>NC_134128.1:1178500-1479500 GCF_040939455.1 Microcebus murinus
CGAGGCGCCGGCGCGGAGGAGACGCCCGGGAGAGCCGGGCTGCGGGACGCAGGGAGGGCGGCGGGCAGGACAGAAGGAAGCAGACAGAGTGGTGGGGGGCGTGGGCTGACGATCTTGGCGGCAGCTGCTAGTACCACATGACCCAGGTGGGCTGGGCCCATCTGGGCCGCCTGGTGCCAGAGCCTTAGCCCGAGTTTACCAGGGAGTCTGAGTTGCCCATCCATTCCAGGCCGGTGGCCGGGCACGCGGGGCCCTTTCCTTTTTCCCTGCCTTGCTTGCTGCCAAGGGTCTTCCCAGCGGTTTGCTTGTGGTTCATCCGAACCCTGGTTCATCCGAACCCTGGTTCATCCGAACCCTGGTTCATCCGAACCCTGGTTCATCCGAACCCTGGTTCATCCGAACCCTGGTTCATCCGAACCCTGGTTCATCCGAACCGTGCACACACAGGCCTCCAGGGCGGGGAGGGTCTCGGCAGGTTCTCTGTCTCGGCGCTCAGGCCTGGGTCTCTGGCGCGTCACCCAAGGGCGGGCGAGCCCACAGCCCAGCCCGCCGCCTCCCCAGCGGCGCTCAGGGGCCTCTCTGGGCTCCTCCTGCCCTTAGATTCAGCCCGTAGCTGCTGTCTAGTCAGGCTATTGGTGCTTTTAAAGAGTTTCTTGGTATTTTATCTCAGTTTCGTTTATTTTCAGTGAGCAGCGTGGGCTGAAAGTCTGGCGTGCCGTTGCAGACATGCAAAGTCCACCAAACTGCTTTGCTCGCGCTTCTCCGGCAGCCTGTGGGACTCTTCTCATGTAACGTGGGAGGGGGGAAGTGGACGGAAATTATGTGTATTCTCCCCCCAGGAGTTAAGTAATGGAGGAACGGTATTACTGTGATAAAATATACATAACATAGAACTTGCCATTTTATTTTTCAGTGTACACCTCAGGGCACTAAGGACACTCACAATGCTGTGCGACCGTCATCACCGTCCATTTCCAGAACTTTTCATCATCCCAAACAGAAACTTGGTGCCCATCAAACAATAACCCTCTTCCCAGCGCCGCGACCTCTAACCCGCGGCCGTCTGCGCACGCGCGCCTGCTGGGCGCCTCCCCGCGGAGCGCCGCCCTGCGGTGCAGCGCCCTCGGCGCTCGCCCGTGTCCTCAGCGCCCTCGGCGCTCGCCCGTGTCCTCAGCGCCCTCGGCGCTCGCCCGTGTCCTCAGCGCCCTCGGCGCTCGCCCGTGTCCTCAGCGCCCTCGGCGCTCGCCCGTGTCCTCAGCGCCCTCGGCGCTCGCCCGTGTCCTCAGCGCCCTCGGCGCTCGCCGTGTCCTCAGCGCCCTCGGCGCTCGCCCGTGTCCTCAGCGCCCGCCCGTGTCCTCAGCGCCCTCGGCGCTCGCCCGTGTCCTCAGCGCCCTCGGCGCTCGCCCGTGTCCTCAGCGCCCTCGGCGCTCGCCCGTGTCCTCAGCGCCCTCGGCGCTCGCCCGTGTCCTCAGCGCCCTCGGCGCTCGCCGTGTCCTCAGCGCCCTCGGCGCTCGCCCGTGTCCTCAGCGCCCTCGGCGCTCGCCCATGTCCTCGCTTGTATCCAAGTTTCATTCTATTTTATGAATGAAGAATAGATATTTAAATGAAAAATATTTATTTAAATACCATGCGAGTGCGCGTGCGCTCCTCGCCTGGCTCACCGTCTGCCTGTCGGTGGCCGCCGGGCTGTCTCGGCCCGCTGCGCAGGCGTGGGCGTGGGTCCCGGCTTCCCGCCCGCAGCGGAATTGCGGGTCCGCGGCCTAATGTGGTTGGGTGTTTGAAGAACCCACCATGCGTGTTTTGAAGTCACGCGTCTTTGGCGCGCACTTTTTGCCGCCGGCGCCCGCTCAGCCGACGCCCTCACCGCGGGTCCTCTCCAGACGCGCTCCTGCGCCGCCGCGGGCCGGCCTGTGTCTGCGCCCAGCGCGAGCCTGGCGGCGGGCACTCTGACGCTTGGGGACCTGCGCGGCTGTAGCCCACAGCCGCGATACGACTGTTCTGATGTTTCATTTATCAGCATAACATCGTGAACATTTGAAAATAGCGTGATGGAAACATGTATGCGTATGTTGCCTGTTCCGATTCACAGGACAAGCAAAGCTGCCTGTGGGGTACAACCGCGTCCAGCGCGGTCAAGCTTCCCTCGTCTCAGACGGCAGACCGGACTCGTGGTCTGCGCAGCGCGGACTGTCGCGGGCACTGTCGCGGGGACTGTCGCTGTTGCGGGGACTGTCGCTGTTGCGGGGACTGTCGCGCGGGCTGTCGCGGGGACTGTCGCTGTCGCGGGGACTGTCGCTGTTGCGGGGACTGTCGCTGTCGCGGGGACTGCCGCGCGGACTGTCGCTGTTGCAGGGACTGCCGCACGGACTGTCGCTGTTGCAGGGACTGTCGCGGGGACTGTCGTGCGGACTGTCGCTGTTGCGGGGATTGTCGCGGGGACTGTCGCTGTTGCGGGGACTGTCGCTGTTGCAGGGACTGCCGCACGGACTGTCGCTGTTGCGGGGACTGTCTCGCGGACTGTCTCGGGGACTGTCGCTGTTGCGGGGACTGCCGCGCGGACTGTCGCTGTTGCAGGGACTGCCGCACGGACTGTCGCTGTTGCAGGGACTGCCGCGCGGACTGTCGCGCGGACTGTCGCTGTCGCGGGGACTGTCGTGCGGACTGTCGCTGTTGCGGGGATTGTCGCGGGGACTGTCGCTGTTGCGGGGACTGTCGCTGTTGCAGGGACTGCCGCACGGACTGTCGCTGTTGCGGGGACTGTCTCGCGGACTGTCGCGGGGACTGTCGCTGTCGCGGGGACTGTCGCGCGGACTGTCGCGGGGACTGTCGCAGGGACTGTGAGCGCGGCGCGGGCGGGCGGCGCGCGCCCAAGTGGTTACATTTGCTGAACGCACCTCCTTGGGTGGCCGTGTTATGCTCTGTCCTTATGTGGGTTGTGGTCATGAAACGTGGCTTCTAAGACTCAGTTTCTTCTTCGGCAAGGCTGGGGACAGAGCAGCCTGGCCTCAGTGCGTGGCGCCCGGAGGCCCTGCCTCTGGCCGAGGGCGCCCGAGGGGGCGAGCGCGGACCCAGGCCGGCTCCTGCGGGCGCCAGAGGCAGCCTCTGGGAACAACTGAACAGTCCTTTCTTTATTCCCTTTAGCTTTAATTTTACTTTTTTAGAAAAAACTGCAGCCAAGTATACGCCCTATCGCACCAGCCACTTTTAGGCGCGCGCACGTCCAGTGGCGTGAGCGCCGCGCCGCTGCGCAGCTGTCCAGTTGGCTCCGAAAAGATCTTTGTTCGTGCTCAAAAGAGATTTTGCCTTTCTAAACATCAAAACCATCCTGACCCCAAGGAAGCAGACCCCCCAGCACACGCCGCACGCCAGATGCCGCGGTGAAGACGCCGCCGCCCGTCCGCCGGCCCGCGCCCTCGCCAGAGGGGACAGGTCGCTGGTCCCGCCCCAGCAGCGCGACCGACTCCCGCTTCTGTGCGCGACCGGGCAGGAGACCGGAGCAGACCCCAAGCGCGGCAGCTGGCAGCTTGATTTTTTTCTTTTCACCCAGCCACCATTGTCTTAAGCTATGAACCTGTTAGGTTTCATTTTACCCTCATCCACTCAGAGCAAGTGAATTCCAGAAACTTTGCAGCCACCAAGCAGGGATCTGGCCTGGTCGCCTTGGGCCTGGGCGCTGGGCGGCCCAAGACCCGGCTCTGCTTTCCGCGTCCTCGCGCGCCCGCCTGCGGCCCCGGCGAGTGGAGGGGCCTTCCTGTCTCCCTTCTGCCAGGGAGGACTCTCACGTCCACACTGCACGGCTTTGGATCCGAGCCGGACGCGCTGGAAGGACCTGAGGGAGCTCACCCGGTGCCCCCAGTTTACAGACGGTCCCTGGCGGCGCTCACTGGGAGGGGACCTCCCCCATCTCCCTCCAGGCTGCGGGGACAGTGGGGCCAAGCCCGCGCCCGGGCTGGGGCCGCCCGCTCCAGGCTGGGCTCAAGTTAGGCAGCCCTAGGGGCTCAGAAGCTCTTCCAGGGGCTCTAGAGGGGAAGGGGGTCCTTGGTGTTCCTGTGCCGCAACTGCCACTCAGACTGCCGTGGCTGTCAGTGTTTCCTTGTAGCATAGCCACACCCCTTCCTCCTTTTCCTTCTTCTTCATCCAGCCTGCGTGCCTGTTGTTGATTTGGGGGGGGCCTCCGTGTACGCCGGGCTGCATAACTTAACGGGATCTGTCCCCTTCAATAGGTCGCCGCACAGCTGCACGCGGGAGCAGCTGCCTTCTCTGCCTTTGTTTGGTCTCAGCTCTGTCTCACCCGGCAGAGCCGCAGGGCCCTGTTCCCTCCCTCGCCTTGATCAGTGCTGGGGGGCCCTGTCGGCAAGTGCTCTGGGTGGCCCGTGAATACACAGCGTCTTACACACAGTTCATGAAAGCCATGGTGAGCAAAGGCCGTTGGTAAACAGTCAGTCGTGGGTGGCAGCATTAGCTCTTAAAAATCATAATCAACTCTCCAGGTGGCCTCTTAAATTTGCTTAGGGCTTTTTTTCTCATCCATAAAATAGGCTACTGTAGCCAGAGGCCCCAAGCTGGGGAAAGGACAAAGCGCATGTGTGGCCTTTCGGGATTCAAACTAGTACACAATCCCCAACTCAGGCTGGTGAGAGTCTTAATCTTCCTAAAACACACGCGCATGTGCGCCCACGCTCATGAACACGTGCAAACTCACGCTGCACACTCACATGTGCCGGCAGAATGGACCCCTCTTGGCCAGGGGGACCCCAACCTCAAGCTGAGTTGCTGGCCATGAGAAAGGAGCCAAGACCTGCCTCATCATCCCTCCCTTCTTGGGGAGGGATGATGTCCTTTGTCACTCATTAACAGGCCAAGGCTGTGCAAGACAACGCTCAAACCTCACCTGCAGTTCCTCAGTTTACCCAAAAGATCTTGAGTCTATGTTCTCTGACTTGTCTCTGATTAGCAGACTTCCTCATCTAAACTTAAAGCATTCTAAGCCTTTAGACAAAGCTTCATTTCTTTAACCAATTACAAATAAAGAATCTTTAAACCCTCCTGTAATCTGTAATTCTTCCCTCTGAGATGTCCCATCTTTCCGAGCCAAACCGATGTATGACTTCCCTGGACCTATTTATGACTGTGCATGTAATTCCTGTCTCCCTAACGTGTGTAAAACTAACAACCACAGCGAGTGCACTTGCTCAGCTTTCTTGGGCGTGGCTCTGGGCCACGGCCACTCACACGTGGCTTAGAATAAGCCTCTTTAAATTATTTTGCAGAGTTTGGGTCCGTGTCTGTTGACGATGCCCACACATGTACACACAACATGCACTCACAGTGCACACTCTGCATGCTCAGACGTGCACACTCACACTGCATGCTCATATGAGAACACTCATGTGCATCCAATCCCCCACAGCCACATGGGCTGAGCTCTGGGGACAGGAAACGGGTGCATCAGCCCCCAAGGCTCATGGCACTTAGGACACTTAGAAATGTTTCTGTCCAGCCCTCTGGTTCCTCATGTCCCTCTGTCAGGGCTCTCGCTCTACTTTCAAATCTCAGTGCCATCTGCCCCATCCCCTACCAAATCGTGGAGAGGATCTGATGTTGTTTGCTCAGACCTGGCTGGGGCCATTTGTGTTTGTGGCCCTACTGGGGTTGTGGAGTAAACTCCCGAGAGCAGTGGGGGTGGGGGGCACCCCTGCTGCTGCCAGCTCCCAATCACCACGGGCTGCCAAGTGCCACCAGGCCTGTCTGCCCCTTGCCCCTGTGGACACCAGAGTGGACCCTGGGACAAGAGTTGGCCCTAACATGACCTGCTGCCTGGGCAAGGTGTTAGAAGTGCTGCTGAGAGGAAGGCACACAGGCCTGGCGCTGGGACACACGTGCTTCCCTGGTCCCAGCTCGCCCACTCCCTGCTGCGAGACCTCGGGCAAATCTCTGAGCCTCAGTTTTTCATCTATAAAAATGAAGATGGAAGAACCTGTGCTATAGGGGCTGTTGATAAGATTAAAAGAGAGACATATGTGGTCGTCTTATTTGAGGTTCAATACATGGCAGCTAGAAAAAATAATCTTATGATTTTATTACCTTTTTGGCCCAAAACTTTGATCCAAGGGAGAGGAGACACTCAGGGTCACCTACACTAGAAGAACCCAGGCTGGCCTCAGAGAAACTGCTCTTATCAGACTTGTCTATGGGGAGGGAATGTCTAATGGGGAGGGAACTCCAGGGCCTGCGGATGGTGGACAGCTCAGGGCTTCTGGCAGCTTCCAGCAGGTTCCCTATCTCTGCTAGTTCTCCTTGTGCTTTCCCTTGCGCTGGCAGGTCCGGTGTGGGAGGCCAGGCCTCTGCCCTGGCGGGTGCAGGAGGAGAAGGGCATGGGACTCTGAACGGTCATCGCCCAGGACGGGCGGTCATTCCTCAGGCATCTGACCGGGCTGCTTTCAGGTCTCGTAGGGCCTGCTGAAATGGCTGTCGAGAGAGAGGACACGCACACAAACAGCATCAGCAAGAAACTAACGAAAGTGCCGGCTTCAAAGGAGGGAAGGGCTCAGGGACCTCGGGCACAACAACGCCAGAAAGCACACACGGTTTGGGAGCCACGGCCTTGGGCCCATGGCTTCATGCTTCCTAGATGCTAGATTATTCCATTTCTGTTTTGCATGTGAAGAGCAACACCCTCCTGACATGCTAACCCAGACCATGCCCCCGGCGTGTGAGGAGGACAGGACACGAAGTCTTGCAAGGCTCCCTTGGAGGGACCATATTATGATGAAACAGGCCATTGCTGAAGACCAGGCTGCCTGGAAGTCTGCCCAGGACAGAGCTGGAAGCTGGGCAACGTGCCTTCTGGGTCGGACTTTCTGTCCCCTCCTGGCACCTGGTACCTGGCACCTGGCACCCACCCAGTGTTCAGATAGCTCGAGGTTCGCCAGGGCCACTCCTTCATCCTTCCCACCCCCCCCACCCCTCCTGACGTGCTCGTCCCCGCCGGCA
Source organism: Microcebus murinus (assembly GCF_040939455.1). Taxonomy (NCBI): domain Eukaryota; kingdom Metazoa; phylum Chordata; class Mammalia; order Primates; family Cheirogaleidae; genus Microcebus; species Microcebus murinus. The sequence continues at coordinate 1,185,494 of NC_134128.1, forward strand.
TGTGGACGCCGCGGTCCCTGTGTGCCCCTTGCCCTTTTCCAGGCTGATGATGTGACCCTGTCTTGGTCTGTTTTGTGTCGCTATAAAGAAATAATCGAGACTGGGTAATTTATAAAGAAAAAAGGTTTATTCGTTTCCTGGTTCTGATGTCTGGAAAAGTTCAAGATCAGGCATCTGCTGAGAGCCTCAGGCGGCTGCTACCATGGCGCAAGGTGAGGGCTGGGCGGGCGCAGAGACCCCATGGCGAGAGGCGCGAGAGCCGGCAGGTGCCAGGCTCTTTTTAACAAGCGGTCCCCTGGGCACTTGCAGAGTGCGCGCTCACCCACCCCAGGGAGTGCCTCGATCTGCCCCCGAGGAACCCCCTGCCCAGGCCCCACCACCCCAACTGGGCCCGCCACCAACACTGGGGATCGAATGCCAACACGAGATTTGCAGGGAGCAAATATCCAACCACAGCCCACGCGCCCTTGCCCAAAGGGGACAGCCTGGCACAGGTGACTACGGGCATGAAGTACCGTGAGACAAACATTGCCATTCGCATCCTGCCACTTACGTGGGTAAATGCCATGTGTGCGTCTGCACACCTGTATGCAGACACTTTTTAAGGAGAAAATAGAATTTCCTATCTGTTCTATTCTTGAGCCTGATTTTCCCCACTCAGCATATCACAAATGTTCCCCATGTCCTTGCGTACAATCTCTATATGTTTTAACGACTGCAAACTATTCCCTCGTGGTCCCCAAAGTGAGGCACACACAAGAATATCCACTGGGTGAGGGAAGAAAACATCACAGCTTCCTTTCATCTTAATCTTTATCCCAAACCGAGAGAACTGAAGCTTCCCTGGCGCCGCCGCGCTGTGCGTGCACCTGCGGCCGCGGCCGGGCGGGCGCCACGGTGGCATGGCTATGGAGCTATGGCACCTGCATAGCTCTGTTTGCTTTTTCACTGCAGGTTCTGGGTGTTTGGCTAAAAGGATTTCCACATTATATTCTCTTAACTAATAACCCTCACAAAATAGACAGGTGGCTTAAAAAGCTTCCTGCAAAGAAAAGAGCAGAGCACAAGATGGAACAAGAAAATGGTGGCGTGGATTCTTTTCCAACTTCCGGCATGAGCTCATCGTCATTCTCATCAGATATGAAAACAACAGCATAAACAGATCGGAAAAGAAGGCAGCCAAAAATGCACTAACATCTTGAGATGACTACGTGAATCATGGACACAGAGTCACTTCCTTCCCGACGGCCTCACTCTAAGCGGACAGTGCACCTTGGGATAAGAGCTGCTGAGAATGTCACCATTGGCAAGACGCTTAAAAGGTCGACGTCAAGAATATAAAGACAAATCTAACATTTTCCCACCAATGTTGAAAGTCATGCAATATTTTAGCACTTACATATTTTTACTAAATTAATGATAATAAATGTTTAGAAGCTTAAAAGCTACATGCCATGGTAAAACTGGCCAACAAACACATGGAAAATATGGGGAAGAACTTAAAAGTAGCCTTTTGTTAGAAAATACTATTGAGGATATGTAGAAAGCAGTCACTGAATATTTGAAGAAACAAATCTTAGAACACATAATGTAGTCTGGGAATTTTGTCACGTAGTAGTCATACGGTTTGTCATATGTTTCCAGCATGATTCAGTTGCCGCATTTGCTAAATTCTGTTTCAAAAATGCAATGTATGAATTACATTTTTGTAAGCCACTACAGGAAGGATAATTGAAGGACTTATATTCTCAATAATGCATGATGTCTTCAATAATGGTAAAAAAACAAAGATGAAGTCTAAGAGCTGCCACGAGCTTCCTTTGACTGCAAGAACGAGATTCTTCAGCACCACTGCAGAGCTGGCTGCACTGCACTGTGGACCACAGCGCTGTCACTGGACCTGGGCTGTTCCGGTTCAAATTCTAGTGCCGCTGTTTGCTAGCGGTGTGACCTCGTGTAAGTCACCACACCTCCCTGTGCCTCAGTTTCCTTCCTTGTGAAATGGCCATAATAATTTAACCCACATGAAGGGGAATTGTGAAAATTAAATGAATTAATACATGTAAAAGCACTTAAACTATGCCTGGCACATAGTAAATGCTCAACAAATGTCAGCACACCACACTTGGAATTTATTCCCAGGCAAACTACTACAGCACAGAATTTACAGCTGGAAGTGTGGAGTTCTACACGGACCAGCAGCAATGTGCTTCAGCGTATAAAACAAAGCTTTTAGTATATAGCATAATCTTTCTAATATTTTTTAAGGACATAGGAAATGAGCAGAAAAAATCTTTTATGCACACAAAGGTTGGATGTGTGTCTTGTAGCAAATTATATAAGAGTTCATAAAGATAAAGATGAGTTAGGAATTTTTGTGACTTTCCATATTAAGTTACTTAACTCTCATAATATATAAATAAATACATGAGATCTGTTCCTTCCAGTGATGGTGATATTTAACAATAAATGGTAAAATAATGCCTTTTAACAGAAATAGTGAAAACATTTTGATTTCTAATGTTATGTGATTTTATTGCTGAAAAAGTGCAGTTATATATAAAAACTTCCATATTTGCTCACTTTAAAATGTAGGAACAAAATTTTCTGACTTCTTTAAAGATTTTCCAATGTAATGTTAGTGTTTTGTACACATTTGTTAAAAACATAAAATAAAATTGACATCACAGAAGTAGAAAATTTACTTAGCCTAATTTCAATTAAGAAAATCTGTATAGTTAGTATATGAGAAAGAAAAATTAATTTCTTGATTTAGTAAGTGTGCCAAATTATGCCTTTCTTCTATTGGTATCTGTGCCTTTATGAAAGAGTGTTTTAATAAAAGATTTGTTTTTAATCATGGCAACTATTATAACCAAGTGTAGATATATATTGAACTTTCAATTGTACCACCAAGTATCGAAGCAAGATTTTCAGAAATGATTGGCATATTCAAAGTGATATTGCTCTCTCTAAACCAAGATATTTCTGTGGTATTAATGCCAAAAATAAATTTAAAATATTGCTTAAAATTTCTATGTCATGTGTTTTGTAATGCACATAACATTTTTAGTTTGATAGTGCCCGTATATAATTTATTAAAAATAAATAAATATTATGGCATGTACTCAAATATTATTTTTGGTAGGGGCAAGTGACTGTTGATACAAAATATAATAATAATAATAATTGTACCCTGATTGTTAGGCACGTAGGTTGTTTCCAATATCTTTTGCTTTTTAAAATGATAAAGTGAGCATCTTGCGATGCTCCTGCTTATATCCTGGGATTCCTGAAGTGGAAATGCTTAATCAAGGCTTATGCTCATGTTAAGGGACTATTTTGTTTTTATTTACATTTATGTATTTATTTGGCGCATTTCCTACAGAGACTGCAGTAACTCGCATGTGCGCCCCCAGCCCGTGGGCTAGTTGGAATCTAATTTCATCTGCTGGCCACAGGGCAGGACTGTGTCCATCTGGGAGCAGTGAGGGAGCCGGGGCTCTGGGCAGAGAATCCGGATGACAAGGGACACGGCCACCAAGGATAGTCTAGGCTTCAGGCTCCCTGGGGCCTCAGGGGCTGGGCCCTCGGGTCACTCGAGGTTTGGGGGCAGCACGGTGCGGGAACGTGGTCATCTGCTCTGGGGTGGGGGTGGGAAGGTCACGGAGAGTCTTCTGTTTCAAGAAAACTGTGGGACGCTGATTGTTTACATGCCGCAGTGTCTGAGGACCAAAAGCTGGGGGAAAGAAGCCTCCTCTCAGCCCATGTGGAACACATTCGTCTCCCGCGGGGAGCCTCCCATGAGAACAAACAAACCCTGCAGAATGCTTCCAGGCCCTGGTCCGCTCTGTTCCTGGCTCTCTTGGCCTTTTGCTAAGACAGTAGAGAGCAGCCTCCCACCAGAATCAGAAAAGCCAAATTTCCCAAGCAGAGGGGACTCAGCAAAATAGTGGCATTTTATTCTCCATTTCTGGTCCTCTGAGGCCTTGCAGAACCTTCTCTGTCTGGAGGCCTGCCTGTCAGAGCCCAGCCACATGGTCGGCTGATGGGATGGAAGAATGCAGACCCCAGTTTTAAAAGTGGCTTCTGGTTGAAGGTGCTAACCTCATAGGTCATATTTGCACTTTGCCCGTGGAGTCCTTGCTCCAAGAGCAGGTTGGGATTAGGTGACAATGACTTGGTGAGACGGGCCTTTGGTGCTGTGCCAGCATGCTGGCAGCAGACAGCCCACCTCTGCAGGCCCGGGCCTTGGGGCTTGAGGTGGGGCAGCAGGGCACTGAGGCGCACAAGGACCTCTGGCCTCACCTGGTGGGCGAGCAGCTTGGAGCCCCCTCTCTCGTCGGGTCGTCCTAAGCCTGCCCACGGCGGGAGAACGCTGGGAAGGTGCACAGTCTGTGGGCTCAGAGGGGGCGAATGCGACTATGGAGTCTGAAGAGAGGATGACTGGATCTGCCCTCAGGAGCAAAGGACTTGGGGCAATGGCGACCCCTCACTTTAGGCCATTTATACAGGTCTCCGGCCAGCCAAAGAGCCTGGACAGCTGATTGAGGGGTCTCCCGGAATAAGTAGTGGTGGCTTAAGAGGAAAGATCAACTACAACTCCTCACTGACGTTCTTTTTTTTGAGACAGAGTCTCGCTCTGTCACCTGGGCTACAGTGCTGCGGTGTCATTATAGCTCACTGTAACCTCCAACTCCTGGGCTCAAGCGATCCTCCTGCCTCAGCTTCCCAAATAGCTAGGACTACAGGCGTGTGCCATGACCACCTGGCTAATTTTATTTTTAGTAGAGACCACTTGACTAATTCTATTTTTAGTAGAGACTGGGTCTCACTCTTGCTCAGACTGGTCTCCAACTCCTGAGCTCAAGTGATCCTCCCACCTCAGCCTCCACAGTGGTAAGAATACAGGTGCAGCCACTGCGCCCGGCCTCACTGGTGTTCTTGACCTTCTTCTCCCTCTCCTCTGGGACCTTCTCCTATCTGACTCCAACCTTTTTCTCTCTCTCTCAAAATATATAATGGTTCTTTCCATCCTTCTGTCCATCTATCCAACCAGCTAATCATCTGTTTTTTTCATTTGTTCATTCATTAATCCATTTATTCATTCAACAAACCTGAAAACAATTTAATGGCTATGGCTGGCTGCAGCTCAGAGGGGTTTCAGCAGGCTCTGACCCACTGCTCATAGGACCTCATAGGTGAGCAGGAATTTGGGCAGAATCTAGTTCTCAGTTTTGTAGATCTAGAAACTCAATTTTATTTGCTTGTCCATATGGGTCTGGGTGACTTCATTTTAATGAGGTCATAAGAGACATCAGTAAGATGTCTTTGAGATATGTAAACTCAAAGGCCCAAAATCAAGTATACCCCAAGCTAGACTGGGTGGAATAATCAATATCAGTGTCCCCTCCCAGGCAAATCCAAGTCCAGAAGCGAGATGTCTACTTAAGACCGCTGAGCGGAGACCCTCCAGACAACGCTGTGTCCGTCAGCCGCACGGCAGCCAGAACTGGGCTGCAGATGTCAGTCCGATCGCGCCTCTCTCCTGCTTGACACTGGTAATGGTTTTTCATCATGCTTAAAACAAAATTCCAACTCTTTTCATTTGATTAGGACGTTCTGAGGCATCTGGCCGTGCCTCCCTCTCCACCTCACCTCCTATCACCCTACTTACCTCCTGACACCTCTGAGCACTTTGCTCCAGTGGGGCCATCCTCCTTTCTGTTCCTTTACTGCCCAACCTGAATGCTTTGCACTGTTACCACCTGGGGACCTTTGCCTGCAGCTGTCACCAGGCCCTGAGCCTGGATGCTCCATGGAATGTGGACTGAGTCTTGCCTGTCTTGCTCGCTGTCCCTTCCCTGGTGCCGGCACACAGGAGGAGCTCAAAGTATTTGCTAACAAGAGAGCGAGTTAGTGATGCAGTGGGCTCTGCTCGGAACACGGTAGAAAACGGTTTTGGACTTTGCTCTGTAGGGTGGAAGGAAACGTATTACATGCATTTTAGCCTTTTTGTCTTCTTCTTTCTTCTCTTTCTCATAAGGACTGATGTAATATTAACAGCTGAACAGAGAGAATAGCTGGTGTCCCCAGGGGATGGAACTAGGTATGGCCTGTTGACAGCAGGATGCATCCCACGGTGCCCACTGCAGTGAGCCTTCAGGGCAGTGCCACCCTTGGAGCTTTCCCAGTGTCTGCAGCTCGGGGATCCCCAGGAAGCATGCCCAGATCACGGCAGGGCTCTGATGTGGGCAGAAGCATCAGTGGCAATGGGGAAATGACAGCTTTAAGTGGCTTTTCAAGCCTTGGACCACAGGCAGCTGCAGAGAAAGAACATAGGGGGACTCTGGCCACATGTGACAGAGACCCTGAGCCCCACAGAGTGGGAGATACTCAAAGTCTTGCAGTTTTGTGGTGGGGGCTCTGAGTTGTCAAAACCTGGGCATTCATATTGATGTGACCTCATTTGTATCCACAGGCCAGTGGGTGTGTGGGAACCTTTCAGACAGGCTCATCTTAGTTGTCCTTAAATGCAGGCACTCCGCCTCAACAACCGCACCAGAAGCTGCGGGGCAACCACTCTAGCCCCGTGCGGGACTTGCACGCTGCCCGGACGTCCAATGCTATCGCAGGAGTTTGGTAAGTGCCGGATGCAGGCGTAGGGGAGGCTGCCCAGAAGCAGGTAAAGGGAGGGAGGTGGGTTTGGTCAAGTGAAAAATCCATCCTTGGATGGCGCAGGACTTTACAGATACCAAATGCGGCAGGCTCCGTGCACTGTGGGTAGACCATTTGCGCAGTAAGAGAACCCAGCCTTCAGGCACGAAGCCACCGACCTGATCGATGTTCCGTTGCTGCTCCTCAGGCTTCGAAAGTTCGGGACATCCGTGTGAGTCGTTCGAAGTCGAGGCCTGCAGGAGCAGAGCAGCGGAGTCCTCGGGAGCTGGGATGGTGGCCGCGCTCGGGTCCGGGATCAGCGAGCCTGCCCGGAGGCCCTGACGGCCGGATTAGCAGTTGCCAGTTGTTGTCGGGCGCTGTGAGAGGAGGAGGAGGAGGAGGAAGGCGGACACAGCAAAGTGGGGTTCGGAGGCAACTGGCCAGGCTGCTCAGGATGTAGCAGATCCCGCCGGCTCGACAGTGGGCCTGCTCAGGTCCCCGCGTTCCGCGTCCCGCATCCGGGCCAACCCCGCCATACAGCTGGGGCCGGTGTTCGTGGCACTCTGGCTCCGGGCGCTGACAGCCGTCAGTCCCCGCCGCAGGGCCGCCAGGGCCGCCAGGGCCGCCAGGCAGGCTCGTCTCCGCTGCGGAGCAAACACCTGCTGGGTTCCCGCCACGCGGAGGGACAGACACGTGAAGCCGCAGCCCGCCCGGCCTGAGTGCGCAGCGGGACGGGACGCACGCCTCAGGGGGGGGGACGCACGCCGCAGGGGGACGCACGCCGCAGGGGGGGGACGCACGCCTCAGGGGGACGCACGCCGCAGCGGGACGCACGCCGCAGGGGGACGCACGCCGCAGGGGGACGCACGCCGCAGCGGGACGCACGCCGCAGGGGGACGCACGCCTCAGGGGGACGCACGCCTCAGGGGGACGCACGCTGCAGCGGGACGCACGCCTCAGGGGGACGCACGCTGCAGCGAGACGCAGGCCTCGGGGGGACGCACGCCGCAGGGGGACGCAGAACTCAGGGGGACGCAGGCCTCAGGGGGACGCACGCCTTTGGGGGACGCACGCCGCAGCGAGACGCAGAACTCAGGGGGACGCACGCCTCAGGAGGACGCACCCCTCAGGGGGACACACGCCTCAGGGGGACGCACGCCTCTGCGAGACGCACGCCTCAGGGGGACGCACGCGTCATGGGGACTCACACCTCAGGGGGACGCAGGCCTCAGCGGGACGCAGGCCTCAGGGGGACGCACGCCTCTGGGGGACGCACGTCTCAGTGGGGCGCACGTCTCAGCGGGGCTCACGCCTCAGCGGGACCCAGGCCTCAGCTGGACGCACGCCTCTGGGGGACGCACGTCTCAGCGGGGCGCACGCCTCAGCGGGACCCAGGCCTCAGCGGGATGCACGTCTCAGCGGGATGCACGCCCCCGGGGGAGCACCCACATCGCTGCCCACCCGGGGCAGCCTCGGACGCGCTTGCCACCTGCGCCTTAAGTCCCCCCCCCCCCGTCGTGCGCTCGGCCCCAGGGGAGGGGCTTATTTCTCCGGAGCCCCGCTCCATACCCAGCCCCCCGCCCCATAGCCAGCCCCCCGCCCGACGCCCAGCACCCCCGCCTAGAGCCCCCCCATGCCCAGCACCTCCGTCTAGAGCCCCCTGCCTGATGCTCAGCACCCCGCCTAGAGCCCCCCATGCCCAGCACCCCCGCCTAGAGCCCCCCCATGCCCTGTACCCCCGCCTAGTGCCTCCTGCCCAATGCTCAGCACCCCCCCCTAGAGCCCCCCCTCAATGCCCAGCACCCCCGCCTAGAGCCCCCACATCAATGCCCAGCACCTCCGCCGGCCAGGTCCACCTGTTCCAGCCCCTGTGTCCGGGCTGGCTCAGGCCAGCACTCTGGTGGGGACAGACGCTCCTGGTCCCGCCAACTGAAGGGACTGGAGCCAAGCACGGAGCACCCCCTGGCCCCTCCCCAGTTCCGGGCGCCGCAGCGGCCTTGATTACCCGCCCTGCTGTACCTTGTGTATCTGTGACCCTATGGCTCCCTGGGAGAGGGCCGCGCAGCTCAGCCAATCAAGGTGCAGCCGTCTCTAAAGGTCTTGGAAATACACATTCCCAAGATCATTCACAGACTTTACAACCCTGGTGCCTTGTTCTCATGACAAAACCCAGCAGCCAGCACTTATTAAATGTCATTTTCCCCACCCCATCTTCTGCCAATGGAGAGAATAAAAGCTGAAAATAAAAATTAACATTTTTACTACATTGCAGAGGTGAGTCTTTTTAAGGGAACAAAATTCTTGTCACCTAGGACCTGTTTCTGGGCTTAAGAAGGAACGCCCACATGAAATGAGTTGATCTGCATCCTTTGCATTTCAGGCTTATTTTCCCTTATAATTTTAGATAATCGGAATTTTTTTTTTTAGTTGTCATCACACAGACTGACTATGGATTGCAACAAGTAGAAAACAAACCCATTTGAACTACATCCATTTCATGGAAGTAGCTGGGGCCTGGTGATTTGTGCTTGTAGTCCCAGCTACTCAGGAGGCTGAGGCAGGAGGATGGCTTGAGCCCAGGAGTTCGAGGCTGCAGTGAGCTGTGATTGTGCCACTGCACTCCGGCTTGGGCGACAAAGCAATACCCTTTCTCAAAAAAAAAAAAAAAAAAAAAGAAAGAAAGAAAGGAAAACTCACGGAAAGTCAGAGTAGGAGCTGAGGAAGCATGAGGGTATGGAAGGACAGGAATATGTACCTGAGGACTCTTTCTTTCAAATAAGGTTTGTGAGTCGTTAACGCTAAACCTCCTCTCATTGCCACCCTTGGGAAAAAGTGTGCTTTCATCTTTATCTCTGTGCTCAAAACCTAAGATAATTCCTGGTTTCACACTAACGCACTAAAATCCCACCGCTCTGCCTGTGCAATCTGGGGCCTGGATCCCAGCTCGAATGGAGCCCTCTGTCTGCAGACGTGCCGTGTCGTTCCCACAACCGAGCTCCCCTGCACAGAGCACCTTTTCATCCCTCGAACGCCCTCAAACCTCCTCATCCCTGCAAACTCCCATCCTCCATTCCCATCTGGTCAGTCCCACAGTCCCGCCCTCAACTGCCTCATTAGGTGCTGGAAGAGAGGGCCTCAGATGAGGGGCGCGGCCCGGCCCTCCAGTTCCTGCGGGCCTCGCCCGGCCATGCTGTGGCCTCGGCTTTGGAGCCACCTGGGGAGGTCGGGGAGGCGCTCACCTGCAGCCCCGCTCCGAGCGAAGGTGCGGCAGAAAGGTTGAGAGCAGCTAGCTCGGCCGACATGCACAGCCGCTGAGGCCGGTTGGGGATTTGTTCCAAGCGCCATAACAGCCCTCGACAAGACACCAGCATGATCTGGAGAGCTGTGTTTGCCCTGTCAGCTTAGGACTGGCCGCGTCTGGCCCAGAAAAAGAAGGCGGAGGGAGTCTGCCAGCAGCAACTTCCAGCTGCTCGGCCAACAAGGCTGGGTCTGAAACCCAGGCAGCCCAGAAACTGCAATTAACGTGGAAATGGAGATCTTTTCAGAAAAGAAAATGGCCCCAGTGCTGTTTTCCACTGCGTCTCCCTGCCCCCGGCACCCACCCAGACAGCGGAGCAGCCTCCTGCTCACAGACTCGTGAATTCCCAGCCAGCACGGGCCGGGCCAGCCTCGCTGCCCCTGGAGGGTGCGGGGCGAGCCCAGGTCCTCAGCTGCCGCACGCATTTGTGCAGTTTGCTGCAGACCCTGAAAGGCAACTCCGTTAGCCAAACTGTGAGGAGTTATAAAATGGGGTCCCTGGGCCACCCTCCTTTTCCATGGGATTTCATTAGCTACCTGAGGAGTAGGTGTTCTCTGCCAGACAGGTGGAACCCTGAGCAAAGTCAGAGAACACAAACCTATGTACTTTGGTTTTGGTGATAAAGAAGATGGGGTGTTTTTCACTCTCACTCTCAATTTTGTTTACAGAGTAAGGGTGGAAAGCCCTGCTAGCCAGCGTGAAACTCACTGGAATGATCCGATACATCAGCATTCGGACTTTTAGCAGGCGGCAGACTCAGGATGAGTGCTGTGCATATGTAGTTTCACTTTATCTCACAGCGACTCCAAGCAGTGGGTATTAAAAGCACTCCAGTTCATGGAAGAGGAACTGGAGCCTCAGAGAGGTTGAGTAACTTGCCCGAGGCCACACAGCTCAAGAGGGCTAGTGTAGGATTCAAACCTGGTGACTCTGAGCCCGAAGCCCAGCAGCTCTTGGTAAGAGGCCAGCAGAGCCCAAGCACAGGCAGATGAGCCCTGAGCCCCAGTCCCTTATGGCAGGTGTCTGCAGGGCACAATGCAAAGGGCCGGAGTAAAAAATATAAGGAAACAGCCCCAGGCGGCAGGAAGCTGCAGAGAGATCAGGTCTAGTGCGAAGTTCTTAGGGCACACTGGAGAATGTCACAATAAGTCACCCAAGGCCATCCAGCTGCTAAGTGTCAGAATAGGATTTGATTTCCTGGGACAGGACAGGGAAGCTCTGGGAACTGGGAAGGAGTCAAGAAAGTTCTAGAAGGTTAGGCTCTGCCAGGAGGGTGGGGAGTGTGGGGATTGGAGGGATGCCACTCGAATCTGTGAGTGGGTAGGGCGGCAATGGCACAAACAGGCTGCATTCTTCCAGTCAGTCAGCAGGTGATGTCCACACTGCCTTCGACATAGACTTTCACCCACTTTTTATCACCCGCACGGCTGTGGCCAGCCACCACTAACCCTCCCCAGGGTGGCTGCAGATCCCGGCTCCTCCGTGTCCATGCTGACCTGCCTTCAGTGTGTGCCCAGGTCAGCAGCCAGTCATCTGGCCAGACGCAGGCCCTGGCGTTCCTTGGCCAAGCCTCCTGATGTCCTCTGTGGGAACTGTCCCCCGTCCTTCCAGCCAACCTGCCTGACCTCACCTCTTCTGCCCCCGCCTTCGCTCTGCTCTTGCCACAGGGCCTTTGCACGTTCTGCTCTCTCTGCCTACAATGCTTCCTCCCAGAAATCTTCACTTTTTCATGTTTTTACTCAAAAGTAACTTTAATAAGACTGTCCCTGGCCCCCTTATGTAAATTTCGACCACCATTGATGCTTCTTTTCTCTCTTTTCGGCTTTCTTTTTCTCCCTGGCATTATCACTAACTTCCTTTGTGCTCAATTACTTATTCACCTGTTCCCAGCGAGAATGGCAGCTCCACGAGGGCAGGGATGTGTGCTGCTGCTTGCTGTCTTTCATTCCCTGGGCCGGACACACACCATGAACTTAGCAATATTTGCTGAACGAATGGACGAATGAGTGAAGCCCCACAGTTTACCTCTTGCCATGGAAGGAGCTAGAATATTCTGCTAGGACAGAGGCTAGGGGGGCAGGAGGGTTGTTGGAGGAGAGATTAAGGGGGTAGTGTCGCAGACTCGTGAGCTAAAAAGGGATGTTCTGGAAGGGGGTGTGGGGGTCCCTCTGCCTCTCCCGCCCACGCCTGGGACTGCAGCCCGCCGCCCTCCTGAGGTCCAGGAGCAGGAGACGTGGCAGAGTCAGTGTGTGACACGGGCCCACTGCTGAGCCTGGGATGGGACGGCCCCATCTCAGGTGACAAGAGAAAGCTGGCAGGGGCAGGAGCCCGCCTCTCGAGGGCTGCTCTGGTCCCTGTCACCCAGCAGCAGTGTCATCCGAGAGCTGCCACAGAGACCCACGGGCCACTGGCAGAGCTGGACCCCTCGTGCCACCGTGTCCGCGCTGCGCAGCTGGAGGACTTGGCCGGGCGCAGAGCGGGCACAGTGAATGCCGGGGGTGCCAGCCCAGCGGCAGAGGCCCTGGTGCCTGCCAGCTCCTCGCAGCAGTGACAAAGTACAGGCTTCTCAGCCCCAGATCCTGGGCTGCCTGGCACTTGGAGCTAGACCGGGGCTGGAGTCCCGGCGCCACCTTCGCCGTCTGCGTGGCTCTGGGCAGGTCTTGCCTGGATGCTGTGGCAGTGAGGACGCGTGTAGCTGGGTCACTGCGGGGCGAGCTGAAGGACACGCGCACCAGGCGCTTGGCAGGCAGGCCCGGGGACTGTCGGAGTCTGCCGTTCCTTTCTGTCAGGGTCACATGCCCAGGTTCTGGCTCAGCAGGGTCACGCTGCTGTCACCCCTGCAGCCTCCCTACAGCAAGCAGAGGGGCTTGAGCCCGATGACCTCACGGTGCCTTCCAGCTCCAGTGTCTGTGGCTTGTGGCTCTGAGCAGAGATCATCTTTCACTGGCCCCATTTAATAGACAAAATATGAGACGTGTAACGTGTGGCTCGCCAGACTCCACAGAGGGCCTGCCCCGGCCGGTGGCGCCTGTGCGTGTGCGTATGCGTGTGCACCGGCTATCTGGTCACCATCGTCACCCACACGCCAAGTCCGACCTGAACTGCCTGTGACGCCCTCACACAGTGGCAGGCTGGTCAGCCACTCCTGAACCTGGCCTGGCCTCGGGTCCCTGGGTGCCAAAAGCTTTGGCCACCTCCTGCCTGTCGATGGAGACTGGCACTGTGTCACTGTCCCCAGGGGATGCTGACAGCTGTACACGGATGCCGCTCACAACCTGCGGGTAGCGTAGACTCCACGCCGGCAGCATGGAGCACACTCTCCAGCGTCTTAGCAGCACGCTGGGATCATGCCTGGAAGGGGCAGCTGTGTCCCCTGTCCCCTGCCGTGTCGGGTGGGGAGTGCTGTGACCAGGCGTGGAGAACTTGCCTCTCAGGTGCGTCCCGGAGCCTCCCGGGTGGGGCGGTTGAAGGACTGCCCTGCGTCGGGCAAGAAGGGTGCAGGGCTGTGTCCGCCTGCTCGGCGCCCTGGCTCAGCGCCGCAGGTGCCGGCGTGACAGTATTTCCTGCAGCGCCGGAGGCCGGTGTCCAAGTCTGGGGTGTGGCAGGCCGGTCCCCGTGGCCTGCGAGGTCTCCACGGGTCTTCCCTCTGCATGTCCGTCCCGGTCTCTCCTCCGGGCGCAGCCGTGCGGGACCAGGCCGCCTGCCGCCTCGCTTGGCCGTCATCAAAGCGCACTTCGGGCCCTGTCTCCTGGGGTTGGGGCTTCAGCATGAATTTTGGGGACACAACTCAGCGTGCAGCAGGGCGCCCAGGGCAGCTGCAGGGCGAGGTGGGCGAGGTCGCCACCGGCTTCCCGGCGCGGCCCTGCTGAGCGCCACGCCGCGCAGGGAGAGCTGGCTTCCGGAGGCTCCCCCTGAGTTTGTGCCGCTCATTCCTCACAGCCGGCGTGGGGCAGGCAGGGCGGGCTCTTTGTTATTTTTCAGAGAAAATGGAAGTTCAAAGACGTTCAGCAACATGCCAGAGGACGCCGTGGCGGCACCCAGGGCTCCTGGCACCCAGGACAGTGTGCTTTCCAGGGCCACGCGGTGCTGCGCGGGGAGGCCGCTACCTTTGCTTCCAGGGACTTGGGGCGCAACGTCCCAGGAGGGCTGGGAGGTGCAGGCGGGAGCTGGCCAGGTGGGCGGCGCAGACCCTCTCTCTCTTTCTGCTCTGGGGTGGACTCCTGGGGAACCAAGCCTTGTGCTTCTAGCGAAGTGCCTCTCCCCTTCCCCCCTGTTAGAAGCGTGGGGCTTGCGCAGTTCATCACAAACAAACAACGTTCCATTGGCTCTGGTGCGGGTGGCGAGAGGGTGAACGGCAGGCGTCCTCAAGTCAGCTGCCCCCCAGGCCGCGGGCAGGCGGCGGAGTCAGGACCTTGTGAGCGGAGAGCGACCGGCTTGTCTCTGCTGTGCTCTGACCTGGGAGCTCCGCAGAGGAGCGTCCGTGCAGCGCTCCTGCCAGCAGGACGGGACTTTCTTGTGGACGTGGGTCCCCTGAGTCCTTGTGCTCACTGGGGAGTGACGGGCATTTCTTTCCCGCTTCTGACAGGCTCCTAGAAATGGCTCTGGGTCCTTGAGGTAGCGTCACCCCGGCAACGACCCCCCAGCTCGTAGGATTGGAGACCCCTGCGTCCAGGCGCCTCGGCCAGAGGAGAGCAGAGCAGATGGGGGAGAGGGCTGCTTCCTTGGAAGCCACCAGGGAGGCTGCAAACTCGTGATTTAGCAAGGAGACGTGTCCCTTGGCTCACCCGTCCCTCCCTGAGGCTGGCGCTTGGCCTCCAGTGCTTCAGCCGTCAATCCTCCTGGCATCTGGCGGGCCGTCAGATGAGGCCACAGAAGCAGGGCGGCGCCCTGTCCCCACCTGGCGGGGCCCAGGGAAGGGCCTGCAGGCCCCAAGTGGGGTCCCACAGCCGCAGGCCTGGACAGCGGCCAGCAGATGGCTTTGTTTTTCCGTGGCAGTTTGCTTGTCATGCTTCTCCTTCCTAGACGCCAGCTGACGGGGGGAGGGGAGAGGAGACAGGCATTGAAAGGGACAGGCCATGGCCACGTCTGAGAGTGGGGGCCAGTGCCTGGCAAGACGCTGGGTGGGGGCTGCCCCCCCGCCACACCCCTCCATCCGCCCTTCAGATCTGGCAGCCAGGGAAGCAGATGTCCCGCCGGAGGCTGCCCAGCAAGAGCCCTGCCCCACGGGCCTCCCCTCCCCAGAGCCCGGCCGGCAGAGGGTGGCCTGCCAGCTGCTAGGCTCCCGCTGGCACTGGCCGGGCCCTGCTCCGAGTGTGCCAGGTGCCAGGTGCCAGGTGCCAGGCAGGGGATGCCGGCCCCACAGCCTGGGGTCGAGGGGCTGGAGTGTAAGGGCTGCTCATGGGGCAGCGGGTTGGGACAAATGGCAGATGCCACTTCCAGGTTTAGGTCTGGAGCGTCCGGAAGGTCTCCTGCCAGCAGCAGCTACAAAATGGACAAAACACCAGGTGGATAAGGAGAGGGAGTCTTGGGCTAAACCTACACTTCCAGGGAATACAGTTTGCACTTGAAAAAATGGCCTCTGAGTGTGGCCTCTGTTCCAGGTCCCTGAGACTGTCCCAGGGCAAGGAGACACTGCTCCGTCCGGCAGAGCCTGCTCCAGAGGGAGCCCTGGATTCTGCTGGGAGCCCCGGGAGAGGCGACTGCTCCACCGAGCAAGTGGCCAGGGCTTGCGCAGGCCACAGGCCTCGCCGGGGACTGCCCCCCAGGCTGCCCTGCGCAGGCGCCGGTGGACACAGCTGCACTGTGGCGAGAGCAGCTGCCGGCTGAGAGGTCACCATGGTGACTGGTGACAGCCCCAGGCCTGGCCTGGCAGCCCCGGGGAGCAGAGGGCCGCAGGTCGGAGCCCGCCGGGCGCCCTCGGCGCCATTTCCCGCTGGCAGCGCCACTCAAAAGAAGGACTCTGAGCAGAGGCAAATGCTGGAAAGCACCCCTGAGGGAAACTCAGAGGCGTCACAAACTTAAGCAATTGTGGCTGTAAATAAAATCGAACTCATTCCTCAGGAGAGAATAAAAACGACAGTGTTGGAAAGAACCCAGCCTGGTCAAAATACCTCATTCTCCTCGTGAGTGCCCGCCTCGCAGCTCCTCATCCGTCCAGTCTCAGTCTCTCTGGTGTCTTGCCGAGATCTGTTTTATTTTAAGAGTATTTACCTTCAGTTGTCTGAGGGGAAGAATGACTGATAAACTCCCTTCTCAAAACCTTCAGCTATTTTAAGGCCAATCACGTGTTTTCTTCTTTGCGCTAAGCAACCCCGATTATTTTAGCTAGTGCCTTCGAATGGCCAAACAGCCTTTCTCCTTTAGAACGACATGACCTAGCTGCTCAGTAAATTAGCATCAGCTGACTCATTTGGCTCATAAAAGTCTACTTGCCAATAAAGAGGGAAAAGGAGTGAACAGTTTGAGGAAAAGGTAGGCTAGTCATTTCAGCGTTTATCAAGATAAGAGGACCAGCAGCCAATTTTTTAAAAAATCTGTTACTTTTAATGTTTTTTTAAGGGTCTATTTTCTATCTCTTTAATCATCTCTATGGCTCTTCTCTGAGTTTTCAGTTTCCTTTTTAAAGGTTGTTAATCAAAATCACCCATTATTCTAATCAGTGCTTGAGTCGCTACATTGTATCATTGAAGAATTACTTTCCAATTTCTGTGAGTCACACAAGTATCCTTTGTTATAGCTCCCATATCAGCTCACTTTCTTTCTTTGCTTCTGATAACAATAGCCTGATATTTCACATTCAGCTTATGGTCGGCCAGGGTGCCTGGAGTTTTCTTTTTTGTTGTTGTTGTCTATATCTGTGCCTAACTATCAAGTTTCTTTGTTAGTATGAGCTCTCTGCTATTTCATTTAAAACTTTCCCACTGAGGTGAAATAAACATATGAAAGTACACGTGAGTACACAACTTGATACATTTTCACAAATAGAAAATTTACGTGTAACCAACATTCACCTTACCTAATATCATCTTATCAACAACCAGAAACCCTCTCCGGCCCCCGGCCCCCACCCCAGCAGGGCTAACCAGTGTCCTGGTGGCTAACGCCACAGAGGCATTTTGCTTGTTTTCAGTCTTGCAGTCACGCAGTGACTTTTGTGTGTGGTCACTCACATTGCCATTCATTTCCACTTTCCTTTACTAAGCCTACTCATTCCATTAGCAGGTCTAAAAGCATCTAGGAGCCTCAGAACCCAGGTATTTCCACCTCAGACGTGTCGGTTTTGACTGTGGCTAAGTAACATGGTCGCTGTGACATGCGGATCTCTGAGTTCGAATTTTACTAGAATAATTTACTGGTTATTTTGTTCCTTTTACTTCTTACAATCAACCACCTTCTTCCTAGCTCCATTTATACTCTTAGATCAGGGTAACCTCTGATCACTGTGTGTGTGTGTGTGTCACTGCTGTAGTCCCATGGGAAATCATTTCTGCTACTGTGAGGGAGACGGTCATTGAGAGTGGAGGGCACACGCCAGGGAAGTCTTTAATTCAGTGTTCCATGCAGGGTTCGATGCCTGGGGTGGTTTGTGCTGACGTGTCACAGGTGTGGCCGGTGTCAGAGGCAGTGTTTCCTGACTTTTTCATCACATGGCACCATGGAAAATGATCACATTTACACGACAAATCTGGGGTAAGTGGATGGGATATTTTTGCAGTATTAGGTAATAACACATAAGACATTGTCTTATGACCATTCAAATATTTATATTTATTTACATATAGATAGATTTATAATATGTGTATTAAAATACATTTAGCAAATATACTTAATATATGTTTACATTTAAGGAATCTAATAGCTCTTCCTTTCCTTTGTGTCATATGCAATGCTGATTTTTGTGTGTGTGATGCTGTGAATAGAATTTCAATCAAAACTAGTTTATTTGGCATCCATTATTTTGGAATAAAGAAGTTCTCACTGTCAGAATACGCCCATGTTGCTGGAGCAGTGCTTCGCCAGCTATCTTGGGCGCCACTGAAGGACACATCCCCCAAACTGCAGCAGAAATGTCCCATCCACGAGAAGCTAGAGACAGAGCTGCCTGCCGAGAGCCCCACCCCCCGGCCGGTCTTCTCTGGGCTGTGGGCCATGGGGCTGGGACACATGGAACACGAGGTCCTCCAGCCACTCCTGGGCTCCTTGTCCGCGCAGAGCAGCAGTGGGCTTTGTGGCTGGCCGCCGAAGTCCGTCCCGGGTGGCAGAGGCAGAGCAACAGGTGGAGGCTGCCGCACGTTGTGTGTGCTGCCTGCAGGACCCTGGGGCGTGCCTTCAGACCCCACGGCCCTGGCCACCATCCAAGGAGCCCCCGAGGGGCTCCTGCAGCTGCTGCAGGCTCTGCTCAGCTGCCCTGAAGGCTGGTGTCTGCAACTCACTTGCAGCTCTGCAGCTCCCTCCCTGCATGGAACATTCTTCCCAGGATGCTTCAGTGCCCGACACCAAATGCTCTAGAACCCTCCAACAAGCAAGCCGGTGTGTGAGCCAGCTGAAGCCAGGAGAGCTTGTCGCATGACTTCCTGATTACCTGTTTGGAAGGCTGATGAAATGGGGTCTGAATTTGGGTGGGACTGAAGACCTTTTCTCAGGATACAGGCAGGTGAGTCATGTGGGAAATCTGAATCAGGCCCACTGAGGACGGGTGAAGACTGTCACCAGTAGAGGGAGGAGGCTCTAAAGTCAGCCTGAGCAACCGGGCGGTGCCAGAGAGGTCGGTGTCACAGTTCCGATGGGGGCGCCGAGACGAGTCTAATAAACCCAAGTGGCTGCTGAGGACAAAAGGGCGGCCTGCAGGGCACAGGGCGGAGGGGAGACCGTCGCACGTGCACTTCCCGCCTTTCCAGATGAAGAACTCGTGTCCCCACAAGGGACACACGAAGTCCCACGAGTGACTGAACGGTGCAGGTTGCTGCCGTCGTGCTGCCGTCGTGCTGGACACGTCCTGCGCGGCGCTCCGCGCGGTTTGGGGCGAGAGCCAGGAAGGAGGCTGAGCAGCTGGCACAGAACTCCCCCCACGTGCACACGCGCTCACGCGACCCCGCAGGTGATCACGGCCTCCGACCGCCGCCTGCCGGCAGCCTCGCCCCTCCGCGGCGCCTCGGCCGGCCTGGGGCCTCCGTCCCCTCGCCAGAGCGCCCTGGCAACCGTCCTTGCTGGCTGCCTCAGTGCCACTGAAAGGGACGAGAGCACAGAGCTCGGCCTGTGATTGCTGGGTCTGCAGGCGGCGCCCCGACCCTCACTGTGACCGAGCAGCGCAGTCTGCCCCGGGGCGGGACGGAGCCCGGGATCAGCGCCGCGGCCCCCAGTGTGGCCTCCTTTCTGCTGGCCGGACCGGCGTCCCTGCCGCCCTGCTGCGCTTCCACACGCACCCCGGGCGACGCGCCGTGACCTGCAGGGATGGCGGTGCCAGCGGAGTGTGCAGCAGGGAGAGCGAGCCCGAGAGCACACCCTGCCACGGCGGGAAAAGTCGGTGTCTGCGCCAAGCCGCCGGCGGCGCGGACGGATGACACAGGCCACCCTGACTCGCCACGTCCAACTTGCTGACTTCATGGTGGCGCAAAAGCGATAGGCGCTCGGTAGAGACTGCACTTTGAACTTTGAGGCTTTGATCTTTTCCCAGGCTAGCGACAGGGGTGCATGCCCTCTCGTGCTGCTGGGCAGAGGCAGGGACCGCAGTGCAGCTCCGTGCAGCCAAGAGACCACGAGGACGAGCAGCGGTGCCCGGTGGTGCGCCGCGCCGCGGCGGCCCTGCCTCTCTGCAGGCTGACGCGGGTGCTCCGAGCGCCCTAAGGCAGGCTGGGCTGAGCAATGACATTTGGTAGGTTAGGTGCAGTCAACGCGTTTTTGACTTAACGATATTTTCAACTCACAATGGGTTTATTGGGATGTAAGCATGTGGTAAGTGGAGGCAATCTGTGCCACACTGGGAACTCAGCACTGACCCCTGCTATTGCTGGCACGTGGTTGAGACTGTCACAGTCGTCTTCATCCCAGAGGGCAGGGTGGGACAAGCTACTTCGTATGTGGTCCCAAGGATTGGGCCCAGGTGCGCGCCTGGCAGGCACGCAGGTGGGCACAGTCTGCGCCTGGGCAGGGAAGTCTACCCACAGAGTGCTCCCAGAGCTCCTGGTCGCAGTCTTCCAGTCTCGTCCCGTCCCGGCCCTCGCCCGTGCGGCCGGCCCCTGGGCTCTGCTCAGGAGGCAGTGTAGAGCTATACTTCAGGACGTTGCTTTTCCTGCTTGAACTGAATAATCCGATGTGCTGCCCTCGGGAGGGCTTCCTTTCAGCAGCCTCTTCTAGAGCCGCCTGGGGTGTGGTGACGCCGGCCATCTGCTTCCGGTTGGTGCTCGTGTGTCCTCACACCAGGCCTGAGTCTCTCCCCTGGTGAATTGGCCCCAGGGGATGCCCGGGAAGCCGGCAGGCGCAGGTGCGGGCGCGGGCTGGTCAAGCTGTAGGAGCAGGTTCCAAGAGCCGAGCTCTTGCTGGCGCTAGTCTGGTGCTCCAGAGAGCCGGAGCGACAGCAGGAGCGCACATGTAGACAGACTTGTCTTCGGTGATCGGCTCCCACGCGTGGGCTGGGCTCGCAGCCGGGGAAGAGCAGAGGCTTGCGTGCAGAGGCAGGGCCTGGCCACCCTCCGCGTGGGGCCAGGTCGACCGGGTGAGGCCCGCCCAGGTGAAGCCATCGGCTTCACTCAAGCCCACTGATTTAAATATAATTCCCATCTGAAAACACCTTCACAGAAACATCTGGAACAATACTTGTTCAAGTATCTAGGCACTGTGGCCCAGCCAAGCTGACGTGTAAAATTAATTGACATGCTGCATATGCAATTTACTTGTGCCTGACTTTGTAGATGCGATGATGTCCAGTCCAAGATAGGGAGTTCTGGCCACATAGCCCCTGGGTGTCCTGCGACCCAGGAGGGATTCGGTGTCTGCGGTCATAGCAAGCCCAGCAGCAAGTGAGGAGCCGCTTTTCAAAGGTCAGTAAAAGAGGCCTCACGCCCAAACTCCAGGGGTTGTCATGTGATTCTTTCAGCCCCCCCTGAGGCTGCGGACAGTGTTTCACGCAGGCGGCACCAAAGGCTTCCTCTGCCCTGGGCCCCCTTGTTCACAGACTCCAAGAAGCAGCACAGCTTGTAGCACAACCAGAGAGTTTTTGATGTGGTGCCCACATGACCAGCCGCTCCAGTGGTCAGAGCAGCATGCTCAGCTGTGCTGTGTGTCACCTCTGCAGCCCACAGGCCACCAAATGCTGTATCTGCGTCTTCGTAGTAGGAAGCACAAGGTGTAGCAATTTGCATTCACTCCTGACATCTTCCAGACCCCTGGATCCCTGGAAACTTCACAAGGTGGAATGACCCTACACTTTCATGGGGTTTATCCCCCAACCCGGAAATGCATGTGTCTCACTAAGACACCTAAAATATTTGCTACTTCCTCTTCACCAGTCCAGTTATCAGGATGTCGCCAGTGAGATACAGTGATGCTCTGTGAGACGTCAGGATGTCAAGTCCTCGTGGACTGTGTCACCAGAGAGCAGGATAGTTGCCATAGCCCTGACAGAGCCCTGGGGAGCGTGCCGTTGTCTCTGCCACCCGAGGACAACCAGCTTCACTGGTGGAGCTGGAAAAAGAAAAAGGGCTTTCGAGGACCATGGCTGCGTGCCAGACACAGGAGCTAGATTCGCTGTGGCCGGGTCACCGCCCTGCGTCTCTGACGCGTTTGAGGGCGGCTCTGGTCTCTGCAGTCCCCGTGGTCACAGCGTTTCTCTGGACTCGCGGTCTGACCGTGTGGGAGGGCGGGTCCCCTCCATCCTTCCTGCTGCTTCATGTGCCTGTCCCTGTCGTGCGACCCTCAGTCCTGCTGCACCCAGTGTAAGCCAGACCGGACCCTGCTCGCCTGTCCCCGGCCCCTGCTCGCCTGTCCCCGGCCCCTGCTCGCCTGTCTCGGCCCCTGCTCGCCTGTCCCCGGCCCCTGCTCGCCTGTCCCCGGCCCCTGCTCGCCTGTCCCCGGCCCCTGCTCGCCTGTCCCCGGGCCCTGCTCGCCTGTCCCCGGGCCCTGCTCGCCTGGCCCCGGCCCCTGCTCGCCTGTCCCCGGCCCCTGCTCGCCTGGCCCCGGGCCCTGCTCGCCTGGCCCCGGGCCCTGCTCGCCTGGCCCCGGGCCCTGCTCGCCTGTCCCGGCCCCTGCTCGCCTGTCCCCGGCCCCTGCTCGCCTGTCCCCGGCCCCTGCTCGCCTGGCCCCGGGCCCTGCTCGCCTGTCCCCGGCCCCTGCTCTCCTGTCCCCGGCCCCTGCTCGCCTGTCCCCGGCCCCTGCTCGCCTGTCCCGGGCCCTGCTCGCCTGTCCCCGGGCCCTGCTCGCCTGTCCCCGGGCCCTGCTCGCCTGTCCCGGCCCCTGCTCGCCTGTCCCGGCCCCTGCTTGCCTGGCCCCGGCCCCTGCTCGCCTGGCCCGGCCCCTGCTCTCCTGGCCCCGGCCCTGCCAGCTCACTCCCACTGCGCTGTAGCGCGACCTGCCCCGCCGGCGCCAGCGTGAGCTCAGAAACAGCAGCCACAGCCTCTGGAAGGCCTGGAGACTTCCCTCTCCCAGTCCTGCGAGGTGACCCCAGGTCTGTCTGGAGGAGGACGGGAGGCAGAGCCGCAGCGGCCCTGATGGTCTGCTCACCGTTTGCGTCCTGGGGACCCTGTGATCAGCCAGCCAGTGCCACAGACCCCCGAAGGCCACGCGCCTCAGTCACCACACGAGTCCTGAGGCCCGCTGGGCTGATCGTGTCCGCGTGCCTGGAGGTGCCAGGCCCTGCGGCCGAGGGACCGCACCTCGTCCCGGTAGATCAAGGAGCCGGACGGCGCCGCGGCCTCTCCTCCTGTCCTCTCCTGCTTGCAGGAAGCAGCCAGAAGGAGCTTCGCTGGGTGCCTGCGAGCACCCGCTGAGGGCGCGGCCTTTGAGGGGAGCGACCTCCGGCCCTCCTGGGGAGCGCGGCCCCGGGAGCGCCGTGGGGTATGGCCGCTCCAGCATCCCAGCTTCCTCCGCCCTCGCTGTCCTCCCCTTTAGGGCGCCAGGCGAGCCTCCTCACCGCCAGCCCCTGCGCAGTGCGGAGCTGCCGGCAGCACGGCTGTGGACGCCGCTCCAGGCGCTCAGGGCCCAAGCTCAATCCTGCACCTCGAGTGGGGCTGCCATGCCCGCATTCTCCCCGAGCAGGTGCGTTCCGTCCTTTGCCAGCTAGTGCCCTTGGAGCCCCCGCAATGCGCTGCAGACGCCTTGGTTTCCCCGCGGCTCCTTCGGGGTGGGGCCCATCCTCCTGGGCCAGCTCTGTCGTCTCCGCCGCGCCACGCGGGCATAGGGTCCCGCGAGGGCCTGGAGACAGCGCAGGTGTGGAAGGGTCCCCGGTCCTGAGGCTGCTCGGCAGCCACGCCTGTGTCTGCTCGAATGTCCCAGTCTACAAATCGGGATCGCGCCGTTCACAGCCAGTGAAAGGCATAAGAAATCTGGTGGTGTCAGAGCTGCAATGGGCTCTGCGTGCCTGTCACTTCTGTGGTCGGTCCCTGGGCGGGGCCCTTGGGCATGTCTGTCCTACAGGAGACAAGGAGCCCTTCCAAATCGAGGGTTCTGGCTTTTCACCCATCTTGTTCTCCTTCTTCTTCTTCTTTCTTCTTTATTTGAGACACCTAGGCTTTTTTTTTTCTTCTTTTTTTACCACCCAGGCTGGAGTGCAGTGACACCAGCATGGCTCACTGCCATCTCAAACTCCTGGGCAAAGTGATCCTCCTGCCTCAGCCTCCTGTGTACCTGGGACTACAGGTGAGAGCTACCACACCTGGCTACCTTTTTATAGAGATGGGGTCTCACTCTTGCTCAGGCTGGTCTTGAACTCCTGGTCTCCAGTGATCCTCCCGCCTCTGCCCTCCAGAGTGCTGGGGTTACAGATGGAAGCCACCACGCCCGGCCTCCACCCATGCTCTGAGCTAGGTGTTCAGGATCTTCAGCCTGTCGTTCGCGGTGCACGGTTTCTGGGGCTGCCCGTGGAGTTGCGCCACGCCACAGACCTGCGTTCGCCATGGCCAGTGTCACCAAGCAGGGATCTTCCAGCTTCTTGCCATCCGTCTGTGGTTTCCAGAGCCCCCACTGGAGATGATTTGGGTGACTGTGATACACCACATTTTATAGATTTCCTGAATTCTTTGTCCCTCTGATATGGAAACAATCCCATCTCAGAATCTCATTTGAGGGTGACTTTCATCTGTGTCCATAAGGCACTAATGGCGCCATCAGTCAGGACTCCAGTGAGACAGGGCCGCGCATGCTGAAGCAGGCAGTGGGAGAGGGATCGGCAGAGAGCACTCACGGAGCTGCGCACAGGCTCCGCAGGAACCACCAGCGTGTAGCAGAGCACTCTGGGGTGGGAAGGAGCTGGCCTCACTGCATGCACGTCTGAGGCAGCACGCCCTGGAGAGGCGTGGGCACGTGGCTGGGGAGGAGGAGGACGCAGTCTCTCCCCTCCAGGAGACAGAGGGGCCCTGCTCTTACGGCGGCGGTTCCAGCCAAGGCCTCAAGGGCTAGCACAGATGAGACGACTCCCCAGTGACTGGAAGTCCTGCCTGTCATCTCAGGCTCTTGCTTACGCTTCCCCAGAACTGTTGCTGGGGCCCAGGGCCTAACTTCCCTGACAAATAGGACACTCACTTGCATCTCTTCTCCTGGTGGACCGCAGCATGTGGAGTGGAGTCTGGAGAGGGAGGATCTTAGAAGTGGAGGCCACTAAGAGAAAGCCACAACATGCCAAAGGGTCTGCAATATGAGCCCAGCCTGGTTCCCACCGTCCAAGCCACCAGCTTGGTCTTTGTCCTAGAACTGGCGAGGAATAGACGAAGCGGCGAGGAGGGAGGTGACTGGAGCTTTGTGATGGAGGCCAGTGACCGGCAAGTAGCCCAGTGCTCAAGTCCTGTGACGCCCACAGCTCTGCCGGGCGGGCACCGAGCCTGCGCTCTCTTCAGGGGCAGGTGCCGAGTCCCTCTGTGTCTTCAGCTTGGGGCCTGCTCACTGGTTCCAACGAAAGAGAGAACGTTCAGCTCAGTGTCAGGGCACACTTGGCTATGGGCTTACTAGAACAGACTTTCCTGAGGGCATTTTGGGGGTCAGTGGATGGCAAACGCTGCCTCCAAGGTCTGCCCACACCTGACGTCACATGGGATACTTTGGAACAGCCAATTTTTAAGAGGACCAGCCCAGTACTGGAGGCAGCATTTGGGAACAGGGACACGAGGTGTCCCGCCATTCACCATCTGTGTTCCGAAGTCGACCGGAAGGTGGAGGCCAGACACAGCCAACTGCCACTACACTGCCCTCTCTGTTTCTCCCGTGCTCCTTGATTCTGGGCATGGGGGCGCACCCCTATCTGCAGAGTGGAAGGAAATTTTGAAAAGGGGGCACTCCAAGCCACAAGTGGAATGGTCTTCTCTAATAACGGGACATGGGTTGTGTCCAACAAGGGATCATAGAGTTGAATTGTGTGACTCTTGGTTCTCCCGGGAAAGGACAGAAAAGATGGCATTGCCTAGAATCAAGGTCTGTAAAGATGTAGGTGGTGGTGCAGTTCTTTGGCATTCCCCAAAGTGGCAGCACTTAAAAACACAGGCAAAATATGTGTGTGTGTATAATATATAAATATAAATATAAATATATATATATATATATATATATATATATATATATATATATTCTCCTACTCCAAATAGGTGAGTGAAAGTAAATCAACGTCCTGTACTTTTCTTTCAGGGAGCTTGGACCGTTTGCTAGGGGGCCTGTGATCTGAGTGCGCATTGTGGGGAACGAGCCACCTCACAGGGCTACAGCAGCAGAGAGGAGACCTCCCTTGTGGCCGCATGAAAAGACGCCCCAAGCTCTCTCGGAGCCTTGTGCTAACTTTGGTGTTGATGGAAAATGTTTGGGGACAATTATTTTGGAGTTTGGGTTTGATTTTTTCTTTGAGACAGCGTCTCACTCTGTCGCCCTAGCTGGAGTACTGTGGCGTCAGCCTAGCTCACTGCAGCCTCCAACTCCTGGGCTCAAGTGATCCTCCTGCCTCAGCCTCCCGAGTAGCTGGGACTATAGCCATGCGCCACCATGCCCAGCTAATTTTTCTATTTTTTGTGGAGATGGGGTCTCCCTTTGTTGCTCATTCTAGCCTCGAACTCCTGGCCTCAAGTAGTCCTCTCCCTTCCACCTCCCAGAGTGCTAGGATTACAGGCTTGAGACACTGCACCCAGCTGGGTTTGATTTTTTTTTAATGTATTTTTCTTCTTTAGACAGCACCAATTCTTTAAGCCCCAGGAAGGCTGACCCCCACCTGAAGCTGCTGCTTGATCCACGTGGTTCCACTGGCGCCTGGGCAGTGCGTGGGGCACACTGTTTCCTCTCGGGGGCTGCAGGGCGCTCCAGTGCCTCTGACAGGAACCAGGGAAGGGAGGGAGGAAGAGAGGAAGGCGAGATGGGGAGACAGAGGGGCAGGTGAGAGCCCTGTGTGTGGACAGGCAGGTGGGCATAACCATGTTGTAGTTTTAGACTTTATCCTGAGAGCGGTAGGGAGCAATGGAGCGTCTTAAGAAGCGTGTGTGTGTGTGTGTGTGTGTGTGAGAGAGAGAGAGAGAGAGAGAGAGAGAGAGAGAGAGAGAGAGAGAATATAGAGAAAGGCGTGATCAAATTTGCAGTTTGGGAAGACCACTCCGATGGTCTTGCAATGTGGGGGCAGATGAGGCGTGGGGACAGACCAGCGGGAGGCGATGCATTGATCCAGTTGCACAACTGGGTGGGGCTGGGAGCAGAGAACCGGGAGGAACCGGAGTCATTCCAGGAGTCAGACGGGCGGGACTCAGTGGTTACCTGGATGTGGAGGGAGGTGGGAGGAAGGAACGGGCAGTCAAGGGTGGTTCCAAAGTTTGCATCTTGAGCATTTAGTAGATGACACCATCCCCGAAATAAGTGCCTGTTGCTACAGTTTGCATG
The DNA here is from genome assembly GCF_040939455.1 of Microcebus murinus. Classification (NCBI taxonomy): domain Eukaryota; kingdom Metazoa; phylum Chordata; class Mammalia; order Primates; family Cheirogaleidae; genus Microcebus; species Microcebus murinus. The sequence goes on from NC_134128.1 coordinate 1,212,498, forward strand.
TTTGTCCTCAACCTGACGTTGAAATCTGATCCCTCCTGGAGGTGTCTGGTCGTGGGGCGGATCCCTTGTGCATGGTTTGGTGCCGTCCCACCCATGCCCTGGCCCCAGTGCCCTGCCACCTCACGGCTCCACACACACTGTTCCCTCTGCCTGGAGAATTCTTGTGTCTTCTCCTCCCACCTTCCCCTCACTTCACCTGGTGAATGAAGAAGAGACAGGTGGATGGACAGGTGAAGTCTGGAACAGATGGGCGGGGTCTAGAATGCCATGTGAAGCAGCTTAGGCTTGACTCTGTAGGCAGTGAGGAGCCATGGAAGGTTCTAGAGTACAAGAGAGGCATATGAGATGACCGTGGCAGCTGTGAAGCAAGGAAAGAGGCTTGCAGGCGCTTCACGCTGCTCTCCGCCACAGCTGGAAGGCACGGAGCCGTGGCGGGGCCCCCACGTTTCCTCTGGTCGCCACCAAGGCTCCGCAGGAAGACAGCGGGCAGACGCCGGCGCCTCCGGGAAGAGGCGGGGGGCGGCGGTGCAAGCAGAGCTGGGGACGCCGCGCGTGGGCCTCACTCGGCCCGCAGCGCCCAGCACACACGCACGCCGTCTGCCCTGAGCACAGAGCAATATTTACTCATTTTTGGAAACTGAAGATATAGATGAGTATAAAAAAGGAAACATAAAATTCCCACAATCCAGACAGATTTTAATACAGCATGTTTTGTTCCAGTTTTTTTCTTACATAATTTTTACATGATTTAAATCACACTGTATATGTAATTCTGTATCTTGCTTTTTTCCTCAGTGTTCTATTGTGAGTGTTTTTCCAAGTCTTTAAAAACTTTTTGTAAACAACATTTTAACAACTGCGTAATGATCTGTTATAAGAACTTCCCATTATTTACTTGATTGATTCACCCTTTTTTGGACAATTACATTAGACTTTTTCTAATTTTTTCCCATTAGGTATGCTGCTTTAATTGATATCTTGGTGCATAAATCTTTGTACAGTAGAGTTGCATCTTATACTGGATTACAGGTATGAACCACTGCACCCAGGCATTACCTTCATTTTTGAAAAACATGCATGTTGAATATAGAATTCTAGATTAACATTTGTTTTTCTTTTGTTGCGGCAAGTGTTACTTACAGTGTTACAGCTCTTGTTACAGCACTTGACCAAGGAAAGAACCAAGCGGCACACAGAGAGTCAGAGAACAGTCTTCACTCCTTCAGCAGGCCCAACTGACTTCTGACCCCCCTTCCTTGTTCTCCTCCTGCTTTTATACCCTTGGTAGGACTCAAAAATCATCCAATCAGCAGCAAGCTTTAACATCCAATCAGCAGCAAGCTTTAACATCCTGGCGCTCAACGGTTTTCCCTGTCACTCCCCACTCTTGATGCCCTTGTCAGTTCACAGAGGCATCGACCTCTCTACGAATCTGTTAGCTGCACTGAGCAAGCAAGCCCAAGTCTGTTCTAACTCCTGTTTTCGCCTTTTGACTTTGGTAGTTACAACTCCTGATTGGTTTACATAGTTACCGCATTCTTCCCCACAGAGCCCCAACCGAGAACACAGGCACCCCGTGCAGACCCAGAAAAGGATTACCAAAGCAGTTAGTCCAGTCTCTTGGGGCAAAGGCCCTCAATCCAATTCCCAAGAAGACTGTCAGTGTTCACACAAGAGTCCAGGCCCGTGGTCCCATTCAGTCCTTGGCTTCCAGACAGATTCAGGGGCAGTCCATATACACTGGCCCTTTTGTCGTGGGCATACCTGAGGGCTTGGATGAGTGCCCATAACTCGGCCCTCTGGCTGACCATCCCCGAGGCAGAGGGGCTGACGTGATGACTTCGCTCCCCGTGGTGACTGCGTGGCCAGCCCACCGTTTGCCACCCTGGGTATAGCTGCTGCCATCTGTGTAGAGCCACAGGTCAGGCGCCGGCAACGGACCACCCCCAAGTCTGGCCGGCTTGCGCAGACCTCCTCCACGGCCTTGGCACAGTCCTGGGCGGGGGCCTGGCCTGGTAGGCAGGAAGGTGGCAGGTTCAAGGTCCGCACAGTCTCAATGCTGACTCGTGGGTCCCCACACAGCAGTCCCTGGCACTGCGCCAGCTGACCGCTAGAAAGCCCTTGGCGCCCCGATGTGTTCACCAAAGCCACCACTGCGTGCGGGGCCTGCACACGGACACCCTGCCCAAGTGCAAGCCCGTCTGCCTCCTTGACCAGTGAGACGGTCGCTGGCAGTGCCCGCAGGCAAGGCGGCCCTCCCGACGCTACCGAGTCCAGCCGCTTAGACAGGCCGCTGGCCTCTGCCAGGGCCCACGGTCTGCGCCAGCACCCCACAGCCCCCTGCCTCTCGCCTCCGAGGGGGCCTGCTCAGCCTCAAGCCGGGCCCGGAGCTCCGCACCACCTGTTCCAGCGTCCTCTTCATCCGCTCCAGGTGTGCATGTGTGTCCTGCTCCTTCTTCAGCTCCTCAGCCATCATGGCGACATCGGTCGGCGATGGCCCCTTTGGCCTTCTCCTCTGCCTCCCGCCTCCCCTGGGCAGCCTCCTCCACCTCCCCACTCAGCCGGGCCAAACCCGCCTCGAGCTTCCTCTTCTGGTTCAGAGGCCTGTGTTCTGCGAATGCAGGAGGCCGAGGCGCTCGGTGGCCTCCAGCAGCTCCTGCTCCGCCAGCCGCCCGCTGTGCTCGCCCTGCTCCCCCGCAGCCCGCGGCTCCCGCAGCTCCGAAGCCAGCAGCGCGGCCGGCGCCCCAGGGCCTGCGCCTGCTCGCGGGGCTCAGCCGCCACTCCTCGTCCCGCCCTGCCTGCTCCTCCTTCCGCGGGGCCCGCAGCAGCCGTGCGGCCGCCTGGGCCTCCGTGGCCCAATGGGTAGCGTGGCCCAGCTGCAGCTCCAGGTCACTGAGGTCACCCTCCATCTTCTCCTTGAGCCTCAGTGCTCCACTGCGGGCCGGGTCTCAGCACCCAGGAGGCCGGCAGGGCCCCCAGTGCCCGCTGGCGGCTGCGCCTCAGGTCAGCGCGCTCCTCATCTTTCTCCGCCTGCTCCTGTTTGGCCTCCTCCAGCTCCTCGGTCCTCTGGATGGCGTCTGCCTCACGCCTGCTCAGCAGGTCCCGCCCCAGAGAGGCACCGACAGTCTGGCGTGTGGAGGACCGCGTGCCTTGTCTGATGGCCCCCATTTGGCATACCTGGGACTGGCAGATGGGTCTGGCTACCCGAGTCCCGGTAGTTCCGACCATAGTTGTTTCCCACTTTGCAAGCGAGGCCACAGGGGTTGTCACAACTGAGTGTTCTGCTCCAGTGTCTGTGGGGCGCGGTGTCAACGCCATTACAAGTTGGCGCCTGTTTCCGGCTTTGCCTAGAGCAGCTAACAAGTTCAGCGCAGGCACAATTGTCGGTTGCCCTGTGGCGCGAGAATGCAAACAAAGGGTCCTGATATGGACTAATGCTTTGGTGGCTCGACAGTTGAGCGGCCTATCGCAGCTTAGGGGTTGTACTTCTGGGGTATATAGCGGCCTGCACGCTGCCGGGCTGAGTCTTCCGCATCATGTAAGTCTAAAGGGAACCCCATTAAAGCACTGTCAGAAGAACTCCGGTTGCCGCGTCTTCCTTGCTGGCGAGGCGGGCGCGACAAGTGTCCACCATGAATGTCATTTGTTGGCCCCTACTTTCATCTTGACTGTGGGTTCCCAAGGGTTGAAGGAACGGGGTCGGCCCAAATCAGAGTCAATGCCAGTGAGCCCCACTGGCTCTTGGGCTTTCCGTTTCTGTTGGATAGTCCCGAACAGGGCCCTCCCTTGCGACAGGTGACTTCCCTTGTGGGGACATTCATTCTTCCAGTGGCCAAACCCCTTGCAATTGGCGCACTGGTCTCCTGCCAGGGGCGCCTGTCCTCTGGTTCCCCCCTTTTGTGGGGGTCTGGGCCGCACTAGCCGACTTCCCTTCTGGGGACATTCATTCTTCCAGTGGCCAAACCCCTTGCAACTGGCGCACTGGTCTCTTGCCAGGGGCGCCCGTCCTCTGGTTTCCCCCTTTCGTGGACTGGTCGGGTCTGCCAAGGGCAGTGGCCAGGAGGGCGGCCTGTTTCTTCATCTTCTGATCTTTCTCCCTCTGAGCGGCCCGGTCCGGGTTGACGTACACCTTGTGGGCCACCTCCATTAACTGCGTGATGCTCACGCCTGCGAATCCTTCGAGTTTCTGCAGCTTCCTTCGAATGTCGGAGGCTGATGGCCCGACCAACGCTGCATTCACCATTCTCTGGTTTTCGGCTGCCTCCGAGTCAAGAGGTGTGTCCACCCGGATGCCTCACAGAGGCGCTCGCGGAAGCCCTAAGGCGCCTCCTCTGGCTTCTGGGTGAGGAGGGAGCTTGTTCACGTTGGGCGGCTTTTTGGCCCTTCCCGCGCTCCTTGGAGAAGAGCCTCTCGGCCCTGCTCGAGTGCCGCTGTCCTCCTGGCGCCTTGAAGTCCCACTCTGGGTTGGTCTCGGGCGCCGCTGGTGGCGCCCACTGTTCCACATCCGGGTGCCCGCCGGCGCCGCTCCCGCGGCCGCTTCCGAGTTGCAGCCGTGATCCGAGGCCGCTCGTCCGTCCTGCAGAGGCCAGCGGGAGTTGCGGCCATCTTCCTCGCGGGCGGTGAGCGTGGAAGGTAGACTCCAGGGGGTCGACGAGGGCCCGCGGTTTCTCCGAGTAGGACGGGGTGCGGTGTTTCCAACCCAACAGGTGGGTGGTGGAGAAAGGCTGGTGACACGGGCAGGTTGCCGGCTGGGTGGTTCCGCCAGCCCGATCCCGAGGGACTCGCGTTTCACGCAGAGGCGTCTGGAAGGCCGGGCGAGGGGTGGGCAGACCGCAACCCGCCGGCGAGTGGTGGAGAAGCCAGCGGCGGAGAAACGGTGCGGTGGGTGTGGGGAGCGGCCCCAGTCGCCACTCTCCACACTGAGCGCTTGAAACTTAGCAGCGAGCGCCTCACAAGCGGGGGCTGCATTCGGACCCCCCATGGCGCCACTGGTTCCGACAGCGCGGGCAGCACGCCCTTCTGGACCTTGTCCCTGCCCCACTCTCCTCCCTGCCCCGGCTCCTCCCCTAGACAAGGGGGAGCGCTTCTCTCAGGTGTCCGCCTCGCTGTGTCCGTCCCTCAATGGAACTTAGGCGCCTCTTGTGACGTTGCCACAGAACCCCAGGTTAGGACCTCCCTCCCCTGGGGATCCCTGTCCTTAGGAGCCGATGGGGCTCCTCTTCTGTCCCGCTGACAGGCCTATCTCGGGCGGTCCCGGGGACCCTACCTTGTCCGACGTCCTGGCCTTGGTCTGCCGCTCCAGCTCGCTCAGCCTCCTGCTCCTGCCCCTGCACGTGGAGGCCAGCACCTGCCGGGCGCAGCGTGGCCTGCGACGGAGCCCTGCCTCCCTCCCTCAGCAGGGCCTGGGCAAGCTTGGCATTGCCCTCCGCCAACAGCTCCGCTTCTCTCTTCTTGGCGCTGGAGAAGAGAGATGCCGCCAGGAGCCCGCTAGTCTCAGCCCGCCATCCGCTGTCCAGGTGGCTTCAAAGGGCCAGCTCGGTGGGCTTTCCCGGTCAGGGAACCAGGATGTTACAGCTAGTGTCGCAGCGCTTGTTAGGCGCTTGACCGGAGGCCGACAGCACTGGCAACACTTTCAGCCACTTAAAGAGAAGATATCATTCCTTTGTCTTTTGCCTCCATTGTTTCTGGAAAGAAACAATTTGTACTTTTTTCTCTGGTTGCTCTTAATAAATGTTAGCTCTTTATATTTGATTTTAGCAATTTGACCATCATGTGCCTAGGTGTGGTTTTCTTTTACCTCATCTTGTTTAGGGGTTGCTGAGTTTCTTGAATTGATTTGGAAGGATATTGGCCATATCTTCAAATTTCTTCTTCTTCTTTTTAATAATAGCTTTATTTTTATTTTTATGTTTTTTTATTCCTTCATAGCATAAACGGTGCTAGCTCACTGTTGTTTCTTAGGATTGAGTAATATTCCATTGTGAGCATATACCACATTTTAATTATCCACTCATGAGTTGACGGGCACTTGGGTTGTTTCCATGACCGTGCAATAGTGAATTGTGCTGCCATAAACATTTGGGTGCAGATGTCTTTGTAATAGAATGTCTTATGCTCTTTTGGGTAGATGCCCAACAATGCTATTGCTGGGTCGAATGGTATTTCTATTTCTAGCTGTTTGAGGTATCTCCAAATTCTTTTCCACAAAGGTTGCACTAATTTGCAGTCCCACCAGCAGTATAGGAGTGTTCCTGTCTCCACATCCTCACCAACATTTGTTGTTTTGGGATTTCTTAATACAGGCCATTCTCACTGGGGTTAGGTGGTATCTCATCGTGGTTTTGATTTACATTTCTTTAATGATTAGAGATGTTGAACATTTTTTTTTATATGTTTGCAGGCCATTATTCTGTCTTCTTTGGAGAAGTTTCTGTTCATTTCCATTGCCCATTTCTTGATGGGGTTGTTTGATTTTTTTTCTTGTTTATTCTTTTAAGTTCTAGGTAGATTCTTGTTATTAGATATTCTGTCTGTCCTCTCCTGGGACTCCAATTACACATACATTAAACTGCTTGATATTGATACTGTCTTACAGATCTCAAATTCTTTTTCTGTTGTTTTCACTTGTTTTCTTTGTTTTACTTTGTAAAATTTCTATTGAGCTGTCTACAGTTTACTGATTCTTTCCTCTGCTGCCAGTCTGCCATTAACCCTATCAATTGAGTCTATTATTTCCAATATTGCACTTTTTATTTCTAGCATTTCCATTTGATCCTTTTATAGTTTCGATGCCTCTAGAAATTTCATGTCTCTTCATGCATGTTTTCCACTTTCCTGCTAGATCCCTTAGCATTCTTGTCATAGTTCTTTTAAAGTCTTTGCCTGATAATTCCAAAATCTGGATCAGAGATGATCTTCCTGCTTCTATTGACTATTTCTACTCTTGATCTTAAACTACATTTTCATTATTCTTCATGCATCTTGTAATTTTTGATTGATGTCAGACATTTTGTATAAAGAATAATAGAGAGTGAAGTAAGTGATATTTATCTCCAGGAAGGGGTACTTGAGTTGGGGGTGAGTCAAAAAATTTGTGTGGTTGGGTCTGGATTTTATTGCAACTTTATTTTGATTTGGTTCACCAGTATATGCAAATGTGTGGAGAATATAATCAGGATTTCCCCTTCTCTGGGCCTTGGCTGTCTGACCCCGGTAAGTTTCTGTAGAATTCTTTGTTCTGCAGAGCTGGGCTGCTAGCCTTCTGAGCCATAGGAGACCTCTCTCTGTGTTACAGCCCCCTCGACTACCAGCATTTTGAGTTATGGGAGTTCTCTTTCCTTTCTGGTCTTTCCCTAGGCTATTTGTACCTAGGGAGATCTCTGTCTGCCTGGAAACTCTCCAGAAATTCCAGGCAGATAGAAATTTCCTTCTCTGCCTTCATTTCTTGGTAGCTAAAAGTCTAGATGCCTGATATTGATTTTTCTTTGGTTTCCTAGTCTGCTTCCCTACCTTCATAACTTGGCTGCCTTGAACTTGGTGGAGGACCACACATCTCAGACAGTATCTCCACCAGATCTCCTCCTTTGCCTCTCAGCCTTTGGCACAGTGCTCCTGAGACCCTGTGAAATCTGTGGAAAGCATTGGTGAGTGGGGACTGTCTAACTCTGTGCCCAGGACTCCTGGGAATTCTAATCCATCATGGCAATTCGTACATAGTTGTTAAAAGCTTTTTAGCATTCCCCATGATTTCTCTTTGTCTTCAACTATGGAAAATTCTTCCTCCTCCTGATACTTTATCAGCGACCAGGCTAAGAATAGCTATAAGTATCTTACCTCCTACAAATAGCTTGTCACTTTGGGCAGGTTGAGTCTTCCAGATATTTACATTCTGCTTCCAATTATAACTTCTATCTTTAAATCATTTCTCAACTCTTGAATTTTGCTATAGGCAGTTAAAGGAAGCCGTGCAGCACCCGGAATGCTCTGCTGTGTGGGATAGCCCTCCCACAGGTTTCCTCGTTCATTGCTCTTAGGTTCTGCCTTCTATACAGCCCTCGGTCATGGGCGCAATTCAGCCAAATTTTTGCCACTTTATAACAAGGATGGACTTTCCTTCAGTTTTTTTTTTTTTTTTTTGAGACAGAGTCTCGCTTTGTTGTCCAGGCTAGAGTGAGTGCCGTGGCGTCAGCCTAGCTCACAGCAACCTCAAACTCCTGGGCTCAGGCGATCCTCCTGCCTCAGCCTCCCGAGTAGCTGGGACTACAGGCATGCGCCACCATGTCCGGCTAATTTTATATATATATATCAGTTAGCCAATTAATTTCTTTCTATTTATAGTTGAGACGGGGTCTCGCTCTTGCTCAGGCTGGTTTTGAACTCCTGACCTTGAGCAATCCGCCCGCCTCGGCCTCCCAAGAGCTAGGATTACAGGCGTGAGCCACAGCGCCCGGCCCTCCTTCAGTTTTTAATGCCTTATTTCCATCTGGTATCTCATCAGAATAGTCTTTATCGCCCATGTGTCCTCCTGCATTCTGGTCACGACCACTGGAGTCATCTCTAAGAAGTTTCAGACTTTCTTTACACCTTCCTCCCCGTCTGAGGCCCACCAGAATCACTCTTAGTGCTTCCTTCTCAGCAATATGGGGTTTTTCAGCGTTCATTTCCAAATAGTTCCAGCCTCTACCCATTACTTAGTTCCAAGGCCACTTCTACATTTTTAGATATTTTTTTTTTATAGCAATAGCTCCTCTTCTTGGCATCAATTTTCTGTCTTAGCCCATTTTGTGCTGTTATGACAGAATTGCAGAAACTGGGTAACTTGTAGAGAAAAAAGATGATTTCTCGTAATTCTGGAGGCTGGGAAGTCCAACATCAAGTTGCCAGCATCTCGATGACCTTCTCGAGCACCACCCGGTGGAGAAAGGTGAGAAAGTGAGAGAGGACGAGAAAGAGGGACTGTTACCTGACCATGAAATGGGCCATCCCCATGGTGGTGGCACTGGTCCCTTCATGAGGGCAGAGCCCTCGCAGCCTAATCAGCTCTCACCCACACCTCCAAACCCTGTTGCATTGGGGATTAAGCTTCCAATATATGCTTTTGGGGGGACATATTCCGACCACAGCAACCACCAACTCTAACGGAAGAGCATCTTGGGGCGAAGGCGGAGGCGTGGGCAGGAGCATGGTGGAGGGCTGCCGTCGGTGTGATGAGCAGGGAGAGGGAAACGGAGGGTGTTGGGCACTAGGGCTGGGAGAGTTGCGGGCAGCCAAGAACAAAGGCAATGACAGGCCAGTGTGAGCCAGGAAAGTCTAAGGCACAAGCAAACACGCGGCGTGTGGGCCAGGGAGAGGGCAGCGGCTCAGGGACACGGCAGTGGGCGTGCTCTGGCAGCGTCAGGACATCCCAACTGAGCTTGCCAATCAGACCCAGAGAAAACCAGTGACAATAGCAGAGCAGCAGCCACGAGATGGAGAAGGAGCTTCCTTTATGGTAGGGGAGAAAAGAGGGAGAGGGTCCTAGCTTGGTTTGGAGGGTAAATAAGGGTGCAATCAGAGGTGGCGTAGAAGACGGATGAGGCTGCGAGCTGGCCGAGCGACTGGGCAGTGCCTGCCAGCCCCTCAGCCTTGCACCTGAAGACGTCCAGGAAAGCAGCTTTACTGCCTACAGTGCTAGTTGAGTTTTTTAATTTAGGACCTTTAGCATGGAGTGCATGCCTCCTACGGTCAGGAGAGACACAAGATGGAAACATGTTGTTACTTAGAAGTCCTGGAGGACACGTGGCACACTCAGGGGCCACACACAAATGCGGGTGGGAGCACATGCCAGGAGAGAGAGGCAGAGACAGGGTCAGAGAGAGATAGCCATGGGCCAAGGGCCAATGCCTTTACTGGGGTATAGGGCATTGGTGGGCCAAAAGCAAGCAGACGCCAGCTCCAGGAGGTCTGTGGTGGAGAGGCGGCGCTGAGGGGCCTTGCACATGCGCGTGGGCTGTGGGAGGCAGGGAGGCCCGCTGTGGCCATGTCCCATAGGAAGCGCTCACCAGGAGGCGGCTGCACAAGGCGACGTCCAGGTCGGCCACACTGAAGAGCTGGGGCTTGGGGGTAGCGGTGCAGAATCGGCAACTGTGTCGAGGGGGCCGAGCCCTGCTTCTGGTACGAGAAAGCCCAACTTTCATTCCAAATGGATACCAGGGCGCCACAAAATTATAAGCATTCAGTACATCAGGCAGGCATCAGTTAAAGAATTGCCTGAAGCATTGAGAAACCCCTGCCCAGGCTGTGGTCTGGAGGAGAAATCCTCCATCCTTCAGCGAGGCCGGGAGCTCTCTGCGCTGGGCTCGGGCACGGGCACGAGCAAGCCGTCAGCACCAGCGAGCGCTGTGCGGCCGCTCAGCAGCCGCGTGCTCCAGATGGGGCAGCCTGGCGCAGCGGGCCACCCAGTCTGCACCAAAACTTACAGGAGCGAAAAGGAAACCTGTATCTGCAGGAGCTGTGATCAGTTTCTTGTATGTGCACGAGCATGCTCGACACCACTTTGTCAGTTTGGTGAAGCCTACAGACCCCTCAACACTGTTTTTAATTGGATGAAATGCAATACTAGATTAAAAGATGTACTGTAATATAGTTATTAATATAAAATCATGATAATATCATATACATCCCTCTATATTGATCCACTATTTACACCAGATATAGCAGGTTTAATAACCACCATACTTTTAAAGTAGTGAAATTTTAAGCGATGGTATGATACTGATGCAACTTGAAGTGAAAATATCTGTGATTTCTGTCTATGATAGCATTATAAGTATTGCCAATACCAATGTTATTTATTGACTGCACCTACCGTGTTTCCCCAAAAATAAGACCTACCAATTATAAGGCTGGTGGCAGGCTCCCCTCCCTTCCCTAGATCAAAACAAAACAAAACAAAACAAAACAAAAAAAAACGGCTCATGAGACCAGACCCGCCAAGGACCTGCCAAGGACAACTGTCCTGCTGAAAACTACCACACCCGGATAAGAAAGTTTGGGCTTCTGGATTCCACAAATACCGCCAGCCCCTCTTATTTCTCAATGACCACCAAAGGTCGCCCCAGATCTTCCCGCCAAAGTCCCTAGTCTGCTCCAAACGGTATAAAAGGCCTCACCCTCTTCAAACGGAGGAGACTTCTGGGGCCCCCCTATCTTGGGGCCCCAGAACCTCATCCGGGAGCACTAAATAAAGCCATGTTGTTTTGCCCTACTCTTTCTCTCTCTGTGTCTGTCTTTTCTTTTCCACGCTGGCAAAAACCTTACACCCATAAAATAAGCCCTAGCAGGATTTCTAAGCATTTGCGCAATAGAAGCCCTACTCCGAAAATTAGACCTAGTGATGGGCGTGGCTACGCAGTATATCTGCACAACCCATGCATTTTGTTGCAGAGCGGTAAAGAAGATGAGCAGCCCTTCTCATGTGCCCCATTGTGACAGTTACTGTCCCAGAGGTGACCAGAAAGGTGCGGGCAGCCCCACCAACAAGGCTGGCTCCCCTGTCAGGTCCCGGCCATCCTGTGCATGCTGCAAGCTGAGGCTTTGAGGGGAAAATAACACATCCCCTGAAAATGAGCCCTAGGGTAACTTCTTGAGGAAAAATAAATATAAGGTCCTGTCTTATTTTCAGGGAAACATGGTATTATTAAAGAAGATGCTGAGTGTAGAAAATAAAGACAAAATGTTTTCCCACTTAAGTCCACAGATCCTGAATTCTATCCAAGGATCCTTGGGGGATGCTGAGCCCAGGTTAAGAACCTCTGTTATTGCACAAAGCAATGGACACTTTGGGGTTTGTGGGTTTCAACAGCAGCTGACATTAATTATCCCAACACACTTGTTTATCTGATTTGATCTGAAAAGGAGCACCGGTGCCTATACACCGGTGCCTATACTTGATCTTCATGTAATCTTATCACGACAGGCTGAATAATAGCCCCCCAAAGATGTCCATGTCCTGATCCTCAGGACTGGAATGTGTTACCTTTCATGGCAACAGGGACTTTGCAGATGTGATTAACTAAGGGATTTTGAGATGGCGACATTATTATTCCAGATTATCTGGGTGTGCCCAAAGTTATAAAAGGGAGACAAGCTGGGTCAAAGACCCAGTAATAGGAGATGTGCCCACAGAAGCAAGAGACTGGAGTGACTCAAGAAAGGAGCCATGAGCTCAGGAGCTTTTAGAAGGTGGCAAGAAGACAGATTCTCCTCTGAAGCCTTCAGAAGGAACACGGCCATATTGGTGGTAGACTTCTGTCCTCCAGAACTGTCAATTGATAAATATGTGCTGTTTGAAGCCACAAAATTTGTGCTAATTTGTTACAGTAGCAATGGGGTGCTAGTGCCGTTCACGAGAGGCACATTCCGCTGTGAGCCTTTCCTGCTGGGGCCGGCAGGCTGCGACTTCTCCCGCCTCGCTCCGTGTCGTCGCCACTCTGACCACCACACGGAACATTCTAGCACCCAGAAGTCTCCCCCGTGAGGTCCCTCCTGGTCAGTGCCCCCAGGGCAACCACCCTTCTGACTTTCATCCCCAAAGAGGAGTGTTGCTTTGCCTGCTTTTGAGAGCCGGACAAGTGGAGCCGCAGCCCAGGCAGGCCTCGTGTCTGAGAGTCATCCTGTCGCCACGTGCATTGCTCCACATTTAATCTAGTCCCTTTATCATTTGGGAGAAAACTCTTATAACCACACCAAACACACAGACACACACACACACACACACACACACACACACACACACACAGACACACACACACACACACACACGCGCGCACGCGCGAGGCAGGAGCAGACACCCGCGCTGCGCTCCCCCAGTGGCGGCGCCGAGTGATCCCATCGACCCGGTTTCGTCCTTCCGGGCGTTGCAGTGGGGCGCCGCGGGCTGCACCGGCTTTCCGTCCACCTCCTCGTCTTCGGCTCTGCCACCCCCGGAGAGCGCGCAGAGCCCCCCGGCGACGTTTCCCAAAGGCGGCACCGTCCCTGCCCCTCCGGCCTCCGCGGCCTCCCTGGGGAGCCCGAGAAAGCCGCCCGCCGGCCCGCAGCGGAGCCCCTGCCCCACACCAGCCCGCGCCGCCCATGCGCTGTTCCCGGCTTTTGTTTTTAAGCTCCAAATAGATGTATTCCTAATAAAACTGATTGGAGAATGTGGCCTTAGATCTGCAAGGCTCTCAAATATTCCCACTCCCTCCTTTAATTGGATTTGTAACCCCAAAGTCAAACCCGCACCCCCCTCTTAAATCTTAAGGTGCACCTAGTTTTTACATAAGTACCCCAACGGGAGACCCCAAAGCACGGTCGCGGCAGCATTTACAGGCATATTGCAGGGACTCTGGGAGCAGAATGCAGGGACGGCAGCAATTCCGCCTGCGGAAATCCTTTCTCTGCTTTAAAAAACTCACCGCACACAAAGACCACAAACAAAGCCCACTGTAGGAATTCTGTTTTGAAAGCTGTTCCCTGCCCCGGGTCAACAGGAAGAAGGACAGAGGGCCGGTGTGGGACACCCTCCCCCACAGGCTGTCCTGCTGCCTCCCGGACACTCGGCGCTGCAGCCTGGGCCTCTTCCAAGCTCTTAAATAATAAACATTTGTTATCCTTGCCCTCACTCCTGAAATTTTTTAAAAGGAGGAAGAAGCTAAACAAAGAGGAGAGGTGTGCACATAGAGACCTCCCCAGCCCGGCTGGAGAGGCCAGGAAGGGAAGGCGGCTTACTTCATAAACATCAACTGAGCAGCGGGTTTAGCTGAGGGCCATAAATAGCAGCTGACGTTTCCACTCCAGACTGACCAGGGCCCCAGATGGCCGCGGAGGGACCAGCGGCCACGCAGCCCCGCTGCGGGCTCCGGGTCCTGGCTACCCAAGCCTCATCGCTTCCAGAACTTGTATTTCTGCATCTGAGTTGGCCTGCTGGCCAGAAGCTTTGCTGCCTCAGGTCCTGCCTGCCCCCCGCAGCCCCTGCCCCTGCAGCCCCCGCAGCCACCCTGGTGATCTCAGGTCCTCCCTGGCCTGCAGGGACCGGACCAGGGCTGCTGGGGCATAGACTTCCTTCCTCAGCGCCTGCAGCCCCACAGATGTTCTCCCTGTGTTTGTTGTGATAGCCTGTTTTAAAAACAGTTCATATCCACCAAATGTTCAGATAATAATATTCCGGGTGGCAAGCAACTGGGGTTAATTTCGCTGCTGTTTGCCCTGACAAGCACAGCTGAGCTGGAAAATTCCCTTCCTTGCTCTTCTGGCCGTGGCGTGTTTGCCGCATGGCAGTCCCGTTTCCAGGCCCCTCACCGGAGGAGAGCAGGCATGGGGAAATCAGACAGAACGCAGCGGGGTGTCGCTGGACCCCAGGACCCTCCTTCCAAGTCAGACGGTCTCACCGTGGGCGGGAAGAGGAGTCTGCTGTACCGAGGGTGTGGGACGCAGGGAAGGCCCTGCTCGGGGTCAAGCTGGCACTTTGCTCTGACCCTCTGGCCAGCGCCTCAGACCTTCCAGGCCTCGAATCCGCCGTCCCGTCTGCCCAGCCCGGCCTTGGGAGCCCCCGCAGTCTTCCCCAAGGGTGCGAGAGGCACCCTGCTTCCCCAGGCGCTGCCCCTCCCGTGACTTCCAAAACATTATACCTGCAGCGTTTATGATTTTCTTGGTGTTTATATGTCAGACTGTCTCACGTAGAACACAAACTTCCGTGAGGATAAAGACCGTGAATGGCTTTTCTGCTGTGATCTGCTGTGCTTAGCGCCGAGGCTGCCGCAGCACGATTGTTGTTGGAGCGGAAAGAACGATCTGTATTGGGCTTGGGCTTCCGCGCGTGGCCGGGCCTCTAGCTGCAGTTGAGTTGGTGCACCTGTCTATGCTGCAGAGCTGGGTGGGGGTTGGGCAGGAACGTGGATAAAAGTCTCCATTATCCAGGTAACGATGAATCGGGGTTCTCAGATCCGCGCGAGTCCACACACCACTCACTGTCCAGCGCTTTGCAAACCATTGCTCAGAGCCGAGTCCCAGGACACGCGGGGGAGGAGAAGCTGGGGTAGGGGAGGGAGCTTTGGGCTTCTGTCCCCACTGTCAACCAGATCAGCTCTGCTGGCATCTGCTTCACATCCTGAGGTCTGGTAGAAGTCATCTTTATCAGAGGCCAAAAACTTTTTAAGTGCAAAACAAAAACAAACCATAACTATAGTCCAAGTAGCTAAAAATCCAGAACTCTTAAGGGAAATGTCTCTCTAAACCTACCTGGAAGGATCTTAAAGAAAGCACACGGAGCAGCTTCTAACCCGAGCAGTCGCCCATACCGTCCCAGCACAACTTGGTGACACAGAAGCATCAGGTCCCAAACCTCAGTCATAGCCCAGAGAAAGGGCCGGAGGAGGGGAGTCCAGGCCAGGTTTCAGCCTCACCTCTGTCGACACGGAGTGGTGTGACTCGGCCCTCCACCTTTCCAGACTGCGCATCTCATTCAAAAGCCTGGGTGGTCCGAGCGGCCTGGGCAGGGTGGTGCCCGTGGTCAGGGGCACCAGGGAGACCCAGGTGGCCCTGGTGTGGCCCAGGGAGTGGCTGGGAGCCGGGAGGTGCCGGCAGGTGTCAGCACAGGGGGGAGCACGCTGGCCAGTCTACTCTTAGCCTGAGCTCGTTGATCTCAGAGGCTGCCCAGCTCTAACGCCTGTGACTCAGCTGGCAGCCCGTGGACCCCATTGCTGGGGAAATGCTGTGTGCACATTTATTCTGGGCTTGGATATTTAAAGTGCAGGGCGTGTTGCGCAACATTTCGGAAGTGCTTGGGGAGGAAGGGGGTTTGCAAAACGAGTTTTTCTTTAAACAGTTATAGATACCCTGTCCTGATCTCTCAGTCTACAAAGAGTAATTTCATCCCCTAAGAAAAGTGACGTGGGTCCTGCCCATTGTGTCCGCCTGGCTGGCTCTGAGCTGCACAGCCCGGCACAGCCCGGCAGGAAGCAGGTGGACCGAGGCGGGACACATGCCCAGCCAGGCCCAGGCCCGCACTGGGTCCCCATCCAAGTATAACCTTGCTCCCCACAGACAGAGTTTGGCACCGGCCCCCAGGATGCTAGGAGGGTCTGGTTCTGCTGGGACACCTGGGGTGTGGAGCCCTCCACCTGGGCTGAGAGGAGCAGAGCTCAGTGAGCTCAGAGGCTTTGGCACAGGTGGCAGCTGCAGGCCCCTGGGGACGCCGGGCAGCCCAGGCTTCCTCTTCACGCTTGCTGTTTTCACTGGCTCAGGAAGCTCCATCAGAAAGCTGGGGCTTTGTTTCCAAATCCCTGCGTCATTTTTACTATTTGAATGACCACTTTGGGCTGCTTTTAGGGAAGTGGCCCTTTTGTCACTTTTCTCACTCAGGATGTTGTTTCCAATAGATTTCCTCACAGACTGTCTGCTGCCTTTGTTTTGCTTTCCGAGGGCATGCAGGGAAAAATCTTCCAGCATCGAGAGCGAATCAGTGAATGAATTGGCCCTGTAGTGCTGTGAGCGGCGCAATTTAATTTTTCTCTTATGACAGTTATTGTTTTCATTTCTGCTCTCAGAGGTCATTGTGTCTACATGCTCATTATAGCACGTTTGAAAAACATAGGAAATAAATACAGATGATATAGGAGGAAAACGGGTATTGCCTGTAGTCCCACTGGCCAGAGATCTAGCATTAGCTTTTGGGTGATAATTGTTTTATTTGGCTTTAAATTGGGCTTATACTGCTCATATTGTTAAGGAACCTGCTTTTTACACCCAACATTGTATGCTTAACATTGTTACCTGGTCTTGAATGTTTTGTAGGCACACTTCTTTTAAAAATTTCAATAGATCTACTAGGTACCAGTTGAATTCCGTTACACATATATATTGCATAGTGGCGAAGTCCAGGCTTTTGGTGCACCCATCACCTGGACAGTGCACAGTGTACCCAGTAGGCAGGTTTTCACCCCCATGCCCTCCCACTGCACCCCTGTGAGTCTCCAGTGTTCACTATACCACTCTCTCTGTCCTTGTGTAGCCATAGCTTAGCTCTTGCTCATACGTGAGAATATGTGGCCTTTATTATTCTGTTCCTGAGATACTTTACTTAGGATAATGGCCTCCAGTTTCATCCATGTTTCTACAAAAGATGTGATTTCTTTCATTCGTTCTTATGGCTGAGGAGCACTCCATGGTGTGTGTGTGTACACCACACTTTCTTTATCCACTCATAGGTGGACAGGCACTGTGATTGTGGATTGTGCTGTGAAAAACATGCAATTGCTGCTATCTTTTTGATATAATGATTTGTTTTCCTCTGGGTGGATTCCCAGTAGTGGAATTGCAGGATCAAATGGTAGACCTCTTTTAGTTCTTTGAGAAATCGTCATGCTGATCACCATAGAGGTTGTGCTAATTTATATTCCCACCCACAGTGTATAAACCTTTCCTTTTCCTCACATCCTCACCAGGATCTATTGTTTGTTGATTTTTGAATAATGGCCATTCTATTATAATTGGAGTAAGATGGTATCTCATGTGGTTTTAATTTGCATTTCTCTGACCATAGTGATGTTGAGCATTTTTCCTTAGGTTTGTTGGCCATTTGTCAATCTTCTTTTGAAAAATGTCTGTTTATGTCATTTGCCCATTTTTTAATGTGGTTGTTTTTTTTCTTGCTGAGTTGTTTGAGTTCCTTGTAGATTCTGGGTATTGGTCTTTTGTCAGATACATAGTTTGTGAATATTTTCTCCTGTTCTGTAGGTTGTGTATTTACCCTTTTGATTATTTCTTTTGCTGTGCAGAAGCTTTTTCATTTAACTAAGTCCTATTTGTTTACTTCTCTTTTTGTTGTAGGCACAGTTTTTGAGACTTCGTGGCTCTCCTTTGGCCCTGCCACCAGCAAAGCTGCATCTAAGACACTAGCCAGTGTTAAGGAGGAAAGAGGACAGGAAAACTGAATATATGACACAATCCAAATCTGTGTCTAAAGACTGGATGGGTGGGATTGTAGGTGGCTTTTATTTTCTTCCTTCTTTTCTGTAGTGTAAACATTTTCTGTCACAAACACAGGAGAAGAGGCAGAATGATATAGTGGTTAGAAGCACAAGCATGGGCAGCACATGGTCTGGGTATAATCCTGCCACTGACCAGGTGAGACCAGAGACCAGGTACACCAGATGCTTATTCACAGTGTACTTCAGTTTCCTCATTTCTAAAGTGGGTACAATAACGCTACTTGCCTCACATGTCGGCTTTGAGGATTAGTTGTAGGTGAAGTCCAGTAAATACCCAGTAAACAGTGACCACTGTGGCTATATCAGCATCATAACTACGTACATTCTCTAAGGTCCTGCTATAGCTGAATTGTGTACCCCCAAAATTCATAGATTGAAGTCCTAACCCTAGCTCAAATTGTGACAATATTTGGAGACAGGATATTTAAAAAGGTAATAGAGTTAAAATGAGGTCATTGGGGTGGGCCCTAATCCAGCACGACTGTGTCTGCACGAGGAGCAGAGACGCGGGGATGTGCACACAGGGGAGGCCCGTGAGGACGCAGCGAGAAGGTGGCCATCTCCAAACCGCGGAGAGAGGTCTCAGGAGAAACCAAACGTGCTGACACCTCAATCTTGGACTTCAGCCTCCAGAAGAAAACAAAGTTTTGTTGTGTAAGCCACCAGGTCTGTGCTGCTTCGTATGGAAGCCCTAGCTGACAAATGCAGTTCCTCAACAAGAATATCAGTGTCACTGTTGCTCATGGCCTAAGTCTCTGTCCCGAGTGCTTTGTTATCTAAGAGCAGCCTAGAGGCAGCTATGTAAGTAGAAAACAGCACCTGATGTGGTGCCAGCAGGTCCCCTTGCCCACCCTGGAGCCTCCCCCGCACCCAGGTACCCCGAGCCTGCAGGACACCCTCTGGTGCACAGATCCCGCTCCCCAGGCCTGCTTCTCCCCGGGCTGCAGGCTCCCCCTCGAGTCCGTGTACAGGCTGTGCTCTCCCCTTCGGCAGTCTCGGCCAGCCATTTTCCAACACAAGATGCCCACTCTTGAAGGAATGTCTGCATGTGAGTGAGGTGATTTTTCCACCCTGCAAATACATATGAGAGAGTTGCATGCATACTCCACTGAGGTCACTGGCATGGTGGTCTCTCAGAGTGGGATTTTGCATCTAAGGCTCAGATGTGCATAGGAGGCTGCTGAGGGGTGCTGGGCAGTGCTTTCTTGTGTTTTGAAAGTGCAGGAAAGGTGGGTGTTGGGTAAGGATACTGTTTGTCTTTGCAGACTGTGGGCCAGCTCTTTCTCCTTGGCTGGGCAGATAACCAATGCATCTCATCTGCTAAGTCAACCCTCTTCATCCCTATTTTCTCAGGGGACAGTCTTATAAATCTGGCTAATAACTCATTTCATTTCCCCAAACTCCATTAGAGGGAAATTATAATGAAGCTCAAATACTCACCAGGTTATTCATGGGAATGACCTTTGGCTTCTTAAAAATGCATTTTAGATGACTGGATTAATCTAGCAGCACATTACAATGCAGCCCTGCTGAAGTTTTGCAGGGGATTCCTGGCACTGGCATTATGCACTGCACAGTGCTGCCAAGGAGCATGAATTATCTTTACCGGAAGAGGCAGGAATTAATATGTCAGATGGAAAAGACCCACTGGCAGCGCCGGATGAAAACCCAGGACCCTTTGTTCTGCGTCAAGGTTCTGCAAGGGGAGAGTGACAATCACACAACTCACAAGCAAACACCCCAAGCAGGCTCCTCTCTGAGAAGGGCACACGAGCAGAACAGCAGCGCACTGACACAGCACCCTCCCCGCCTGGCCTTGCTCACCCGCAGGGCCTGAGACAGGAGTGCTGTGGCCTGAGAAAGAGGCACTTACCTAGATGCCTAATTTATGAGAGGCACATGGAGAGAAAAATACTGATTTCATTCCTTTTATTACCTCTCTGGCACAGTCAGTTAATTAAGAAAAGAGTCTGATTGCTGCTATGTATTCATTTAATAGGTTGATTTCTAATGTAAATATATGCATTTGTACGGTACATATATCAACGTAAGAGTAATAATAGTAATGACAGTATCTCTCACTAAATAAGCTCCAAGCTCTGGGGAAGGAGTTACACACACATTGTTTATAACCCTCTCTACAGCACTCCAAGGCCAACATTATTCAATCCATTTTATTTATGGAGACACTGAGACTCAGAATAGTTCAGGAGCTTGCCCAAGGCCACACAGCTGATATATGGTGTGCTAGGATTTGACCCAAGTTATAAGATACTATTTGTGGCAGAGGGACCAGAAACTTGCCTTTGCATACTGCCGCCCAAATCCCACCGTCCACCCCCACCTGATGCTCAGTGTGGTCACAGCAGGAGCCTGGGCGACAGAGACCGGCCAGACTGACAGGCACTGTCTGTTGTTATGCAACCCATAAGCTGGAAGGGACCCGGAGCAGGGCGTGCAGGAGCCCTTCACGTGGTAAGGGCAGCATGGCCATTCTGCGGAAGCCACATTCCTGTTTTATGAAGAGCGTGCTTTCCTCATGTACATTAGATGGGCTGGTTCTCGGCAGGGCAATGCTCATGGCCGATTACGTTTCATTTCACCTACTTCAGGAGAAAACCAACTATAGGTGAATGAAAGGTCAGCTCCATTTCTCCGCTTCCCACCGCAGCCCCTGCTCGCCCGCCTCTCCTGAGGGCAGTGAGCCTGTGGACAACAGGGCTGCCAGCATCGGCAGTGAACTTGGCAGTTCACCCCAAGTCCTTCCCCACCACTCGGTGCAGAATGCTGGGCCATAGAAGTGAACGTCACTGGGGTGCCATGCCCCAAAGCACGATTGGAGGACCTGTTCTGGTGGATTGATACTCAAGATTGTTTCCAGTGTTTGGCTGCTACAAATAAAGCTGCCATGAATACAATGTGTACACGTTTTTGCATGGAAATAGCTTCCTTTTCTCCTCATTTCATTATACTATGTAGATATTACATTTTTTACAAATTGAAGGTTTGTGGCAGCCCTGCTTAGAGCAAGACTTACCCACATCATTTTTCCAACAGCATGTGCTTACTTTGTGTCTCTGTGTCATCAAGTGGTAATTTTGGTAATTCTGTCAATATTTTAGAATTTTTCCTTATTATTATATCTGTTATGGTGACCTGTGACCAGTGATGTTATTATTGTAATTGTCTTGGGGCACCATGAGCCGCATGCGTGTGAGACAGGGAACATAGTTGGTAAACGTGTGTCTGACTGCCCCACTGATCGGCCATCCCTGTCGCTCTCCTTCTCCCTAGGCCTCCCTGTTCCCTGAGACACAACAACATTGAAATTGGCCAGTTAACAATCCAACAATGGCCTCTACGTGCTCCAGTGAAAGGAAGAGTTGCACGTCTGTCACTTTAAATCAAAAGCCAGAAGTGATTGAGCTCAGTGAGGAAGGCATGTTGAAAGCTGAGTGGGCCAGAAGCTGGGCCTCGTGCACCAAACCCTTAGCCAGATTGTGAATGCAAAGGAAAAGTTCTTGAAGGAAATTAAAAGTGCTATGTCAGTGAACCTGTGAATGATAAGAAGGCAAAACAGACTTATTGCTGGTATGGAAAACGTTTTAGTGATCTGGATAGAAGATCAAACCAGCCACAACCTTCCCTTAAGCCAGAGTCTAATCCAGAGCAAGGTCCTGGCGCTCTTCAATTCTATGAAGGCTGAGAGAGGCGAGGAAGCTGCAGAAAAGAGTTTGAAGCCAGCAGAGGCTGGTTCATGAGGTTGAAGGAAGGAAGTCGTCTCCATAACATAAAGTGCAAGGTGCAGCAGCAAGTGCTGATGGAGAAGCTGCAGCTGGTTACCCAGAAGATCTGGCTAAGGTAAGTGATAATGGTGGCTGCACTAACAACAGATTTTCAATGCAAACAGAACAGCCTTTTATTGGAAGAAGATGCCATCTAAGACTTTCATAGTTGGAGAGAAGTCACTGCCTGGCTTCAAAGCTTCAAAGGCCTGGCTGACTCTCTTGTTAGGAGCTAATGCAGCTGGTGACTTGAAATTGAAGCCAATGCTCATTTACCATCTGAAAATCCTGGGGTCCTTAAGAATTATGATAAATGTAACTCTATTCCTGTGTTCTATAAAGGGAACAAGAAAGCCTGGATGGCAGCACATCAGCTTACAGCATGGTGCACTGAGTATTTTAAGCCCACCGTTGAGACCTACTGCTTATAAAAAAAGATTCCCTTCAAAACATTACTGCTCATTGACAATGCACATAGTAACCCAAGAGTTCTGATAGAGATGTACAAGGACATCAATGCTGTTTTCACTCCTGCTAACACAGCACCCATTAATGCAAGCCATAGATCAAGGAGTAATTTTGACTTTCAAGTATTATTATTTAAGAAATACATTTTACAAGGTTATGACTGATGTAGATTGTGAGTCCTTTGATGGATCTGGGCAAAGTAAATTCAAAACCACTAGGAGAGGATTCACCATTCTAGATGCCATTAAAAACATTCATGATTCCTTGGAGGAAGTCAAAATATCAATGTTCGCAGGAGTTTGGAAGAAGTTGATTCCCACCCTGATGGATGACTTTGAGGGGTTCAAGACTTCAGTGGAGGGAATAACTGCAAGTGTAGGGGAAGTAGAAAGAGAACCAGAATTAGATATGGAGCCTGGAGATTTGACCAAATTGCTGCAATCTCATGATAAAAATTGAATGGATAAGGAGTTGATTCTTGGCCAGGCGCGGTGTCTCACGCCTGTAATCCTAGCACTCTGGAAGGCCGAGGCAGGTGGATTGCTCAAGGTCAGGAGTTCGAAACCAGCCTGAGCGAGACTCCATCTCTACTAAAAATAGAAACAAATTAATTGGCCAACTAAAAATATATAGAAAAAATTAGCCGGGCATGGTGGCACATGCCTGTAGTCCCAACTACTTGGGAGGCTGAGGCAGGAGGATTGTTTGAGCCCAGGAATTTGAGGTTGCTGTGAGCTAGGCTGACGCCACGGCACTCTAGCTTGGGCAACAGAGTGAGACTCTGTCTCAAAAAAAAAAAAAAAGGAGTTGATTCTTATGGGTGAGTGAAGGAAGTGGTTTTTTGAGATGGAATCTATTCCTGGTGAAGATACTGTGAACATTGTTGAAATAGCAGCAGAGGATTTAAAATAGTATTAAATACATAAACTTAGGTAAACTTAGGTGTTTGAGAGGATTGACTCCAATTTTGAGAGCAGTTCTACTGTGGCTAAAATGCTACCAAACAGCATTGCATGCTACAGAGAAATATTTTATGAAAGAAAGAGTCAATCACTGTGGCAAAATCTACTGTTGTCTTAAGAAGTTGACACCCCAACCTTCAGCAACCACTGTTCTGCTCAGTCAGTGGCCATCAATATCAAAGCAAGACCTTCTGCCAGCAAAAATCACTGGATTGACAGCTGTTTTCTTTAAGCACTTCTTTGAAAAGGTTGCACCGCTTCCTTCGGGCATCCATGATTTCTGATGTGAAATCTGCTGACATTTGAATTATTTTCCCTTTCTACGTAAATACTGTTTTTCTCTCTCTGCTTTCAAGATTTTTTTCTTTGTCTTTGGTTTTTAGACGTTTGATTGTGATGTGTTTAGTGAATTTCTTTGAGCTGTTTCCACTTTGGGGTTTGTTCACATTCCTGAATCTGTAAGTTTACGTATTTTGCCAAAGCTTAGAAATTTCCAGCCATGTTTCTTCCAGTACTTTTTCATCCCTCTCCTCTCCTTCCAGGACTCCAGCAGTGTGCGTGTGAGGTCTGTCACCCTGGCCCACAGGTTCCTGAGGCTCTGCTCATTTTCTCCAGTCTATTTCTCTCTCTTGTTCAGACAGGGTAATTTCTATGGCTTGATCTTCAAGTTTGTTTACCCTCTCCTTCCTTCTCTCTATTCTGTTCCTGACCCATCAACTAAGCTTTGAAAATTCTGGTCATCATATTTATTCAGTTCTACATTTTCATTAGTGCTCCTTTACATCTGACATTTTTTGGTTGAGATTTTCTTTTTTAAGTGTGTTAGCAATTGCTTGTTGAAGCATTTTTATGATGGCTGCTTTAAATTCCTAGTCAGACAATTCTAATGTCTGCATCATGTTGGCATTGGTATCTGTTGAGTGTCTCTTCTCATGTGGTGATTTTCCTGGTCGTTGGTACAGTGAATGATTTTTGTTTGTATCCTGAGCCTGGGTATTATGGTATGAGACTCTGGCTTTTATTTAAACCTTCTCTTTCAGCAAGCTTCCGCAGGGGCTGGGGCAGGGCAGGCCTCTGCACCTCTGGATGGCGGTGACGACTGTCCCCATCTGCCTTCCTCCGACACCAGTGGGAGGGGAAGGAGGCATCTCGTTACCTCGGATGGAGGCATAGGGCCAGGATCCCCACGCGGTCTCCGCTGGCCCAGGGGCGGGTTATAACTGTTGGAGGATCTGAAAGTCCCAGCGCCCCACTCGGTCTTCTCTGACACCACTCTGGGGCGGGAGCAGGAAGGGTGCCTCGTGGCAGCCTGGCTAGGTGTCCCTGCAGCTCTCCATTCTGTACTTAGAGGCGAAGGCCCGCCAAGTGGCACCTCGGTGCTACTGCCATCTTTGTCTAGATGTTGGCCTGAGGGTAGGGTTGTATTGTCTGAAACTTCTCCGTCTTGCTAGCTTGCTCCTTTTCTGCCCCCACTTTTTTTTTTTTTTTTTTTTACTGTTCCCATTGGTGTTTTCAGACTGCCAGCTTCTCCAGCCTCCAGCCCGAGCTGTGTGAAGCAAAAGGGATCACAGAGGACTTACTGCCATGCCATTCTTGGGTCCTGAGGTCTCTAGCTGGTCTGCATTCTCTACACCTTTCAAAGTCTTCTTATGTTTGAGATATATATATATATATATATATATATATACACACCTCAAATATATATATATCTTGAACACATATATAAATATATATATATATATATTCCAGGATTTTTGTCTACACTTCGCAGAAGGAACAGAGAGAAGTATGTCTACTCCACCTGTTCCACCTTGGTCCAGAGAACTAGTCTTTTAAGAAAAGAAAGTTTGAGAAGGGAGAGACAACAAAAAATCTTAGTAGTCCTTTGCTTTGCCATGGCTTGGGGACAGTTTGGACTGCTGCCTGAGAAGTCACTCCCTGGCGTTCCCACTGAGTGTCCAGGCCTCTCTGGGAGAACACCACGGGGATCCTGGAAGTGCAGAGCATGAAAAATTCAGAAGGCAGTGGGATCCTGTAGGGCACCTGGGTCACCTTGTCTGCCCCCAGTGACATGGTCAACCACTTACAGAAGTGGCCCGGGCTTGCAGTGTTGCAGCATTCAAAGATCAACCAGGAGGTCACTTGCATCTAAACAAGACCCTGTTTTTTTTATTCAATAAAAATTTTTTTTATTCAGGATTTTTATTCAAAATCCCACTGGCTTTCCTTTCTTCATTCACTGATAGCTCTTGCTGAGCAAGGCTGGTCAGGAGACCTCGCCACCTTCCGCTCTCTCACGCCCCAGGGAGTCAGTGTTTCATCCCACCTTGGTGCCCCGCTCCCTCCCCAAGGGCCCTCAGTCCCAAAGTGCAAGGGAGGAGGATCAGGCTCAGGCTGCTGCCTGTGGCCCGGCAGCTGCGCGGTGGGTGGACACCAAGATGGGAGTGAAGACCACGTGCAAAGCAGGGAGCCATGACCCCACGCTCACGGCGCACGCTGGCGCGTTCAGTATGTCCCAGACTGCTCACCAGTTTACTCACTAGATTTTGTTTTAAGGCACTTTAAGTCATTTTGAAACGTGAAGCCCTTTTCCCAAAAGTGAAAATTTGCCACTATATAAGATTTTTAAAAATACTATATCCTACTCACCCTGAAAATGTTTCTAGATGAAAAGTTATAGCATTATTGCTGGAATGTGTGCTGTCCTCCAAGGGAACTCATTTATTTGAGGTATCACTTCTGAAGGGATTGTTTGTCACACAAAACTAAACAAAAACAAGTCACCTTCTTTAGACATAATCTCTCCCCTCTACCTTCAGTGGGTCAAGGGAACTCCAGGGGCCTTCTGTAGTCCTAGGACTTCCTAGAGAGAGGCCAGGCTTTAGGCTCAAATCAATCAATAAAACTATGTTGAGGTGCTGATAGAAGAAACATCGGCTTTAGCCTTGCAAGAGTTTGTTAAGGACTCCATGATGTTTCACCTATAAATAATGTCGTATCTGTTTCCAGTTTTAAAATTAATTACCAAGCACAACAGACTAAATTTAGCAAGAAGTGCAGCATTTTTGGCAACAGTTTTTTCTGCAAACCATTTGTTCATTCAACAAATATATACTTGAGCCCTTATTTTGTGCTAGACACTGTTCCAGGTACTGTAGATACAGTACCGAACAAACAAAACAAAACACCACCTTCTTATTGTCTTATGTGCTAACAGGAGAGACATATGATTATTATGCCAACTAAACAGGAAAATAAACAGTGTGTTAACAGGCAGTCTGGACACAAATGAATCAGGGCAGGGAAAGAGGAAGTGCCTGCAGCGGGGCTGCGATTTTCAATAGAGTGGCCAGGGAAGGCCTCTTGAGAGGGCGACGTTTGAGCAAAGACTTGAGGCAGGCAGGGGGCAGGACATCTGGATTCCAAAGCAGGGACAACCCAGACAGTAGTAATGGCCTTGAAATGGGCACGTGCCCACTTTGTTCAAAGCCCATCAAGGAGGCAGTGTGGGGAGATGGGAGGACAAGGAGATGAGGTCATAGAGGGGTGGTGGCAGGTCATGTGGGGACTTGTAGGCCAATATGAAGCTTTTGGTTTTCACTCTGAGTGAGATACTTTTTCTGTCCATTTTTTCTAAACTGGAAGGTTCTGGGTAGATAAGCAATGTGATCTTACCTAGGTTTTTGCAGGATTGCTTTAGGAGGATAAAAGTAAGAGCAGAATACCTGTTAGAAGACTATTTTATGGTGGTCTGGGAGAGGGAAGACATTGGTTTGAGAAAGGGTAGTGGTGACAATAGTGAGGGGTAGGTGGATTTTGGAGATATTTTAAAAGAAAAGCCAGAGGGTTTGCACTTGGTTTGAACATGATGTGGAGAGTCTGACAAGTTAGGTTTACTGCATCCCTTCAAGTTATTTAAGTACTCCAGTATGTTATCTGTTCTTGCATTAGAAAACCAGACAGAGTAGAGAAAACTTGAGATCTGAATAACCCAGTGTTAGGCTGACATTTTCAGCTATTGCTTCTTCTGTCAGTGTAAAAACCTGTTTTGCACAATCCAATACATTGCATCTCAAAAATTTGTTCAGAATGGCCCACTGTAAGAAATACATTCTACAGTACAACCCAGTGTACATGCATATACACACATCTTGGTCACAGGTTTTATGAAAAATCCTTATGCTTACTAAATACATCCAGATACTTTCCACATTTCCTGCTCCTCTATTTGACTTCATTAAAACAATGCTGATCAATGCCCTCTAATTTGATGTCACAATCCACTAATGGTTGCAATCTACGGTTTGCAAATCCCTGGACTCTACAGCAGCCTCGGTGATGTATGTCCTGGCACTGGCCCCAGTGATGCTGCAGGGTTTCTTCTTGGACTGTCAAGTTCACAGTCCTTTAGTCCCATTCTCAGTGTGGTGTGTATGTTGTATAGTGCACAGGGAATTGACATGTGGGCTGCGATGCCCACATAGATGCACATAAGTCTTGGTGTCCTACAAGTTGGGTCTATATGCCTCCATTTTCCTAGAGATCAGCAAATGCTGGGGGGGGGGCATGGAAAGTTTGGTAGTGATCACATTAGTAACAAGAGAGTTAAAGGCCATTTGATACCAAGTTGGTTTCAGTAGTGTGCAAAAGCTTTGCCCCTATATAGCTCCATTTCCTTCCCACTTTTTTGTCCTGCTATTGTCTTACAAATCACATTTTGTACATATATGCCCATAAACACAGATTTATAATTATTTTATACAGTTTATTTTAAATAAATAGTAGAAAAGAAAAGTTACAAATGAAAAACACATTTATCTTTTACATTTACTCATGTCGTTGTCTTTACCAGTGCTCTTTATTTCTCTATGTGGATTCAAGTTACTGTCTAGTGTCCTTTTTTTTCAGTCCAAAAGACTCCTTTTAGTATTTCCTATAGTGCAGGTCTGCTAGTGACAAATTCTCACAGATTTTGTTTATCAGGAATTGTCTGAATTTCTCTTTCATTTTTTGAAGAATACTTTTGCTGGATATAAAAGTCTTTGTTGACAGTCTTTTCTTTCAGTCCTTGAATAGGTAACCCCACTGCCTTCTGACTTCCATGGTTTCTGATGAAAAATCAGAAAGGTAGATATGATTATATATAGGTATGATCATTATAGGTAATGATTCACTTCACTTTTGTCTTTCAAGATTCTTTTTTTATCTTTGGATTTAAATAGTTTAATTATAATGGGCCTAGGTTTGGATTTCTTTGGCTTTGTCTTACTTAGAGGTCACTGAGTTTCTTGGATGTGTGGAGATCAGTGGTTTTCATCAAAGTTGGGAAATTTGGGCCATTATATCTTCAGATTTTTTTCCTGCCCATTCTTCTGTCTCCTTTCTTTCTGGGACCACTATTATGCATATTTTGAATGCTTGATGATGTCCCATCAGGTCTCTGAGGCTCTGTTCACTTTTCTTCTTTCTTTTATCCTCTCTGTCCATCAGACTAAATAATTTCAACTGCCCTGTCTTCAAATATGCTGATTCTGTCTTTTGCTTGTTCAAGTCTTTTGTTTAGCCTCTCTAGTGAATTTTCATTTCACTTATTGTACTTTGTAGCTATAGAATTTCTCCTTCATTCTGTTTTATACTTTATATCTCTTTACTGATATGCTTTATTTGGTGAGAAACCATTCACATACTTCTATTTGGTTCATTGGACATGATTTTCTTTAGTTCTTTGAACATATTTGAAATAGCTGATTTATAGTTTTTGTGTAGTAAGTCCAACATCTGTACTTCATCAGGAACAGTTTCTATTCACTGATTTTATTTCTGTGTATGGGCAATACTTTCTCATTTTTCTGCCTGTCTCATAATTTTTTGTTGAAACTGGACATTTAAAATGATATAATGTGGCAATTCTAGAACTCAGATTCTCCCTTCTCTCTATGGTTTGGTGTTATTGTTATTTGTTGTTGTTACTATTTGTTTGTTCAGCAATTTAAAAAAATTCTATAAAGTCTGTATTCTTTGTACTGTGTGGATCCTGAAGTCTCTGCTTGATAAGCTGATTGGTCATCTAATGATTGGACAGGTATTTTTAAATGCCCAGATCAATAAGACTCCCAGTTCTTGCCAAGGGGTTCTCGGTGCATGGTGGGGGATGCCTTTAATACTCAATTCAGTTGACAATTCAGTTGTCAACTCTTCCTTATCCTTTGCCTTCTGTTTGTGCAGAGCCTCAAAGTCAGCCAGAAGTGAGAATATAGAGACTTTTCAAGTCTATCCTGAGCATGTGCACAGGCCTACTATGTATGTGGCCTTCTAGATTCCAAAGACTATGTCAGAGCTTTTCAGAGCTCCCTATAACATCTCATTTCCTAGCTTTTCCTTTTGAGCTTTTTGGTTAGCCTAGTGTTTGACTTAATTGTCATCTATTGCCCCAGGCAGCTGTGATGTTAAATAATTGCTGCTAATTGTGTTTGATGAGCACTCTTAGGAGAAAGACTGCTTGCCCTGGGAGAGTTCTTAGGTCAAGTGAAGACAAATCTTGCAAGTGGGACCTTCCAGGGAATCAGCAGACAGTTCTGAGAGTAGGGCTTTGAGGGAGGTCGGACTTGTTCTGCCTGCTGGCGACTGCCACCTGCTGTTTTGCACCGCAACTGCAAGCTGTTGACTTGCAAGGCTACCATGGAGCTGGGGTGAGGGAGATGAGAATAAGTCAAGTTAAAACACCACAAAGCTCACTGACATTCTGTCATTTTTTTCAATAAATGCTCCTGGATTGCTACAAGATTTGGTTACTTTTCTGAGTTCTGAAAAAATTGATTCTGATGATCTTTGTCAGTGTTCACATTGCTTTAGGGAAGAGGTCCTTACTCCACCATTCCTGCTGACATCATTCTAAAAGGACATTTGAGGCTGGAAACTGACATAAACAAAGCTGACCAAGTGGGAACACACCCAGAGTTTTCAATGAATGTGCAATTTGAGGGAGGGGAGCAATTTTGGCTGGATCAGGCCCCTGCAGCAGGACAGTGGGACTACAGTGGGATGCACAGTTTGAAGCCACATTCAAACTGGCATTCAAGGTTTTGGAGAGAAGTGAACATGGTGAAAATAATATTTTAGGAATATTGATCTAGCGGTGTGTCCAGGAGGTGGGTGAGAGAGCAAGAAAGCCAGTTACTTCAGTGACAAGGGGAGAATTGTATACCTGGGAGAAGCAATAAGAAAAGGTAGGGTGTGAAAGCTTTCTAAAGGAAGCTTCTGTAGGAGGATCAATCCCTGGTTACCAAGGAGGGTTTCACACTACAGTTGCTGTGTTTTGAAGCTGTTGGCAGTGAGGACCACCCGCAGCTCCCAGTTTTCCTCCTGCCATCCCAGAAGGTGTGTAGCTTTCAATGGGGTCCTTTGGGCCTCACCCTCTTGTACCGGCTGCTCTCATAAATGACCCTCCTAGGGAAATAGTTGAGTATCTTGAAATTCATGGCCAGTAATCCCCCCAGTGACGCTGCTGCTGGGTGGTGGAGTGGAGCTGGTGTTCCCATAGCTTCGTGCTTACGAACATGCAGTTCCTGACTCAGAGGAGCCCTTAATTTAAGGAAATAAATATTATTTGTGGTGATACATTTGAAGACTTCCAGAGGATGCCTGAAACCATGGATAGTACCTGAATCTGATTACCATTAATCAGAACACATCTCTGTTCATATCTTCCACCCACAAATTTAATGCCTTTTCCATCTTAATTAATCACTTATCACACACTGTGGTCAAAACTTTCGCAGCTTGAGGTGAGACAGCAAAACTAGTGCACTTTGTTTTTTCATTCTATAATTTCACAGGTAGAAGACTAGTTCTTACTCAGGTCTTAGCAACCTCAGCATACAATAATTTATTTTCTTTCCTTATTAACTCAAGAACATTCGTCTTTTTACTTCAAGGAGCCACTTTACAACTTCCCTTTGGCGCATCCAAATTGCCAGCATCACTACTTTTGTGCTTTGGGGCCTTGAATTGGTAAAATAAGGGTTACTTGACACAGGCACCGTGACGCCCGGGCACTTGACTGATGGCTGAGAAGGCTTCTCAGCGACTGGTGGCAGGCAGACAGCATACACGTGCTGGACAAAAACAGGACTCATGTTCTGGGAAGGGCAGGGTGGAACCTTTTGTGACTTCATCACGTTACTCAGAACAGCACGCAATTTAAAACTTATGAATTGTTTATTTCTGGAATTTTCCTTTTCATATTTTCAGATCACAGTTGACCATGTGGATGGAAGGCAAAACTGCGGATGAGGAAGGACTACTGCACGCTCCACGGAACTCTGAAGTGCCTCGTCACAAAGAGGTCCAACGAGCCGAAGAAATGCGGCATCCTCTGGTTTCGTTCTAGGAAGAGTCACAGAGCATGGCAACACATGAAATGCTCCGAGGAGCCCTGTGAGCAAAGAAGCTCCCAGTCTACTTAACTTAGTATTTCCTAGTCTTCACTGACCACAGCACCCTTTTTTCTGGGGTACCCTGCTTTGAAGCGAGGCCTTTAATAAGTGTCACTTAATCGTCCTTTGCTCTCTTTCCTTATCTTCCTGTGGCCACACAACATGGCAGCTCTTCACACTGATATTCCGAGGGCTCAGTCACTGCCGGATCCTTGAAAATAGGAGGCCTTTAGTTAAGCACATGGCAAGTCACCCAGACAGCCCAGATGTGACAACCCCGCTGTGCTGAATTGCCCCAGAAAATCCTGAACAGCTACAGTTTCTTAGAAACTGGGAAGTCTCTCTCTGCCATCTTCTCTCAAACCATCCTGGCTTCCTCAGTGTCAAGCAGGGAACCCGGACCGTGGTGGTGACTTACATCATAAGAGTCCACGTATGAGAGGAGCTTAGAACAGGGCCTGGCATCCAGGGAGCTCTATGTGCATCAGCAGTTCTTGGCCTGAGGGCATTTTGTTTTTGAGTCTCGCTCTGTGGCCAGGGCTAGAGAGCAGTGGCCTCCTCATAGCTCATTGTAACCTCCGACTCCTGGGCTCGAGCCATCCTCCTGCTCAGCCTCCTGAGTAGCTGGGACTATAGGCATGCGCCACCTTGCCTGGCTAATTTTTCTATTTTTAGTAGAGATATTTTCTATTTTAGTAGTTGTCTGTGGCTCAGGCTGGTCTCAGACTCCTGGTCTCCAGCAACCCCCTCCCTTGGCCTCCCAAAGTGTTAGG
The DNA here is from genome assembly GCF_040939455.1 of Microcebus murinus. Classification (NCBI taxonomy): domain Eukaryota; kingdom Metazoa; phylum Chordata; class Mammalia; order Primates; family Cheirogaleidae; genus Microcebus; species Microcebus murinus. Next base: position 1,244,926 of record NC_134128.1, read on the forward strand.
ATTGTAGGTGTGAGCCACCACACCTGGCCTCTTTTTTAATGGTCTATGTTGTATTTGTTATCATTAAAGTATTAATCCTACTAATATAGTGTTAGCTTTGGTCTATTATTCTACCCTTGCAGGCACACCTTGTTCTGTAAAATTTGAATTTAGTTAAAAGGCTGCACTTAAGGCCCTAGACGCCCACGTGTGGCCTTAAGGGCCGGCTCCCCGCGCCGGGAGTGAAGTGCAGTCTAATGTAGCAGGGTTGCTGTCTGTGTCTCTGCTTCTCCCAGTCTGTCTCTGTCTCTGTTTCTTTCACATACACCCACTCTCTCCGAATTAATCAATTTCCACTGATTGGTGTCAGGACTGCCGCAGTATGGATTCAAAGGTGAAGGAAGGAAAGAAAGAGAAGAGGCTCTCTTTGGGGAAGAAAGGCAGGAGCAAGGGGAGGGGTCTGCACCTCCCCAGGGCCAGCGTCCCATAACGTCCCACGGTCTCGCAGGAACCACGCAGGGAGCTCCAGGGCCAGCCAGGCCCGCCGCGGGGGAGGAGGACGCGCTCGCAGGTCTCCGGGAGAGCCCGCTGCATGCATCACGTGACCGGAAACGCCGCACACACCATCAGAGGAAAAAGAATTGGAGCAAATGGAAGTGTCATTTCCCCCTGGAGGTAAATGCTGGCTGGGAGGGTGACTGTCCCCCACCTCCCGCCTCCCGGGAGAGGGAATATAAGGTTTGGATGTGCCTGTGTCCCCAGCCATCCCCGCCTCCCCCTTGCAAACCCGGTCAACAGCAGCGTGGGCGCCATGCCGGCCGCCCGGTGGGGTGCGTTTCTGAGGCCGTCGACGGGGTCTGGACAGCCCGTCCTTCCCCTGAGGCCCACACATTTGGAGGCATGGGGAGGAGGAAGCTGAGGAGAGCAGGCCGACATTTCCAAACAGCTAAGGAGGGTCCCTGGCCCTCAGGGAGCAAGAACTGAGACCACGGAGGAGCCACGCTGGGCCGGCGGCAAGCGAGGCGGGCTGCCACGCGTGTGCTCAGAAAGACAGACGCATTCCCCACGCGGTGATGACAAACTAAAAGCCCTTCAGAGACTTTGTCTCCACGTTTGTCTTCCCCAGGCAATGAGCTAAAGATGGCAAGGGAAACACTCTCTGGTGGCATGGCTTCCTTCTTCCTGGCAAGGGCACAGCTTCAGTCACAACCGCTCTGCCCGCAAGCTCCCCTTCCCTGTCACCCTGCCCTGGGACAGCTGGAGAGGTGTCCGTCCAAGGCCAGACCCAGCTCAGCAGTACGTGGCTGCCTGGCCCTGGAGTCTGCCAACGTCGTGTCTGCGCCCCGGACAGAACGCCAGCCTGGGTCCCCTGTGAGCAGTCTGACATCTCTCAAACAGAAAAGGGACAGGTCTAATTTGCAATGCGTCACTGAGCCCGCGCCCAGGCTGGGAGGGAGGGCTCTGGGCCGCGCCACGCTGCCGGCCAGGTGGCAGGCCCTGCTCAGCTCTTGCAGCCCGGGGGTGAAGTGCCCAGCTGAGTTCTCTTTGAGCTGCCTGTGCCGCCAGACCGGGGCTGAGGGCCCGAGAGCAGAGAGCAGCGCGGGCTGAGGACGCTCGCTCAGCCCCTGGATTCGCGGCTGCGCTAAGGAGTGCAGGAGAGGACCCTGCCTCCACCTGGCTTCGGTCTCAGCCAAGCCCTCTGAAGCCCGGCCCTCGGCCACACCAAGGCCCGGGTGGAGCTGTCTGGCTTGCAGGCGCTACCGGCTTCTTTGTCATTTGCTTGTTTGCAGAAACTGTCCTCTGCCCGGCTCTGCTGGCCTGCTCGCCCCAGCGTGCCACGGAGCAGTGGGTGGGGTTCTACAGGCCTCGCCCCTCCTCAGGCCAGGCCTGTGACTTTGCTATGCCGGACCCTCGTCACCGTGGCTGCCTCCCAGGTCAGGCTGTACGCCTTCAATTTGTTCCAGGAAGATGTCCCCACAGCCAGCCTGGGCCTGCCTGGGAAGCCCAGGAGTCCGGGGCCTGTCACAGAGCTGTTTGGCCACCGCTCCGATTCAGGGCGGCAGGCCCATGCGCCTTCTTTGTGTCTAGCGAAGATTCTGCAGGCCTGTGTGAGGAAGGGGTCACCTGGCTGGGACAGACCATTTCACCTTCTAGTTCCCCGGGGTGAGGGGGGCAGGCAGCACAAAGCCCTGGGCTCTGACATGTCCCTTGTCCAGCACATTCGAGCCACACGGCGGCCTCAGCGCAGACAGGGACCGAGACCTGACTCAAAGAGCTCCTGCAGAGCTGCCGTCCCTGGGCTGCTGGCTTCTGCCCACTTGGCCCATCTCGGTGCCCGAGGGAGGGCCTCGGCCGCCTGCTGCAGAGCCTGGCCTGGGAGCTGTGCAGACTGCAGCCTCCACAGGCTAAATCGGCTCCCACCTGCTCCAGCACCGAAGCCACAGTCAGTATCACACCTTATAAATAGCACACACCTAATCCAAGTGCTAAATTAAATTAGACTTAAAATAGCCACATAGCCAACACCTGGTTCACTGCTGATGGTGACTGACAGCACCCACATGACTCGATGCTCATTTTCTGTGGCAAGTTCCCATCTTCCCAAAGCTCTCGCACTTGAACTGAACCCAAAGCTGCTTCTCTGTGGTGCTTGGCATCCATGAGCAGGCAGGTCTCAGTGGGGAAGTTGGATGAATTCAGCAATGGCCCCGCCTGATGTGCGCTCAGGAAAGCTCTCCCCACTGGGCAGCTGCGGCAACAGGAGCACTAGCTCCTAGTTCCTCTTGGTCCCTACCCTCAGTCCAGATTCATTTGTCCCTTCTCTTGGGGTTCACAGTGGGGACCTGCTCTAATTCCTGGCCCTGTCCACTACAACCAGAAGTCCCAATGCTCAGATCTGGATTTCAGCTCATCCTGCCCCAGCTTCAGGCTACAGCTGAAAATATCCTTCTCACTCTGCTGGGGTTGCAGCACCAGGCCTCTCAGCCATGGCTGGATAGTGGGGTCTGAGTATGTGGCATATGTTTGGGTTGTCAACAGACACTGTATTCCCTGCTGGGGAAACAAGGGGAAGAGCCCTGGTTCCTGCTTTTGAGACATCAGGCCTTCAACAGAAGAGGAAGAGGTGGTCCTTTTTCATTTGTTTGTTAGTTGATTGATGCATCCATTCACTCAAGATTTATTAAGGACTTTTCATGTGCCAGAGACTATACAAAGACACTACAAACCCAAAACTGAACAAAGCCTCTTCCCTGCCCTGCTGGAACTTGCAGCCCATGGGCAATATTAGAAAAACCAGTGTGTGCAGCACAGCACCCTATATATCATAGCTGAAATGTGCACAGTATACAGTAGGAGACCCAAGGAGGATCATCTGGAGCAGAAAGCTCCACTCCAGTTTTCTGGTAGTGATGCTGCAGCTGAGTTGTCAAGAGCAGTGTGGTGGATTAAAGATGGTCCCAGAGTCTTTGCTATTCCCACTGAGAGATTAACTCTTCTGCCCCTGAATCTGGGATGGGCGTAATAACTTGCTTTAATGATAATGATAGAATGCAGCAGAGCTATTATTCTGGAACTACCAAGGTTAGGTAAGAAGTCTTGCAGCATCTACTTCCTGGCTCTTGGAACCAGCACTATCCTGGAGAGGTGATTTGTAGGCAGTCTCAGCTGGGCTTGGCCTTCTAGTCATCCCACTAAGGCAGCATACCTGTGAATGAAGTTATCTTGGATCCTCCAGCCAGCCCATCTGCTGTCTGAATACCAGCAAGTGACATCTGCTTATATCATAATGAATGGAAGAATCACCCAACTGAGCCCTGCCCAAATTTCTGACCTGTGAAATATAACAAACAAGTAATACCATGTTTCCCCGAAAATAAGACCTACCCATAAAATAAGGCCTGGCAGGATTTCTAAGCATTTGTGAAATATAAGCCCTACCCTGGAAATCAGACCTAGTGATGGGCGTGGATACTCAGTGTATCTGCACAACCCATGTATTTTGTCACGGAGCTTGGTAAAGAAGACGAGCAGCCCTTCTCATCTGCCCCATTGTGACAGCGACTATCCCACAGGTGACCAGAAAGGTGCGAGCAGCCCCACCAACAAGGTCGGCTCCCCTGTCAGGTCCCGGCCATCCTGTGCGTGCTGCAAGCTGAGGCTTTGAGGGGAAAATAACACATCCCCTGAAAATAAGCCCTAGAGTGTCTTCTTGAGGAAAAATAAATATAAGACCCTGTCTTATTTTAGGGGAAACATGGTAGATAGTGAGTCCTGTGCAATGGTGGACAAGCATATCCTGAGATCATGTTCATGCTAATGGGGTAAGGGTGGGCGTGTGGGTTTTTCATAGGTCATAGGATATAGCGTAGCTTGCTACTGTGCTCTGAAATCATTTATTCCTCTAAGAAGTTTCTCTTTAGCAGGATAAATCACCCCCCCACACACACACACTTCCTACACTACCATTCCATACTCCACAATTAGATATTCTTGCATGTATGTATTAATTCTTTGATTTGTTTGAAAGATAATTTGATGTATGTTCATTACACTAGCAATACTTAATTCACCCCATATCAGGCCCTAAGTTCAACACTTAACATGAGTTATCTTATTTATTTCTCATGACATCCCATGAGGCAGTTAATACAGCCAGTTCTGCTGTAATATGCATTTTAAAAGTGAGAATTTGTTCAACATAACTGATACATTAGGGGTCAATTATGGCATAATGCAAATGTTACATTTGATTATGCACACACACACAAAACTAGGCAAATGCAAAAGACTATACCCAGCTAAACTGAGGTGTGTAGGAAAATACAAAATGTGCAGAGCACCCCTTTACACACCTAACCACTACCTCAGTCAGCATGTGCCGGAGCCACACCCATCCACATCCGGCGTTGCCTCCTTCCAGCCAATTTCAGATAATCTTCCCTCTACCACGTCACAGTAACTCACAAGCTGCAGCACACACCATGCCCCTGTGCACAAGCAAACTTAGCATCTTATTCAAGGTGAAGCCCCATACTTATTTGCAGAAATTATGTATTTAACCATTTAACACATGTAGAACAGTGCACTGTGGACTGAAAGTTTGTGTCACCCCCCCAGATTCACATTTTGAAACCCTAGTCCCAGATGTGATGGCATTCAGAAATGGAGGCTGGGGGGAGATAGGAGATGGGAGAAGAGACACGAGAGAGCTTGCCTCCTGCCTCTGCTCTCTGCCGTGTGAGGACGCAGCACGGAGACAGCCGCCTGTAAACCAGGAATCAAGTGGGCTGGCACCTTGATCTTGGACTTCTCAGCTTCTAGAACTGTGAGAAATAAATGTCTGTTGTTTAAGCCACCCAGTCTATGGTATTTTGTTATAGCAGCTCAAATTGACTAAGACACAGTGCTACCATTTTTATTAGGTGCTTATTTTATGTGTCACTGACCAAGTTTTGGGGTGTTATGCTTGTCACATGTGTCACATTATAGCAAAATTAACTGTGCCATTGTCTTCATTTTATAGATGAGGCGTCTGAGATCTAGAAAGGCTGGCCCAAGCTGATAAGTGTGGAATCCAAAACTCAAATTCCCGGTAGGGAAATGAGAGTCAAATCTGCCCAGTCCTGCTGCCCTCTCCCCGCCTCAGGTTCTGACCTGCCCGGCGGCATGGCTTCTTGCTGTGCGGGGAGAAACACGAGGTGGAGGAGAAAGGGGGCTCTGAGCTGAGGGAATACTGATGCTTAGGCTCCTGAGCGCTGAAGCTCTGGGCTTCCCTCTAGTAGTGTGGGCTCCCTTTCTTCCCAGGCCTGCCTGGGTGCCCTGGCCCGATGGCCACCTGGCAGAGCACTCCTCTCTGAGCCTTTGCCCTCTTCCTGTGCAGGTCTAAGGCAAGGCCAGCTCCTCAGCGCGTGGCACAGGGCCTGGCACCTAACGGGGCCTCGTACATGTTTCTGGAGCCAGACGAGCCAGAATAGGAGGCTTGGCTACAGCGAGCACGCAGGAGCCATGCTCCTGGGGCAGGCGCGGAGAAAGGCCCAGAAGGGCTGGCGGAGCAGAGCCAACTGCTGCCCGGGGCTCCCAGGCACAACCAGAGCCCCTCCCCAGTATCTGATTAGAGACCAGGGAAGAGAGTGTCCCGCGGCCTGGACAGGCCAACTCTGAAGACCCGCAAAGGACAAAGCGGACCTGTCACCTTTGGGGGGGGGCCCAGGTCAGCCCATAAAGTCCTATTTAACCCTGATGCGGCTGAGCCAAACCACAGCAGAGCTCTGAGTGCTGAAGAGGTAGAGGCGACGCGGGGGGAGGGAAGGCAGAAAGGAGTTGTTTCTTCCTAAGCACAAGTCAGGACAAACAAACAACAGGGAGTGAACTGAATGTGCCTCTCTCTCCTCTGGAACCTCCTCCCATTTGCTGCTCCCTCTTTCCGCAGCCATAACTGCCCCAGCCTCATGCCTGCCCTGGCCCGGCTAGGTGCTCCTGCCCCGGGAGCACTGGCTGGAGCTGTCCCCAGCATCCCTGCCCCGTGAGCATTCCTGTTTTCTCGGTGGGGCTCATCCGAGCGGCATCAGAGTGAGGGTAGCACGCACGTGGCCCCAGGGAGGAGCATAGCAAGGAGGTTAGTGGCAGAAACTCTGAGTCCAACAGATCTGGGCTCAGGACCAGCTACAGTGTCTGAGGCCTCAGACTAGGAATTAACCGCCAGCCTCAGTTTCCTCATCTGGTGATGATGTACTTACTTCACAGGGGTGAGGTGAGGAGTGAGATACCGTGTGTGCATCTAAAGGCTTCCCCGAGGGGCCACCCTGAGACACAAACACTGCTGTCCTTAGGTGGTGAAGAGCCCGCACGCAGCTCTGCAGGCGTCCTCAGACCTTGAGGGAGCCAGGCCTCTTAAATCTGTCAGTTTTGAAAAAATTCTCAGCACCTATTTCTTGAAATATTACTTCTTCTCTATTTTCTCTGTCTATCTAGGACTCCAATTTCATGGATTTCAGACACTCTTCCTGTTTCCCATGTCTGTTAGGCTTCTTTCTCCACTGCCTTCTGTGCTGGGTATTTCTCGCGCGTGTCTCCGAGTCCCCGCGCCCGCCCTCTGCGGAGTGGCTCTGTGCGTTAAGCCCGTCCACCGAGCTCTTAGCTTCTGTTATTGTGTTTCTAGTTCAAGGGGTTCCATTTTATTCTTTCCTATAGATTCTGGTCCTCTGGTGAAATTCTCCATCTTTTCCATTATTTTCTTGAACTGTTGATCATAGTATTAAAATTCCATATCCTTTAATATCTTGATCACCTTAGTCTGTTTCTATTTTCTGTTTTTATCTCTTTCTATTCCTTCCTTCCCCCCCTTTATTGCTGCCCACTGGCATGTCTGGTCATTTCTAAATTGAGTGTTGGACATTGTGAAGGAAGAATCACAGAGCTTTCAGATGATGCTGTCTTCCTCTGGAGCGGGTTTGATTTTCTTCCGTCAGGCTGGGAGAGTGTTTGCCGACCGCCTTGATCTGATCAGAAGCTGGTCACTTATTTTAGGACTTGTTCTTACTCCTAGGGGTGGCTTTTCCAAGGTCTCAAATGAAATCTGGTGTGTTTACCAGAGCCTTTCCTTCTTGGCACACCCTAAACTCCAATTTTCGTCTGCTTAGGACCCTAAGACTACCGAAAATAATGGCTAGTTTTTAGCGTGGCTGATTTCTGCTTAGTTTCTGGGACGGTCAATCTTTACATTTGTGCCAAGGGATTCCTAGAGAGCTGATGAAACACAGTTTCTGGTGTGTCTGTGAGGGTGTTTCCAGAGGAGATTAGCATGTGGATTGGTAGGCCGAGTGAAGATCTGCCCTCCCAGCACCCCATGCAGGCGGCACCCATCTGTCCGGGCTGGACTAGAACAAAAGGCGGGGGAAGGACTGATTCAGTCTCTCGGTGCTGGGACATCCTCTGCTGCCCTCAGGCATCCGTGCTCCATCTCTCAGGCCTTTGCACCTGGACCAGGACTTAGCCATTATCCCCGGCACCCCAATACCTCCAGTTCTCAGGCCTCAGGTTCAGACTGAATCACACCACCAGCTTTTCTGGGTCTCCAGCTAGCAAACAGCAAACTGTGGGACTTCTTAGCCTACATAATCTCATGAACCAATTCTCACAATAATCCATCTCTCTCTCTCCATATATGTATGTATGTGTGTGTGTGTGTGTGTATTAATAGATATAGCTAGATCCAATCAACTGACTGGATGATGTCTGCCCACATCGGTGAGGGCCATCTTGTTTACTCGGTCTACTGATTCAAATAAGAGATACACACACACACACACACACACACACACACACACACACACTATATATATATATATATATATATATATATATATATATATATATATATATATATCCTATTTCCCTGGAGAACTCTGACTAATACAGTTTCTCAGTCTCTCGGTGCGATGGATATTTGACGCATTGCCTAGATCCCCCTTCAGAAATGAAGATGCCCCAGCTGCTGGGCTGTCAGCTGCCTTCTTTGGGCTTTGCCTCTGCTGGGGGAAACTGCTCCCTCCGGGCTCATCTCCCTCTGGGGCAGCCTGCACCCAGTGGTTCCTCGCCTTGGAGGCACACAGACCCGCTGCTGGGCAGCAACTCGGGACACTCTGAAGGGTTGCTCTAGCTCTGGAACTTCTTGGGGGGGTTGGCAAAGGCTGAGCCTGAAACAAATCCTGTTTTCTTCCCCTCCATTACACAGAGGGTGATCCTAAAAGCACTTCCTAATAAATACTGTGCTCATTTGTCTCCGTCTCAAGGAGCACAACCTGTGACATTAGGCCTGTGTATGCACAACTTAGGAGTGAGCAATGCCTCGAGGGGAAAATGTGCACGAAATATCAGGCAAATCTCAATGCATTCCTGTGTCTTTGGGTCTTGGCCTCTTTGGCGCTCTGGCTGCCTTGGTTGTTGTCCAAAGCCTTCCAACAGTTGGCCTTTGTCCTTTATCCAGCTTTTATAGTTGTTCTCAGTGGGGGCTTAATCTGATATCATCTGCTCCATCATAGCTGGAAACAGACCATGCTGACTGTTTTAATTCTCAGAAGCCAGAAGGAGCAATGATGGAAACTGTTGCTGGGAACCGAATTCTGTTCAACAGACAACTGTTGACTTGAGATGCAAAAATGACAAGAACCTGAGGAGAAAGCCACCTTGTTGTCTTGGACTCTGCAACACCTGGTAAGGGGAGTATGGAGCTCAGCCTTGTCCATATATGTCTTGGACTCTAGAAATGCAGATTTCAAACCTCCGAGGAAAAGAGAGAGAACCCCATGGCCCAATAAGTAAAAGGGGAGAAATATCAAAAGTCATCTGAGAGTAAAAGTGAAATTTTGACGCTATCATGGCAAAATATGCCAAAGGCAGAAAGAGAAGCAAATATGAAAAGCAGATAGATGGATATGCTTTTAGGAACATGGAATATAAATAATAAATGAGTAATGATTATACATGGACAAGTTTGTGTGTTGGTCAACAGCAACAAGAACAGAGGACATGAGGAAAATGCTGATGGGCTGAGTGAATCTAACACATGAGATTTAATAGGGACTGTGTATTTACTCAGGTCCAAAGAACCCAACTTTATAAGGGCAGGGTGATACAACTCAGGTTTAGTAAGTGTTGGTGAGAAAAGCAAAGAAACAAATGAACAAAATGCCCCAAGCATTTTAGTTTACTTTAAATGCAGTTTAAATGCAGTTCAATGGTATGAACTTGCCATTTAAGAAAACATTTTTAATCACATTAATAGAAGTAAAATGTCTCACATGAGGAAGTCCTGTAATAACTCTGTGCTGGCAGGCTGGCCTCAGATCCTTCCTGCCATGTCCAAAATTCTTGTTGAAACCTAATGCTTGTTGTGGTGGTATTAAGAGGTGGCACCTTGGGGGAGTGATTAAGTCAGGAGGGCTCCACCCTCATCAGTGGGATTACTGCTCCCGGTTGAAGGGAGCTGGCTTGTCCCGTCGGCCACGTTAGGAACCATCTGTGAAGCAGACGGACCCCTCACCAGACGTCAGATTGCCTGGTGCCTTGATCTTGGACTTCCCAGCCCCCAGAACCGTAAGAAATAAATTTCTGTTGTTTATAAATCACCCAGTCTAAGGTAGTTTGTAATAGCAGCCCACAAGAACTAAGAGAGACCCTAATCACCACTGTTGGAAGGAGACATTAACCAACCAGGGTGTGCTCAGAGCAGGGCAATCAGGCTGATGAAAGGAATGGATCATGCGAGAGACTTGAGAACAAATGGAATGAGAAGAAGGAGGTGCTCTGCAGGAGTTGTCTTCAAGTGCGCATTTGGCTATCAAGTTGAAGCTTTTGCTTTTTTCCTCTCTTGTCATAAGGGACAGACTGCGGGGAGACAGATTTAGATTCAAATATATGAAGGAATTTTAAAGGATCAGAGCTGTTGGAAAATGGAATGGCCTTCCACTTAAAGCTAGCGATGTCACTCTCCCTGCTGTGTGTTCAGGAGGGGCAGGATGGTTGAAGGGTGGAGGAGGCATGGGAGTGTGGGTTGTCCCACAATGTTTAAAAAATTCGGGAGATTTTATATAAAATAGATTTCTGGCTTCCTTTGCAAAAAATGGAAGATATACCCTCTTTTCTGCCAATCTACCAATCACCCAGAGCGAGTCTGCTTGTCCTCTTTACAGCAGGCTATGTTTTCCAGCTCCCCAAAGTCTCTCCTACTCATCCAGTGCATGTTTTGGGCAGATCAGCTGCACTCATTCACACCACCTGCCTGGTGCTGGAGGCGGCATTTGCAGAGGACACTTGCATCAGACCAGGGCAGGGCCACCCATGGCCTTAATGCCCTCCCTCTCTCATGGGAACTGCACACCCAGAGCCTCTGTTGCCACCTCAGTCTGAGCAGTTTGGGTTGACACCTGATCACAGGACTGTCCATGCGCACGCTGACAGTGACACATCACAGGGTCTTGGCATCAAACGTGAGCTGAACCAAATTTTATCTCTGAGCTTTTAAAGCTAAGAAACACAGTGTTAACTGACAAGCTCACTAGGTTTTGATGCTAAGGAGAGGCCAGAGAAGTCGTGGTAGGCCAGGAGCAAGCTGAAGTTATAAGGCGTCTACAACAAAGAGTTAATTCTGAGAGAGGAGGGAGTGAACAGAGATGAGCAGAGAGGGCTCGGCAGAGAAGCACATGGCCCGAGAGAGAGAAACCAAGCCCTGGGCTCCAAAGTGTCTCAAATACTTGCCGCCTTTCAGTTTCACACCCCTTACTGTGCTTTCTTGCAATATATTCCAATTTCTTGAGCTAACTTGAGTGTTCTCTTAGCCTTGAACTCAAAATATGCTATCGGGTGCTTTCCCTAAGGCCCTACTAACCAGAGAGTCTATGATTCTACAAATTGCGCCTAAGGGTTTACCTCCGAGATGTGGCCCTACCCCCAAGTAAGCCAAGCACACCGAGGACAGACGACAGACCCAGCAGGATCTCATCTCTAAGACTGCATTCTCCTCTTTTGCTTCTGCAACAAAAGTTTGCATATAATTTTAAAGGTATAAACATGCAAGCATCTTAAGATCTAATTTTATTGCATTATCATATTCCCAACAAGAAAAAAAGCGTGTAGCTAAATGGACTTGCTTTCTCATGTGCGTCTGTCAGCCCTAATCAGACAGCCCCCACCTAAGCGATAGAAAACTATTCAGATGTTGCCATCAGACTTTTGAACTTATAGAATATTTAACTTGTTGATGAAGTACTTAACATTACACATGAATGCAAAACTGTCTATCAGTTCTGGTGAGATTATTTTGGAAATGTTGTAGGTTTTAGGTGGCTGCCATAATGCATGGCCTTTGTGACACTGAAGCCTGCCTTGTTGCGTCAGCCTCTTGGAGGGGTCTCTATGCAGGCCCAGGGGAAAGAAAAGGAAAATGAATATTATGACTCATCATAAAGTCGCTGATTTGTCTTTCGTAAGCAACTGCTGCGGAAATGAGACGATGCAGAACTTCAGGCTGTTGCTGCCCCAGTGCTGGGGCGTGAAGGAAGCGCGTCGCTGGGGAAGCTGCCAACAGTGACGGCGCCTCCGGGCACCAGCCGAACAATCTGAAACCTGTCTCTAAACAGTCACAGAGATTAGGGGACACACAGAGACAAAACAGCTGGGCAATTGACTGAACTTTCCATTTTGCAGCCACGCATGTTGGCGTCCTGGAGATTAAGACTTCACTGATCGCACTAGAAAATAGTTGAAGCCTTTGCTACACTCTGCTTTTGTCAACATTGGTTTAGCCTTCTCAGGGGGAGAAAAAAACCCACACCTGCTTAATCATTTCAAAACCAATAGATACAGGACATGTGTGACAAATTAGTGAAATAAACAAATGTTTTCCCTCCCCTGTTTCTGCTAGAATTTGAAAGATTTTCTTTGTCAGAAAAAGATACCTTAGTAATTTCTAGTAATAAAGACAAATCAACAACAGAAAAAGTTTTATTGCACTCTTTTTACATTTAAAAATATTTTCATTTGTTAAAATACAGAACTCGTTGTGGTGTGCAGTTCTGTGGATTTTGATGATGCGCAGCATTGTGGAGTCACCAGCACAGCCACCGACAGACGCTGTCCCTCTGAGGTCAGCCCTTCTCTCACCGCCCCTGCCCACCACTGCCCTGACCACTGTCCCTGTAGTCTTGCCTTTTCCAGAATGTTATGAGTGGAAAATCATGCAGTACATAGACTTTTAGCTTACTGATTATTAATTTAATCTAGCAACTTATTTTTTGCTAAAGTTCTCACTAAGGAAGTGTTCTGTATAGAGAGAAATACAGCTGGGAAAACATTTGGGGCTGGGGCATCTTAGAAGATAAAAAGGAGGCAGTCGGGAAGTATTATAGCTGTGCTTGTCTATGAAGGATTTTCATGGTGCAGAGATTGTAACTGAAAGGCTGCGAAGACCCAAACAGAAAGTTACAAAACTGAACAGAAAGTTACACTTGCAAACTCCACCCTGGCCATGCTGAGGGACAACGGCCAGCCAGGCTTTCTCTCTGACTGTCTTTAACAGCCCTGGGATCTGCCTTGGGGCTGGGTACTTCACAGGAGTACCCGGGGAGCCGGGCAGCTGGTGGAGAAGAGCACACTGTCGTCTGGGCAAGGCGGCACCTTTGGCACGCTCTGTCAACGCTGCCTCCTGGGGCGATTGCCTGCACCTCGCTCCTACTCAGCAGGCGAGTGTGATTTGTGGCAGGAGGGGCAGTTGGCACTGAGATTGATACTAAGTTTTAAAAACCAAATTTTAAAAGTTCAGTTAGATTTGCTCTTCCTGTAATTTCCTGGAAGGCGCCCTCTAAAGGCAGGCCCTGTGCGGCATGCATCCGTACACTTCTGTATGGTCACCCTTGCTGTTCAGATGAGGAAACCTGCGTCCCAAGGACTCCTGTCCAGCTTCTCTGCCCTGTGGTTTCCCCTATCTTCTCGGGCTCTCCCTGTTCGTTCACAGATCCCCCAAACGGCTGCCATGGCTGGCTTCTACCAAGAGGCAATGGATCACAAACTATGTGTTTTGTCATGCTGTGTTTTGTCAAAATTAATCCTCCCAGGAAACCCCCCAAGAGCTTCCCAGCCACCCTGTGGGGTACACTAAGGGCAGGAAGCCAAGTCCCTTGAGCTCTTTGGCGGCCCTTTCAAATGGCCACCCCTCAGCCTCTGCCTGGCTCTCTACTGTTGTTTACAAAGAGGGTTAGGAAAGATTGCTGGGACCATCCTAACCAACAGGGGAGTGTCCTCAACTCAGACTCTCTAGAGGAGATCCTCCATGACGCGGAGCAGGGTGGGCACCCACCTGCGCCGCTTGCCGGAACGGGCTCTGTTGCAGCCCCTCATCCCCAAATGCAAGCAGTCATTTCACGAAGGCTGTGTGTGTGCGTGCGTGTGTGCATGCGTGTGTGCGTGTGTGCGCGCGTGCGCACGCCACACAGACAGAAAGTGGGAGGGAGGGAAGGTACCAGAGAAGGGGAAAGTCAGTCTAGGCTCTGCTTTGGAGGAGTTTGCTGGGTAACGAAACCGTAGTCATCTCAACCTGGTGACACAGGCCTGAAGACGCACACATCCCTGGAGTCACATCCTTATGGGAGTGGTGGAAATAACCTGGCAGGAGATTTAAAAACGAAACAAACAAAACGAAACAGGCTCCGGAGTCAGCTATATGTGCACTTCATTTCCAGCTTTCACTTTCTCTCTTCATGATGTTGAATGAGTTCCTAACTTCCTTGAGCCTTGGTTTCTCCATCTGTTATCACTGAGGGAAACACTACTGCCCTCATGGGATTGTTGTGATAAGTAAGATCCTGCAGCTAAAGCCAATCAACTGAGGCTATTAGACTCCAAAATCCATACTCTCAGGTGTGGGCACACGATTTTGTGTATGGGCATTGATCGTATGTGCACGTATTTAATATTTCTATTACAGTGAGCCCAGCTGAGAAGAAAACCCGTTTAAGGTGGTTTTTGTTTTTTCAGTTCTGAGGGTGTTAGGATAGAGTTAACAGGCTGAATGGGAGCAGGCAAGGCCATTTAAGAACTGCTAATAACTGTCTGGAGTACAAGATGGCATCTTGTTTAACTGGGGGTCCCACCTCCCTGAGCTGAAAGGTGGCCTCTGGGAGCACTGTGGTCAAGCGGTCTCCGCGGCAGGGACGCGGGCGGGCGCCGGCGCTCGGCGGCCGCGTCCTAACAGGCCGGGGGCCAGGGACCGCGCCACGCGGCTCCCGCCTCCTGCTCAGCGAACGCTCTGCCAAGGCCCATTGCATTCCCTTCCAGAGATTTCTGCGGCTCTGCCAGCAGCCGCTGGGGGGCTAAGACTGGCCCGACGTGCTTCCCGCGCCCGGCACACGGCGCTCCGCCGCCCCATGGTGTGTCCTGGCCAGGGTTCATCCAAAGGCAGAAAGTGTGTTTCTCAGATCAAAAAAATAGAGATGCTCACGCCTTCCCACCCAGTTTCATTGTTCAGTCCTGCTGGACATGAGCCGTCCTGGCCCAGGTTCTTCTTGGTCCCCGGTGCTCTGACCACTTCCCGGCAGGGGCGCCTTCTCCTCTCTGGCTTTCTCCCATCCTCCCCACCTACTTCGCCCTCTGTCTGCATCTCCCTTCCCCAAACCTGCCACCACAAACAGCCTGTGTGTCCCTGCCCAGTTTCCAGAGTCAGGTCCCCGCCCCGCCTCCCCTTCCTGGGAGAGGGGCTCCCACCTCTTCCCCTCTCCGAAGGGCTCCCAGACACTCCCAGGGCATCTGTCCCGCCCAAGGGCCACTTCTCAGCCGTTGTCTGACTTGACTCTCAGGAGCGTCCAGTGCCCTGGACCCTTCCACCCCAAATCCCTCTCTTCGCCCAGATTCCCTAACACCTGGCTCTCCTGCTTCTCCCCAGTTTAGGTTCTCCGACTCGGTCTTTTTTTTTTTTTTTTTTTTAATAAATTCCTGGTCTTCCTTCTCTTTGACCAGTGCCCCTGTCCTGTTCTGTCTACAGTTTCTGCAGACACTCTTAACCATCTCCATGGCTTTCTGCACCAATCACATCCCAGCGACCCCCGCACGCGTCCCCTCGCCCAGGTCTTCCGGGCGCGCCCCACTGTCCGGGAGGCGCCTCTACCTGCACGTCTCACAGACAAAGTTAGCATGGCCAAACGTGGACTCCATTTCCCAGAGACTGGCGTCCCCTCTGAGTAACGGCACCTCCACATGCCCTGCTGCCTTTACCAGACTCGACTTTGAGGATCTGCCCCTCACTCCCCAAATTCCACTGACGCGAGCTCAAAGCGTGCCCCTGCCTCCGCTGCCACCGCCTTGCGCCGCGCTCCCACCCCTCCTGGGCCGCCCCGAGTCCCTCGCCCTCCGCCACACTCCGGCCTCCCGAGCCGGCACCCACGGCCCTCCGCCCCCACAGCCCGGTGGTGAGTTACTGCACTTAGAAGAAAACCCCAAATACAAACCTTGTCCTGTTCAGACGTGATTCGACGCCTGCCTCTTTCTCTGGCCGGCCATTTCCACCCACACCGACAGCCCTTGTGCTCCCAAGCCTGCAGAGCTCCTTCGTTTGTTCCGTGGTTTCTAGAAGACTCTGGAACTTTTTTCTCCTCACTCTCTGCCTGTATCCTTTAGGTCTCAGCTTGGGTCATTCCCAAGAAAGGCTTCCCTGACTTCCCCAAACTAAATTGAGACTGTGTAAGGCACTCTACTATAGCAATTATACTCATATACATAAACTTTATTATAATTTTATATATATCACTTGTGTGATCGATTCTTTGTGTCCCACCTAAGGGTCTGCTCCACGAGGACAGGAACTATGTCTTGTACATGGCTGTTTCCCCAGGAGCATGGTATGTGCTCAGTAAAACGTCATTGACTGAGGGAATGAATAAATAAACTAGATTTTAATATCCTCAAGGGACAGAATGATTTTTTTCCTCTTTTCACCCTCACTAGGAGTTTAATAAAGGCTTGTTGGCCTCAACATTATATTTGTGGAAAAAATAAGAATAGCAACAATAATGACAGGGAAGAGCATTACAGCATCATAAATCTGCATGGCGGGATGAGAGTTATGTACTCTATTACAAGGAATCTCAGCAAACAAGGGACAGGATAATACCCTTAGGGTCCCAGAATTTGTGAAATATCGATGTGCTTAATAATGCAAGTTTATTATATTTTGAAACAGCAGATGAATTGGACACACACATCTGGATATTTGGCACTGTGTAGACAAAAACATTTGGATAATTGGCCAGATATTTCAATTTAACTAATGTGTTTTGGAGCTGTGTAAACAGTTACAGATTGCTCTGAAATTATATTTCTTGGGAGGTGGCCACATGGATAAATGCAGAAGGAGATCTCTAGTTCCAGAAAGAGGATGGACTAAGAAATCATTCCTGTCATGAACACAGACATTCTGGGTACATATAACCCTTTAAAATTGCACGGTGGAGATCATGAGTATTGGAAATTTAGGAGGAGATAAAAAATCCGGCAATATGTCCATTGCCTGAACTGGGAGTTTACTTTTGGTTTCAGTAAAGCTAGGAGCTTGGATTTTAACACCCATTTAAGGATGGGAGATAAGATCTTAGAATCCTGAGAGATATAAATCAGGGACTTTTGAAGAGCTAAACCCTAGTGGAAAGGGAGATGGGGAGAAATCTGTCCACTGGCACAGGAAGAAGGCAAGGACGCTGTCCAGCTTGAGTTTAGGAAAAAAGTCTCCCTAGAGAAAATAAAGCCCTGGGCTTGCTCCTGCATTTTGAGTCCAAAACATGTCTTTAATCCATTCAGAAAACATTCAGATATCTACCTGGCTCAGGAAACTCCTAGCAGAGACATGAACATAATGTGTCCCAAAGTGGATATCCCAGAATGTCTGAAATCCCAAATCCCCCTGAAGCGACACTCCAACAACACAGACTCACGGTGTTTCTTCAGAAAATAAAGCCCCATTGAAGATGAGCTTATGATTAAAACAAAATAACAAAAAAATAGAAAATATACAATGGAATAATTCACCATGACCAAGAATGAGCAGACACAACAAATGGCAGGATTCAAGCCCCATGAACTTGGTAACAGAAGAACCATCAGAGAGGGGAAAAGGATGCTAAAATAATTAAAATATGTGAGATTCTGTTTCTACAAAAAATATAAAAATTATCCCGGAGTGGTGGCGCATGCCTGCAGTCCCAGTACTCGGGAGGCTGAGGCAGGAGGATCCTTGAGCCCAGGAGTTTGAGGCTTCAGTGCAGTGATGACACCACTGCACTCTGTCCAGGTGACAGAGAAAGACCCTGTCTCAAAAAAAAAAAAAAAAAAAAAAGAAAGAAAAGAAAAAGAAAAAATACAAGGAATTAAATCCTGAAGAAATGATTGAGGCACAATAAAGAAAGAAAGAATGGTTTAAAAATAACTAAGTAGACCTTCTAGATATAACAGATATACTCAATGAATGAACCTCAATGGATGGAGTATGCAGCACACTAACACAGTTGAGGAAACAATTACTGAATTGAAGATTAGAGGATGTTAGCTAGAATGCAGCACAGAGGAAAATATGAAAAATATTTTCACAGGAAAATATGAAAGAGTTTAAGATACTGAAAAATTCAAGATTTTACAAATCTAGTAAGAGTTCCAGAAGGAGATAATAGAGAGAAAAGATTAGAGAAAATATTTGAAAGAAAATGGATGATAACTCTGCACTGATTAAAGACATGAACCCTCAAATGGAAGAATCTCAAGGAATCTCAACTGGGTAAGTATGGAAAAAAACTCACACCTGGCCGGGCGCTGTGGCTCATGCCTGTAATCCTAGCACTCTGGAAGGCCGAGGCAGGCGGATTGCTCAAGGTCAGGAGTTTGAAACCAGCCTGAGCAAGACCCCGTCTCTACTAAAAATAGAAAGAAATTAATTGACCAACTTAAAATATATATAGAAAAAATTAGCCAGGCATGGTGGCGTGTGCCTGTAGTCCCAGCTACTTGGGAGGCTGAGGCAGGAGGATCACTTGAGCCCAGGAGTCTGAGGTTGCTGTGAGCCAGGCTGACGCCATGGCACTCACTCTAGCCTGGGCAACAGAGTGAGACTCTGTCTCAAAAACAAAACAAAACAAAACAAAACCCCAAAAAACAAAAAACTCACACCTATGTAATTCGTAGTGAAATTATTAAATGTTAAATAAAAAGAGAAATTCTGCAAAGCAAAGAGGGAAAAGAGATCACATACAAAATCATGACTAGAATGACAACAGATTTCTTAACACTAACAACAGAGATCAGAAGACACTATAATAATTTCTTAGAGTTATACTATTGATCAAGAATGAGAGAAAATATAAAAGGAGTGTAAGTTAACAAATACTTAGGGAGTTTGCCTTTTGCAGACCTTCATTTAAAGAATTTTTAAAAAGTGGATCTAAGAAGGAAGCAAAGTTTACAAAATAAATCTGAAAACATGAGCAGATCTAAACAAGCATTGACTGCATAAAAGAACCATAATAATAGTGATTTGTTATATTTGGGGACTGTGAAAACAAGATGAATTAAAATAGCAGATCACAGTAACAGGTAAGACAGAATAGGGTGACAGTAGTTAAAGAATTTAAGATACTTTCATGTTCCAGTGAAGGTTAAGCTATCAATTAACTTTAGACTATTAAATCAATAGGACTAACATTTAAAAAGTAAATACCAAAACAGTAAAATTAAAATATATAACTTCTAAGCCACTGCAAAGAAAAATCATAATAAATAGAAAGTATAAAATAACACAATGAAAATAAATCACTAATCACAACACATTTAAATGGATTAAATTATTTTTCATTATTTTGGGGTGATGACTTAATCCCATCACCTTTATTTCTTTTTAATCTTTACTGAGGCATAAATTATATACAACAAATTAGCCAATTTTAAAATGTTTGATTTAATGAATTTCAAATAATCCTTATCATTGTGGAACCACTCAAATCACAAGCTAAAATATGGCCATGGCCCCTCAAAAACTTCCTTCACACCACTTTGCAGTCAGTCCTCTGCTTCCATCTCCCCCATCTCCCCCGCCCCACCCCTTACTGTTAATCTCATGGCAACTATAGTTTGACTTTTCTAGAATTTCACATAAAAGGAATCATACAGCCTTTTTTTGGGGGGTTGCCTCCTTTCACTTGACATAATGAGTTTTGAGATTCATCCATGGTGTTGCCTGTATCAGTAGTTCATTCCTTTTTTTTTTTTTTATTTTGGCATATTATGGGGGTACAGAAGTTCATTCCTTTTTATTGCCAAAATGTGGTCCATTTTCTTTCCCCATTTATCAGATGATGGACATTTGAATTTTTTCTTTTGCTGTTTTTAACTGCTGTGAATAAAGCTGCAATGGACATTATTAAAAGTTTTTGCGAAGACATATGTTTCTATTTTGAGGGGACTAATCCTTAGAAATGATAGTGCTGAGTTGCATGGTAAGTTTATGTTTAACTTACAATAAATTGCCAAACTATTTGCCAAAGTGGTCATACCATTTTGCATTTTCCACCAGCAATGTCTGAGAGTTCCAATTGTTCTGTGTCCTCACCGACGCTTGGAACACTTCCATAATAAATTACCACAAATTTAGTGGCTTAAACAACACAAATTTATTAGGTCAGAAGTCCAACAGGGGCCTCTCTGGACTAAAATTAAGATGTTGGTGGGTTGTGTTCTTTTCTGGAGGTTCTAAGGGAGGATTCACATTTCTTTGCTCATTCCCTGGTCATTTTCTTGCGGCTATAAATTGGTGGGTGTTCTCAGCGTGCCTTACGGTGCCCACCCTCCATTTTCAAAGCCATCAGTGGAATAAATAGAAATTCCCCATATAGACCCACACATATATGGTCAATTAACATCTATCTATCTATATGTATGTCTACCCTTTGGTAACACCACACTGTCTTATTTACTGTACTTTACTATATGGTAAATCTTTAAATCAGGTGGTATAATTCCCCCAAATTCTTTTTCAAAATTTTTATGGCTACTCTTGGTTGGTCCTTTGCATAGTTATGTAAATGTTCAAATCAGCTTTTAAATTTCAACTAAAACAATTCTGAGATTTCATTAAAATTGCTTTCAATTCATGGATGAATTAGGGAGACTTGACATTTTTAACAATACTGAGCCTTCTGACCCATAAACATGGTATATCTCTCTATTTATTGAGGTGATCTTTTATTTTTCTTGGCAATATTTTGTACTTTCTGGTGCACAGATCTTGCAAATACTTTGTTAAATTTGTCTGTAAGTATTTCATACATACTGTTGTCATTATAAATGGTATTGCTTTTTAATTTCAATTTCTAATATTAGTTCTTATATTTTGTATGTTAACTTTTAATTCTGACACTTTGCTAAAATTATTATTTCTACTCAAGTTTTTTAGTAGATTCTTTAGGTTTTTCTCCATAGATGATCATACTGCCTACATAAATTTTATTTTTTTTTATTGCTTAATTTCCTTGGCTATGTACTCCAATATAATATTGTATAGAAGTTGTAGAAGTGAGCTATCTTGTCTTGTTACCAGTCTTAGAGGTAAGCCTAACCCTAAACTTGCCTTTCACCATTAAATGTGATATTAGTTATAGGTTTTATAGGTTTTCATAGGTGCCCTTTATCAGATGATAAAGTGTGCAAAATGAGTGTTGTTTATTCCTTAAAAATGTGGTAGAATTTGCCCGTGAAGACATCTGGGCCTGGAGTTCTCTTTGTGAGGTTTGCATTATAACTACAAGTTCATTTAAAAGCAAACATGTATTGGGCTGTTCTGGTTATCGTCATTTTCAAATGAGCTTTAGCAATGTGTGTATTTCAAGGAATTTGTTTCCTCTAAGTTGTCTAGTATATTGGCACAAATTTGTTTATAATATTATGCCATTAATGCTTCTAGATCTATAGAGGTGGCTCCTCTTTCATTAATGACATTGGTAATTTGTCTTTTTTTCTGATCGGTTTGGCTAAAAGATTGCCAATTTTATTGATCTTTACAAATAACCAGGATCTGGTTTCATTGATTTTCTTTGTTTTTATATTTCCTTTTTGTTTCTATTTTATTTTATCTCCAATCCCCCCATCATTTCCATTTTGTTGATGTCTGCTCTTATCTTTATTATTTCCTTTCTTTTACTTATTTTGGGTTTAATTTGCTCTTGTTTTTGATAGGGTGAATGCTTTGCTAATTGATTTGAGATCTTTCTTCTTTCCTAATACAAACATTTAGTGCTATAATACAAACTTCCCTGTAAGTGCTGCTTTGACTGTCTAAATTAATTTTGTTATGTTGTATTTTCATTTACATTTAGTTCAAATATTTTTCTTTGACTCATAGATTATTTAGAAATGTGGTCTTTAAATTCTAAATATTTGGGCCTTTTACAAGGTGTGTTTTTGTTATTGATTTCTAGTTGTGTATATTTACATTATGTTCAGATAATGTATTTTGTACAATTTTAATCCTTCTAAATTTATCGAAGTTTATTTTATGTACCAGAATTTGGTTTGTTTTCATGGATGATCTGTGTGTCCTTTAAAAGGATGTGCAATTCTACTGTAGTTGGGTGGAGTGTTCTCTAAATGTTGATAAGTCAAATTGGTTGGCAATATTGTCAAGTATTCTAGCAATTACCAACTTCAATTTGTTCTAATAATTACTGAGAAAGAAGTGTTAGATCTTCAACTAAATTGTGAATTTGTCTACTTTTCCATTTACTTCTGCTAGTTTTTGCCTCATGTATTTTGAAGCTCTGCTAGTGGGTGCATTCACATTTACTTTGTCACAACCTCATGAATAGACCTCTTTATTGTTATGAAATGTTCTTCATCTCAGTTGGTTAACCTGATGATATTTTTCCTCTGCAATCTACTCTTTTGTATAATAGTAACATAGCCACTCCAGTTGACTTTTGATTAGTATTTGGATGGAATATCTTTTCCATCTTTTTACTTTTAACCATCCATGTCTTTACACATGAAGTGGGTTTGAGTTTCTTATAGAGAGGATATAATTGGATCTTATTTCCCCCTCCCTATGATAATATCTGCCTCTTAACTGTAGTGTTTAGACCATATACATGTGATGTATTTAATTATATCACTGGATTTAAATATATCATCTTGCCATCCTGTTGGTTTCATCTGTTCCATGTTCCTTTTTTCTCTTTATCTGCCTTCTTTTGGATTGAGTAAATTTAATGGTTCCATACTATTTCTATGATTGGCTTATTATGCATACCTCTTTGATTTTTTTTTTTTTAGTGGTTGATCTAGGGTTTACAATGTATATCACTTATAACTGTCTCTCTTCATGTAACATTAAATTATTTCATATACAGTGTAGAAACCTTACAATGGTACATTTCTTAGTACATTTCCCTTTCTCATTCTTTATGCTCTTGTCATAAATTGCCTACATATGTTATAAGCTACACAATATATTATTATTTTTACTATAATCAGTCTATTATCAATTAAAGAAATTTGAAATTTAGGAAAAAGTGCCTTTTATATTTTGACCATAAAGCCTACTGCATTCCTTTGCGGATCTGACTTGCCATCTGATATTATTTTCTTTCTGCCTGAAGAAGTTGCATTACATTATTTGTAGTACAGATGTGTAGACAATGAATTCTTTTAGTTTTTGTTTGTATCAAATGAGTGTAATGAAAAATGAGAGTGACAGAAGTAAATCCCAATATCTAACTAACTGCAATACATTTTAATGTATTTTGCCACCAGTTACCAGACACAGGCTCAGACCAGATTCTTAAAAATCCTGTTCTATGCCATTAATAAAAAATACACTAAAAACATAATGACACAGAAATGTTTGCAGTAAAGGCAAATACTAATTGACCTGATAAAGTTGTATTAACAGCAAATAAGATACACTTTAAAGCAAAAAGCACTAATGGGAATAGAGAGGTTTATTACACATAATGATCAATGGAAAATTCAACACAAAACATAATAATTCTGAACTTTTAAGTAGCCAATAATTTAGCCTAAAATCATAAAAATACAAAAGAGACAGAATTATGAGGAGATATTTACAAATCTACACTCTTGGTAGGAGATTTTAACACCTTTTTCCAATCATTGATAAACTAGGGGAAAATTAAAATAATAAGAATTTGAATAGTATAATATCATTATATATAATAATTATGTACTGTATACTTATAATTATAATCAATTCTGCAAAAATCCCCCACAATAATGTACATTGGTAAATTTTAAAAATTGTTTTTAAAGAATTAATGGTCAAAGAAAGAATTATAATAAAATACAGAAAATTAATTTGTCAAACTTGTGTGATGCAGCTTAAATAGCTTTTAAAAATAAATCTATAATTTAAAATGAATACAACAGAAATGAAGAAATATATTTTTTGGTGAGAACCAAAAATAAAATCCTAAGCTCCCCAACCAAGTGAACAGACCCCCTCTTGGTCAAGGGCACCCCAGAGAAACCTTAAAAACTGCATCCTGGCAATGATAGGATGGGAGGTCAGACATGCCTCATTACACCCCCTCCCTTGCTAACCAACACTAGGTTTTCTTCCCTAAGGTTTAAACAGAAACCAGCCCTTGGGAAGAATTGCTCCACCACTGATTTCAACCAACCTCATGACTGCCTCCATTTTTGCAGTTTCAGTGCTACAATTGATCAGCATTTCTTCCTGATAAGAGACCACTGACCATAGAGTGGTTCTGGCCAGTCTGCAGAGGATGTGCAGGGAGAGTTTTTGTGTCCAGAAAATATGTTTATCTGTTGATAAACTATTAGATAAGCAACTAAACTGCAGACAGATAGGAGAATTCAGTAAGTTTGGTAGCTATAAGGCTGATGTGTAAAACCTCATAGTTCTTTGACACACCAGCAACAGACTGTTATTAAATGTAATTACAAACACCATTTTCTATAGCAACAAAAAATTGCCATAGGATGTAATGTGTCAAAAACTGTGCTGGGTCTTCCTGAAAAATTATTAAATTTATTAAAGCTATCAAACAAGAGCTATATAAATGAAAAGATATGTTCATGATGGAAAGGCTCAATCTTATAAAGCTACCAGCTCTACTAAATTAATTTTAAACACAATGCAATTCTATTTCTGACTAGGAATTTTCCAAGTTGATCCTAGAATTACTACAGGAAAGTACAAAAGACAAGAGTAGCCAAGGCACATCCGTGGAAGGCAAGTAAGGAGGGGAGGTTGTTACACCAGATAAAGACTTATTAGAAAGCTGTGGTGACAATGATAGTAGAACTAGTGAGGGACAGAAAAACAGACTGTAGATTCTGAAACAGACCCCATTTTTTAACAGCTTTATTGAGATAATAAATCCCATGCCATAAAATTCACACAAAGTACACAATCCAGGGGGTTTTATATACAGTATATCTACAGAGATATGTATCTACTGCCACAGTTTTAAAACATTTTCACCACTCCACAAAGAAACTCGACATACTTTAGGTGACCTCCTTTAGTCCTCCTGTGCACCCTGGTCCTAGGCCATCCACAGTCTACTTTCACTGCTATGGATCTGTCTCTTCTGGACATTTCATTGAAATAGAATCATACAACATATGTTCTTTTGTGGTTGATCTCTTTGACTTAGCATAATGTTTTCAAGCTGCATCCCTTTTGTTGCATGTGTCGGCATTTCATTTCTTTTTATTGCTCATTACTATTCCATTGTAGGAATATACTACATTATATTTATCTATTTTTCAGTTGATGGACATTTGGGTGGTTTCCACTTTTTTAAAAATAATTTTTGTTTCAAAATATTAGGGAGTACAAGTGTTCTTGTAAAATAGATGAATTGTGTTAATACAATGCTAAAGTCAGGGTTTTTAGTGTGTTTGTCACCAGGATGGTATACATTGTACCCAATAGGTAGTTTTTTATCCCTTGTCCTCCTCCCCTTCTTAGTTTCCAGTGTTCTTTATATCACTTTATGGCCATGTGTGCCCAGCACTCAGCTTCTACTCACTAGTGAGACTATGTGGTGTTTTTTCTTCCACTCCTAAGATGCTTCACTTAGTGTTCTCCAGTTTCATCCACGTTGCTGCAAACGACATTATTTAATTCCTCTTTATGGCTGAGTAGTACTCCATGGTGTGTGTGTGTGTGTGTGTATGTGTGTATACATATACATACACACTTATATTTTTATATATATCACATTATTTTTATCTACTCACCAAGTGATGGACACTTAGATTGATTCCATATTTTTGCAATTGTGAATTGTGCTGTGATAAACATTTAGGTACAGGTGTTCTTTTGGATATAATGACTTCTTTCCTTTGGGTAGATACCATGTAGTGGGATTGCAGGATGGAATTTCAATCTTCTGCATGTGGCCATCTAGTTTTCCTAGCACCATTTATTGAATAGGGTGTCCTTTCCCCAGTGTATGTTTTTGTCTGCTTTGTCAAAAATCAGTTGATCATAGATATATGGTTTTATGTCTGGGTTCTCCGCCCTGTTCCATTGGTCCATGTCTCTACCTTTATACCAGTAATGTTTCTGTTTTGGTTATGATAGCCTTGTAGTATAATTTGAAGTTAAGTACTGTGATGCCTCCAGCTTTGTTCTTTTTGCTTAAGATTGCGTTGGTTATTTGGGCTCTTTTTTGGTTCCCTATGAAGTTTAGTATTATTTTTTTCTAGATTTGTGAAAAATGACACTGGTATTTTGATGGGAATTGTGCTGCATTTGTGGATCACTTGGGCAGTATGGACACTTTAACAATGTTGATTCTTCCAATCCATGAGCACAGAATGTTTTTCCATTTGTTTCATATCATCTATGATTGCTTTCATCAGTGTTTGTAGTTCTCTTTACAGAGCTCTTTCACCTCCTTGGTTAAGTATAGTCTTAAGCATTTTATTTTCTTTGCAGCTATTATAAATGATATTGCATTCTTGATTTGATTCTCAGTTTGACTGTTACTAGTATATAGAAATTTTACTGATTTGTGTTCATTGATTTTGTAACCTGAGAATTTGCTGAATTTATTTATCAATTCTAGGAGTCTTTTGGTGGAGTCATTAGGGTTTTCTGGATACAAGACCATACATCAGCAAACAGGGATAGTTTGACCTCCTCTTTCCTAATTTGGCTGCCCTTTGTTTCTTTCTCTTGCCTGATTGCTCTGGCTGGGACTTCCAGTATCATGTTGAATAGAAGTGGTGACAGTGGCAGGCCCCATGTTTGAAAACTTGTCATTTGACAGAGGTCTTATTATATTAACAGGGAATCCATAGGCAATTCAACAAACAGTGATAGAACATCAGTTATCTACATAGAAAAAGAAAAAAACAATTTTTTTTTTTAAATCTTCATAGGCTGTGCGTGGTAGCTCACACCTGTAATCCTAGCACTCTGGGAGGCCAAGGCAGGAGGATCGTTTGAGCTCAGGAGTTCGAGACCAGCCTGAGCAATAGAGAGACCCTGTCTCTACTAAAATAAAAAGTAGAAAGAAATCAACTAAACATATATACGTAAAAAATTAGCCGGGCATGGTGGTGCATACCTGTAGTCCCAGCTACTTGGGAGCCTGAGGCAGAAGGATTGCTTGAGCCCAGGAGTTTGAGGTTGCTGTGAGCTAGGCTGATGCCACAGCACTCTAGCCCAGACAACAGAGTGAGACTCTGTCTCAAAAAAAAATCTTTATTCACAAATGTTGAATTCTGGATAAATTACAGACTTGTATGAAAAGCTATAAAACTTTTAGAATAACATATAGCAAAATATCTTTATGGCATTGGGGTAAAATGCAGTTATTAAGAAACAAATAACACAAATGACAAAGAACAGCCTTGATCATTTTGATTGCCTGGGTGTTAATCCCGCATTACAATGGACAAAGTAAAAAGACAAGCCACAGAGATAGAAAATGTACCTGCAATTCCTCCAAGAGGAAAAGGACTGAAAAAGGACTAGTTCACACTATATCAAAGATTATATAAATGAATCAAATTAAGACAAACAACCCCGCAGACAGAGGAGTAGAAGACGTGAGCAGACAGTTCCAGGAAGGAGGCCGGTGCCGGGGTGCGGGCTCAGGCGCCCTCACGGCCAGCGCAACGCAAGCTACACCGTGCCAGGCCACCACTCACACCCTGCAGAAAGGCACAATTTGCAAGTGCGATCAGAACTGGCCAGTGTGTGGGGAAATGGAAATGCCAGTACTGTGCTGGTGGGCTATGTACCGGGACAATCGGGTAGGGAGTGGCGTGACAGTGAGGCTGCAGGTGCGTGTGAGCTGTGACTGCGCACTTCCCAAAGGAGCCGTGAGCAAGGGTCTGACGCAGCCCTGTGTGACGGAGCTGTCATTGCACAGGGCAACGCCGCCAAGAGCCCAACCTGAAACCACATAGTCTTCCTAGAATGCCAACCCACGCTGCACCCACACTCTCTCCCTAGTCCCTTTTCTTCCCTAACCGTTCTTTTTAGAACTGACTATTGCTGTAGTGTATTTCTCGCACACACTACACTTTATATATCATAGTATATATTTTACTTATTTATCTTTTTTATTGTGTCTCTCATCATGAGTGGTTTTGTCTTTGTCTTTTTGTCCCAATGCCTCCTCCCCAGTATCTAGAATGCTGTTTGTCCATTGCAGGCACACCAACTATCTGTGGCAAAAATAAATGAATGAAATTTCAAAAAAAAAATATTGAGTGAAAAAAGCAAGATGTGAAAGGAGATGCATACCATTTGTGTACGTTTTAGAGCTCATAAAAGCACCTGATTTGTGGGCATCTAATGGAAATGTAGCGCAATGAAGCGTGCGTGTTAGGGTGAAGACAGTGGCTGTTTCTAGGGAGAGAGTGGGGGATGCTTTGAGGTGTTGGCCATATCTATGGCATCTCATTTCTTAGAGAGATTGATTGACCTGATGTAAATTTGGCGAAGCAGTATCTATTATTTTGTGTGTTTGAAATAATTCATAATTTTTTAAAGTTGCAGATAAGTAAATAAGGAAGAGAAATGTCAGGTTATTTCCTTACATTCAGGCTATTCCTTCCGTGCTGATGCCCAGAGCGCCTTGGACAGACAGAATTCTTGACCTTAACCCTGATCTTTTCAAGGTGACCGGTGCCGCGCTAGGCAATGGTGCACAGGTGTTTCTGGTTCTATTTGTGTTGGAAAATCGAATTCTGCTCTGTTTTATTTAATCAGGGCTCTTATTTTCCTGTGGGGATCGGGTGTCGACCCCTGGAAATGAGCCCCCCCTCGGGGTCAGTGCAGGGTCAGCCCACTGCCCCAGACGGCGGCGGCCCCTTGTGCATGAGACGGTGGGCGCCGGCGGCCGAGTGGGCTCTGCGGCAGACACAGACTCTCGCCGACACAGATCAGCTTCTACTGAATTAAGAGGGAGCACTCAGAAGGAAGGCCCTAGAGAGTAACAGGATGAAGTCATTTTGAAGCATTTTTCTCCCGTCAGGGGGGCAAATGGAACAGCAGCGTGGCCATCCGATGCCGACTCCCTGAAGCCACGCTGCTCTCGGCAGGGAGGGAAGGAGAAGCGCTCAGGCGGGTCCCCAGAGAAGCCTCTGCCAGCAGGAGTCAGAAGCGACCTGTCTACACGGCATGTCACGCCCGGAATACCCAGAGAATGCAGTACGTTGACAAGTGAGGGTGAACGTGTAAGACAGCACTGTCTTTTTTATTACTGAAAAAACACTGTCTTTCTTTTTTATGAGTACTTAAGATTTAATACAATTATATTGAATTATATGAAACCACTCTTTTTTAAGAGGTATTGGTGTGCTCCCCTGCCCCGACAGGCCGCATTTCCTATGGGCAGAGCACTTAACGTAAGGCGCCCTGGTCCCCATACAAGCCTGCCCGGTCGCTGCGGCCTCCCTGAACAGGAGGCCTCAGTGCTGCCCTGCGCTGCCCTGCCTTGCCCTGCCCTGCGCTGCCCTGGCCTGTCCTGCCCTGGCCTGCGCTGCCCTGCCCTGCCCTGCGCTGCCCTGCCCTGTCCTGCCCAGCGCTGCCCTGCCCTGCCCTGCGCTGCCCTACCCTGCCCTGCGCTGCCCTGCCCTGTCCTGCCCAGCGCTGCCCTGCCCTGCCCTGCGCTGCCCTACCCTGCCCTGCCCTGCCCTGCCCTGCCCTGCGCTGCCCTGCCCTGTGCTGCCCTGTCCTGCCCTGCCCTGGGCTGCCCTGCCCTGCCTGCCCTGCCCTGCCCTGCGCTGCCCTGCCCTGCCCTGCCCTGCGCTGCCCTGCCCTGCCCTGCCCTGCCCTGGGCTTCCCTGCCCTGCCCTGCCCTGCCCTGGGCTTCCCTGCCCTGCCCTGCCCTGGGCTTCCCTGCCCTGCCCTGCCCTGCGCTGCCCTGCCCTGCCCTGGGCTTCCCTGCCCTGCCCTGCCCTGCCCTGCCCTGTCCTGCGCTTCCTCCCTCCACTCTCTCTCACGGGCCCACTGGAGACTTCCCTTGGTGACTGAGCACCTTTTCCTCACGTTCTTTTTTTTTTTTTTTTTTTTTTTGCAATCACACAAGAGGAGGTTTATTTTCTGGCTAGCCAGGGTCCAAGCCCCAGAGCACCAATGCAGTGGCCACTCTCGCAGGCAAGGACCCCGACCGGAACGACGGCATGCCTTTTACCCCCATGGTGCACAAGCTGTGCACAAGCTGATCACGCGTGGATCATGCGTTGACCTTTAAAATGATCGGTTGCCCACTATTGCCTTTTGAAATAATTGGCGGGTTGGTTGCCCCCTATTGCCTGATGGGCCAGTCGCCCATGCTTCAATGACCTCATCCCATAATTCCCCATACAGTGGTGTAGCAAGCAAGCAATGACCAGAAGCAAAAGTTTGCGGTTAGCTCATTGCCCCACCCAAGTAAATTCCCGACAATTGGAAAAATTCTTCTGCCCTTCCTCTGCCCTTCCTCTGCCCTACATTCCCCCCTTTCTCTAGGTAGCAGGCGAGCACTCCTGCTCGTCCTCAAGGTCTCTTAGGTGCTCTAGTTCTGTAGCACTTGACCGTAGCTGCTGATACTGTTGTTGCAATACTAGTAGCTGGACAGTGTTAATCTGTTCTTTTACAAATGTCACTAGTCTATTAACTACACAAGGCCCAAACGTGAGGACTAAGAGTAATATAATGAGTGGGCCTAGTAGGGTAGATATCAGCGTAGTTAACCAAGGGGAACTGTTAAACCAGGACTCAAACCAGCCAGTTTGCTGCTCGTATTCCCGTTTGCGGCGGGCAAGCCCTTCCCTGACGTTAGCCATAGATTCTCTAACAACTCCCGTATGGTCTGCATAGAAACGACATTCTTCTTTGAGGGCAGCACATAGTCCTCCTTGCTGGAGGAACACTAGATCTAACCCCCTCTGGTTCTGGAGCACTACCTCGGATAGGGAGGTTAGTGACTTCTCTAGGTGTGAGATTGAATCTTCTATCCTTGCAATATCTTCATCAACAGCTGCCCCCAGAGTATTAAACCCTCTTTGCTGCATTGCCAGAGAAGAGATACTAGTTCCTGCTCCTATTGTCCCTAAGCCAAAAGGAGTAGCCAGGGTTATGGCTGTGAAGGGCTCTCTTTTTCTTTCAAAAATTAGATTGGTGACTCTTCGCCCTACTATGCCCTCATACATTGTCTCCTCAGTGTGGTATATTATTTTTGGGAACACTAACACCATTATACAGTAATCTTTAGACCCATGTAAGGTTATGGGGTTGTTGGGGGTTCGGGGCTGTAGTACAGCTGTAGGTCTCCATCCCAAAAACATTAGACCCACAACAACCAATCCCCACCGCGACCCGTCCATGTTGTCACCCAGTTCAATCCTTAGATGCCACAACCCCAGTCTAAGTCTGTGTCAGCAGTCCTGGGCTGTCACCGCCATGCGGGTCAGTCTGGTCTTCAGAGGATTCCCCGGGTCTGCAGTTGCTTTCCACTGGTCCTGGCACCGCTCCTGGTCTTTTTATTAGCGGGTCTCACGTGGGAGTGGTGTATCCAGGTCGCTACTATTCTATCGACCTTAAGAGCAGTGGGAGTAACAAGAATAATTTGATAGAGGCCCTTCCACCTCGGCTCAAGGATTCTGCTGTTATGCCGTTTCACCCACACCCAGTCCCCCGGCTGGTGTGGGTGAAACGGGTGTCCGGCACCCTCCTCCTCAGGCCGGTAGATAGCACGGAGGCCCGGCCATACTTGACTGTGGACACGTTGCAGAGCCTGCACCGCTTGTAACACTTCTTTGGGATGTCCTGGAAGAGCCTCAGGGCTCATCCTAGGAACTACAGGAGGGGGTGTGCCGTACGTGATTAAAGGGGTTAAGCCCAAGTGATAAGGGGTGTTCCGGGCTTGGAACAGGGTGAAGGGAAGGAGGGTCACCCAGTCTCCGCCAGTCTCCAGGGCCAATTTAGTCAGGGTCTCCTTTATTGTTCTATTCATTTGCTCTACCTGCCCAGAGCTCTGGGGATTATATGCACAATGTAATTTCCAATCTATCCCCATAGCCCGGGCCAGCCCTTGACTAACCTGACAGACAAACGCAGGTCCATTATCTGATCCCATCTCTTCCAGCGGTCCATACCTGGGGACCATTTCTTCTAATATTTTCTTAGCTACTGTCAAAGCTATTTCTCCTTTCGTAGGGAAGGCTTCTATCCATCCGGAAAACGTATCTACCATGACCAGTAAATATCGGTACCCGTATTTTCCAGGCTTGACCTCTGTGAAATCCACTTCCCGAAATGGTCCTGGCTGCCTCCCCCTTTCCCTCGTACCTGCGTGGGTCCCTCTGGTCCTCCCTGGCTGCATGACCTGACAGGCTCGGCAACTTTTGACGATGTCATCTGCAACCCGTCCTTGTGACTTGACCTGAGTTGAGCAGTGTCCAGCAGTTGCAGCATCTTTCTCTTTCTCTTCCCTAGATGCGTGGTCTGGTGTAGGTGCTCCAACAGGTGGCGTCCGAAGGTCTCTGGCACTATCAGGCGATGCCCTTCGTCCCGCAACCAGCCATCCTCGCCTTGTGTCGCATGCAACTGTTCTGTAACCCAGGCTTCGTACCGTCCCAAAGGCATAGCGGCTGTCAGTGTACACTGTCAGCCTTTTCCCTTGGGCCCGACTAAGAGCCTCTGTCAGCGCTATTAGTTCCACCTTCTGTGCTGATGTCCTTTGAGGAAGGCGTGCTGCCCAGATAAGTTTGCCCTGGACATCTACTATGGCCGCCCCTGCATACCTGCGTCCGTCCGGGACGAAACTGCTTCTGTCCGTGAACCAGGTCAGGTCGCTGCTTGGAAGGGGGCGATCCTTCAGATCTCTCCAGGCCATCTGGGTTCCAGCCAGGATCTCAAGGCAGTCATGCTCAGGCGTGGCTGAATCGGGGCCGGGCAGAAGCGTGGCCGGATTCAAGGCGACAGGTGTTCGGAACTCAATGTGGGGGGCGTCCGACAGAAGCCCCTGGTAGTGTGTCAGCCTCGCATTTGTGATCCACCGTCCCGGTGGCTGCTTCAGGACCCCCTCTATGGCGGGCGGGGTGGTGATCTGCAGCCGCTGCCCTAGGGTGAGCTTATCAGCGTCTTTGACCAACAGGGCCGTGGCTGTGATGATTCGCAAGCACGCTGGCCACCCCGCCGCCACTGGATCTAGTTTTTTTTGACAAGTACGCAACCGGTCTCTTCCAGGGTCCCAGGGCCTGCGTGAGTACCCCCTTGGCTATTCCTCTCTTCTCGTCTATGAACAGGTGGAACTCTTTTGTAGGATCAGGGAGTGCTAGGGCCGGGGCTTCCAGCATGGCTGCCCTCAGGGCCTGGAAAGCGTCTTCCATTTGCACAGTCCACTCCCATGCTCGCCCCGCCTTACGCCCTTCATACAGAGGTCGAGCCTTTTCCGCAAACCCTGGAATCTAGAGGCGGCAGGAACCCACCGACCCCAGGAATTCCCTCAGTTCTCGGCTCGAGGCTGAAGTGGGTATCTTTAACACAGTCTGCTTCGTTGCCTCGGTTAGCCACCTTCGGCCACCTTTTATTTTATATCCCAAATAGGTGACTTCATCCTTGCAAATTTGAGCCTTCTTTGCACTGGCTTGGTACCCCACCTCGCCTAATACTTTGAATAAGTCTTTGGTGACCTCTAGGCAGGCCCGTGGGTTAGGTGCAGCTACCAGCAAGTCATCCATGTACTGCAGCAGAGTCACCTCTGGGTGATTAGTTCAGTACTCACCAAGGTCATCATGGAGGGCCTCGTTGAACAGGGTAGTCGAGTTTTTAAACCCCTGGGGCAGTCTCGTCCACGTCAGCTGCCCATGAATTCCTCTCTCGTCGTCCCGCCACTCAAAGGCGAAAATCTCCTGGCTGCGTGTCGCCACCGCCAGGCTAAAGAAGGCATCCTTTAGGTCTAGGACGGTACACCAAGACAGCATGGGAGAGAGACAGCTCAACAGGGTATAGGGGTTAGGGACTGTGGGGTGGATATCCAGGGCCCCTGCATTGACTTCCCTGAGGTCTTGCACAGGCCTATAGTCCTTACCCCCCAGTTTCTTCACCGGCAACAGGGGGGTGTTCCAGGCCAACTGGCAATTCTGGAGAATCCCACTGTCCAGGAGTCTCGAATGTGGGGCGTAATTCCAACTCTGGCTTCCTGGGACATGGGGTACTGTCTGACTCGGCTGGGTCGACTCTGGGTTTTAACTCAACGTAAAAAGGCGGCCAGTGTTTTGCCCATCCTGTGCCCCCTGTCTCTGCCTGCGCTATGGGAAATTCACAGAGCCATTGCTCCATGCCTTCCTCTCTGCTTTTTATGGGCTGGTACAGTCTATATTCATCTGCCTGTGTCAGGGTCAGGATCTGAGTGACCCTGGGGCTGTTGATGAGATTGCCTTTATTATCAGTTATTATTACTCCCTCTTCTTCAAAATGAATTTGAGCCTTTATCTTGGTAAGGATGTCTCTTCCCAGTAGCAGTGTGGGGCACTCAGGGATGACCGTAAAGGCGTGGCTCACTTGTCCTGAACCCAAATCCAATCTCCGCCGTGTGGTCCACCGATATAGTTTGGCTCCTGTTGCCCCCCCGAACCCAACTGGTCTTACTGGACAATTTTCCTGTGTCTTCTGCTAGTACCGAATGTTCTGCTCCTGTATCTATGAGGAAGCTGACTGGGTTCCCCTCCACTTGCAAAGTTACCCTAGGTTCGGGGAGGGGAACAGAACCCTGTCTTTCCTATTCGTCTGTCACCTGTCCTACAACCATGACTTTTTCAGGACCTCCAAGTCTTTGCCCCCCTTTCTTTTTGGGGCACTCTCGGGCCCAATGCCCATGCTCCTTGCAATTGGCACATTGATCCTTCCTAGTCCCTCCCGCCGGGGCCTTTCCCTATCCTCTGACCCTATCTGCCCCCCTCTTGTGGTGGCTAGCAGGATTTTAGCCATCTCTCTGTTTGCTTTCTGTGCTTCCCCAGCTTGGAATTTCCTATCTTCTATCCTGATCCTCTCTAACCTCTCTTCTGGTGTCTCTCTATTGTTATAGACCTTCTCCGCCACTTCTAACAGGTCCTGCAGAGTCTTCTCGCCCAATCTATCTATTCTCTGCACCTTGCGCCTAATGTCTGCGGCTGCCTGATTAACAAACGCCATCATAACAGCGGCTTGCTCTCTTCCATAGTGGGATCTATGGGGTGTACTGCCGGAAGGCCTCTATGATCCTCTCTAAGCATGCTGCCGGGCTCTCCGGCCCCTGACGAACATCTCCTACCTTGGCCAAATTGGTCAGCTTTCTCGCCGCCATATGGAGACCAGTCATCAGAGTCTGGCAGTAGACCCGGAGACGCTCCCTACCTTCAGCCTCATCGTAGTCCCAAAGCGGCTGTTCAAGGGGAAAAGTTCGGTCGATGGTTCATGGGTTTGTAGTAGGTCTGCCGTTCTCCCCTGGAACCAGCTTCCACGCCTCCCCCTGAATTCTTTCTCTTTCCTCCGTTGTGAAGAGCACCTTAAGCAGCTGCTGGCAGTCATCTCAGGTGGGCTGATGAGTGAAAAGAACAGAGTCTAGAAGATTAATTAGGTCTCTCGGATTCTCGGAGAAGTTTGAGTTCTGAGATTTACAATTATAAAGATCACTGGTAGAGAAGGGCCAATATTGGAATGTCTGTGCTCTGTCCCCCCCCAGGGGTCCCACTGCTCTCAGAGGGAGCGCCTTTACGGGCTCCGGGTCTGGGGCCCGGCCAGTCCGCTGTCTGGTCCCATAGGCCGGCCCCGCTGCCGGTGGTCCCGCGTCCTCCTGGGCCGGGGGAGCTGCAGAGGCCGCCCCGGGGTTATAGGGCGGAGGCGTGTTCCATTCGAGACCTGTCAGGTCTGGGTAGAGATTGGAGTCCCGCAACACTGGCGTCCCAACGGACCGCGGACTCCATGCCCCCTCCTTTCTGACCTCTTTAACTGCCAGAACTTCCGCCTTTCCCCTCGGGGCGGGTAGGAAGGCCTTCAGCCAGGGTGGCGGGTCTCGAACCAAGTCTTGCCAGACCACAATATAGGGGATCTGATCAGGGTGGCCGTGGTGGCCAAATATCACCCCTTTTACCTTTTCGATCAAGGAGGCATCAAACGAGCCCTCCCTGGCCCACCCCACTCCAAACGTGGGCCACTTGGCCTCACAAAGGGTAACAAACTTTCCACTCTTGACCTCCAGGGACAGGTTGTGTGCCCTTGCCCTGACATCCTTAAAATGGCTCACCAGGATGGACACTGGCATTGTTAGAGCCTGTCCCATGGCTAGTGGATAATAGGCAGATGTGCAAACCGATATCCCGCAGTTAGGGCACTGGGGACAAGGATCTGAATCCCTAGCCTTTCACACTCCCTACGGAGGTAACGGCCGTGCCCCTCCCGCACTAGCCACTCCTGGCGCGGGCGGCAGGAGATCCACTGTGTGCTGCCAGCCCATGCAGGGGAATACTCACCTGGGGGTTCTAGTCACCCCTGCGGATCTTTTCATGGGTCCCCTGATTCCACGGCCCCAGCCCGAAAACCCATGCAACCCTGATGGGTTCTCGGGCTGAAACCACAGAACCCAGAGACTCCAACAAGCCAACGAGAGATGTCACACTCACTCACACACACAGAGAAAGCCAGCGACAAACAAAGCAGACAACAGACAAGTGGACAGTGAGGTAAACAGACAACCTAACCTGGTCTGGACCTGCTCCCCGGTCTCCTCCTGACCGAGCCCTTGGCTACAAGGTCAGCTCCGGAGTCCCAACGGAGCCAGAGGACGTGACCGAGCCCTTGGCTACAAGGTCAGCTCCAGCTCCTCCTGACCGAGCCCTTGGCTACAAGGTCAGCTCCGGAGTCCCAACGGGGCCAGAGGACGTCTCCACCTGGCTCCGACCGGCGACCCACCAGTGCGTCCGCCTAGGTCCTGTGCCGGCGTCCTGATCCGGGGTCCTGCAAAGGGATTCCGAGTCCCTTGCCCAACACCACACCCGGCTAGTCCGGGGTGGATTTTCACACTCCTCCCTCAGCCCTGAGTTCTATCCTGTAGTCTGTGGGGAAGGCAAATCCCGGACGAGCCCCCAAATGTTAGGGACCGACCTTCCACAGCCACACCGGACAGAAAAGCAGAGACATCGAGGATGCAATCACACAAGAGGAGGTTTATTTTCTGGCTAGCCAGGGTCCAAGCCCCAGAGCACAACGCAGTGGCCACTCTCGCAGGCAAGGACTTCCTCACGTTCTGACCCAAACTTCCCACCGCGGCGTGCGTGGCTGTCTGGTTCCATGATCATATTCCTCTTTCCCAAGATTTCTGGTTGATTCTTTTGCAAATTTGTCTTTTCTAATTTCTTTGCCTCCTGGTTTTGTTTCATAAGACCTCACTAAGTCTACGGTTCGCTCTTTCGCAGTGTCTTCAAGAGCTTCCACATAATCGGTTTAAATTTATTTTGAGATCGCGTCCCAGAGAGCAGGTTTCTCCGCCGCCAGCTGTCAGGGGCTTTCTGAGCGCTCCCTCCATGTCCGGCCGGCAGCCGCCGCCCGCCCGCCTCCGCCCCGCCCGACCCGCCCGGGCCAGCGCCCGCCCTCTCGCTGGGAGCCGGCAGGCTGGTGACAGCAGCATTCGCCACCCTGCGTTCATCCAGTTCTTGTCCTTGGACTTGTTTGTTTTGGTTCTATTTGTGGCCCTGTTTCTTTATGTAGAAAAAGGTTATTTATAGCCGCTAGGCGTGGAGAACAGGGGAGATTCGAAAGATAAACTCGCCACATCACTTTGCCCCAAAGCTCCGAAGCTGTTACTCATTTTTTAAAATTCTCTGGACATGAATAACTGTTTTGTTTAACTGCTTTTTCCCACCTCCTTTATGTAGAGAAATTATTTCACCTACACAGAGAATGCAGAGCATTCTCCACTCCCCGTGGAGAGTGGACTTCGGAGGGCTCTGGCGAGACAGCCTGGGGTCTTCCCAGATTCTCAGGCCGCACGTTTGGCTGTGACCGGTGGGGTCTCCCCGCGCCTGTACTGAGAGGACCCACAATTGGAGGAAGGGAGGAGGCAGCCTGCAGTGGCGCTGCCGGAACCGCAGGGCCGCCTCCCACGCCCGCCCACGCCCGCCCCCCCACGCCCTCCCACGCCCCGCCCACGCCCGCCCACACCCCCACGCCCTCCCACACCCCCATGCCCCGCCCACGCCCGCCCACACCCCCACGCCCTCCCACACCCCCATGCCCCGCCCACGCCCTCCCACACCCCCATGCCCTCCCACACCCCCACGCCCTCCCACACCCCCATGCCCCGCCCACGCCCTCCCACACCCCCACGCCCTCCCACACCCCCATGCCCCGCCCACGCCCTCCCACACCCCCATGCCCCCGCCCACGCCCTCCCACGCCCCGCCCACGCCCTCCCACGCCCCCTCCCACACCCCCCACACCCTCCCACACCCCTCCCACACCCCCCACGCCCTCCCACGCCCTCCCACACCTCCCACGCCCTCCCACGCCCCGCCCACGCCCCTCCCACGCCCCCCACGCCCTCCCACGCCCTCCCACGCCCCCTCCCACACCCCCCACGCCCTCCCACGCCTGCCCACGCCCCGCCCACGCCCGCCCACGCCCCTCCCACGCCCCCCACGCCCCTCCCACGCCCCACAGCAGGGAGAGCGCGCCAAGCCCAGGCCTCGTGGGGGCCCGCGGCTGCCTGGGCGGTGCGCTCTGGGAAGAGCCAAGAGGCGAATGGCCAGAGGGAGGTGACCAGAGCAGGCTGCGGTCCCGGCGGGCCTGGCCCAGCAGCACGCCAGGCACCCCGCACCGGCTTCCTGGGCGCTGGGCCCCGCCTAGCTGGGTGTGGGAGCAAGCGTCTCAGGGCAGGGGAGGCGGGAAGACTGTATTCTCACCCGCCGCTCTCCACGCTCCACCGTAAAATAGACCGAACACCCGGGTCTGCGCCCAGCACAGCAGGCAGCACAGTGCGCACCCCGAGCGAGGGCTCCCGAGGCCGAAGAACCTGCCCTCCCGGCCCTGAGACTTAGACAGGCCACCCGACTCTCCGAGCTCCGCCTCCTGGGCCACGAGCACAGCGGGACCAGGGGCACCTGGCTCCTGTGAAGGCTCCTGTGAAGATGGAGGGAAGGAGGCCGAGTACACACTCAGCACTTAGGACTCAAGACTGGTCACTGCTGCTTGCGCTCTGTCCTCACCTGGCGTGGCCAGACAGGCCAGCGGCCCCGTGGGCGGCAAATCTGTCAGCAACACTTTTGCTCCTGGGCCACCTTCTGGGAGCCACACCGCCCTTCCCACTCCCAGCTCCAGCCCCCGGTGGACACTCTTGCCAGTGAGTCTCGTCACCCCCTGCTCCTCTCTGTCTCGGAGGTTCCTGAGTCCCGGTTCGTGCTCCTGTCCATTGAAATGCCTCGGTTCTCACAAATGTGAATTAAAGAATGCGTCTCTCCGGGGACCCAGTGCCTCGTCAGGAGGAGGTGGGGGGGCTCTGAGGCCCTAAGAGAATCCGACTTTCTCCACTCCTTGCAAGCTCACAACCCTACTGAAAAAAGATACCACCCAAAGAAACCACTGGAAGCCACCAGTATCTGCCAGGCCCAAGCTGCATTTGGGGCTTCCGTGGTCCCTGCGGCTGCTGGAGCCGCCTGCTGCATGCCCATTCTGTCCCAGAGGAGTCGGGTGGGAGACAGGAAATTGCTTTCCTCTTCACAAATTACAATGAGCTCAGTGCCACTGATTTTAGCATGAGACCTGTTTGTTGTGGACAATAGCTATAAGCGTGGACTGGGAAAATTGGTGCATATTTTCAAACATTTAATCCATATATACTTTTGTGCTCCATGAGCATCAATATGATTAATCTTTAAAATGCAATTAATCTTTTTTTAATTGGCTACATTTTTCTTACCAATTATTGCTTCTCTGAGTTGATCATCTACCTTTTTCTTCCTCGAATCAAAAAGCCACTATTGCTAGTCAAACATAATGTTCTAGAACAAATTTTTACACAGGCTGAGCAAATCCTCTAATGGCTCTGTAGCTGTGCTCCAAGGCCGGGGCATGTGGGGAGAGGAAGGCCAGGAGAGTGGCCGGATGAGTGAGGCTGCTCTGTGCTGCTCTAATTCAATCAACCCGAGTTTCATGCAGCGTACTGGGCTTCTGCATGGGCCATCGCTTGAGGGCAGAACCCAGTGCTCCAGAACGGCACTGTGTGCGCCCCACTGGGGCGCGCGTGTGTGAGGGCGGCTGAGGCGATGCAGCTGTTCCCGCAGGCAGAGCTCCTGCACAGGCGCGAGTGGCTCCCCTTTGAGAGACGCCGGGGGCCAGACTTTTAAGACACTGTGGACATATCCCCACACTGTTGCTGTTTCTCAACAATATTTTGACATTTTTAAAATAATTGATTGCAGGGCTAATTGTATATATCTTTGGCTATTTTCACCAGAGACAAAATTTCACACACAAAATGGGGTTAGAAATGATACTTCTATTTCCTAAAGGACAAAGGGAGCACGTGTAAATTTGACTCTGCAAAACGTGAAACACTAAACCAATGTTAGGTCTTAAAAAATTCTCTGCGGGTAGGTTTAGCTTTTTGAAATGCTCCAAAGCCATTCTAGCTAAAACTATGAAACAAGATGGATAACCAAGCTTGGTCACTTAGTGGTGCAAGGACAAGAGTGACTCTCAGATAGGTGGTTGACTTTCTTGGTTCTGGTCTCCTTCTAACCGAGCCTCCAGCTCCAAGGTCAGCCGTGGGGTTTCCAAGGAGGCCAGCAGACGTCTCCGTCTGTCCTCCACTGGCGACCCACCAGTGTGTCCGCCTAGGTCCTAATGCTGGTCCACTAGTCCAGGACTCCAATCTGTACACTCCTTCCCCAGCTCTGCGTCCTATCCAGCGGTCTGTGAATATCCCGGTGATTACTGAGACCACAGGAAAACTGTCTAACAAGACTAACTGGGTGCAGGGGGCAACTGGAACCAAGCCCTACCAATGGACTACATGGGGAAAGTTGGACTTAAGTTCGGGACAAGTGAGTCACGCCTTCATGGTCATTCCAGAGTGACCCACTCAATTATTAGGAAGAGACATACTCACAAAATTAAGATCACATATTTACTTTGAAGAAGGAATAATAATAACTGATGATAAAGGCAACCTAATAGCAGCCCCCGGGTCACTCAAATCTTGACCTTGTCACAGGCGGATGAGTATAGACTATACCGGCCTGTGAGGGGCCAGGAAAAGGACATAGAGCACTGGCTCCGCGAATTTCCCACAGCCTGGGCTGAAACGGGGGGTGCAGGGTGGGCAAAGCATCGGCCACCTCTATACATTGAGTTAAAACCGGGGGCTGAGCCAGCCCGAGTTAGACAGTCCCCCATGCCCCAGGAGGCCAGAGTGGGAATAGCGCCCCACATTCGAAGGCTCCCAGATGCCGGGATTCTCCGGAGGTGCCAGTCAGCTTGGAATACGCCTTTGTTGCCAGTGAAGAAACCGGGTGGAAAGGATTATCGGCTGTGCAGGACCTCAGGGAGGTCAACGCGCGTGTCCTAGACATCCACCCTACGGTTCCTAACCCCTACACCCTACTAAGCTCCCTTCCTCCAACGCAGATTTGGTACACTGTCCTAGATTTAAAAGATGCCTTTTTCAGCCTAGCCGTGGCCCCGCACAGCCAAGAAATATTTGCCTTTGAGTGGCAGGACAAAGAGAGGGGGATCCAGGGGCAGCTGACTTGGACAAGACTGCCCCAGGTGTTTAAAAACTTGTTCACCTTGTTCAACGAGGCCCTTCACGAAGACCTGGGTGAGTACCGTGCCAACCACCCAGAGGTGACCCTGCTGCAGTATGTAGATGATTTACTATTAGCTGCTCCAACCCTCAGACCTGCCTGGAGAGCACCAAAGACTTACTCAGAGTGCTAGGGGAAATGGGCTACAGGGCTAGTGCCAAGAAGGCCCAGATTTTCAAGGATGAAGTCACCTATTTAGGATATAAAATTAAGGGAGGCCACAGGTGGCTAACAGAAGCAATGAAATAGACTGTGCTTGGGATACCCACCTTGACCTCATGTCAGAAAGTTTGGGAGTTCCTGGGGTCAGTGGGGTACTGCCGCCTCTGGATTCCGGGGTTCACAGAGAAGGCTCTGCCCTTTTATGAAGGGTGCAAGGCAGGGCAAGCGTGGAAATGGACAGTGCAGATGGAGGGTGCCTTTCGAGCCTTGAGAACAGCCATGTTAGAGGCCCTGGCCCTGGCACTCCCTGATCCCACAAAAGAGTCCCACCTGTTTGTAGACGAGAAGAAGGGAATAGCCAAGGGAGTGCTCATGCAGGCGCTAGGTAGGACCTTGGAGGCGCCCAGTGGCGCACCTGTCAAAAAAGCTAGATCTGGTAGCGGCAGCGGGATGGCCGGCTTGCCTGCGAATCATCGCGGCTGCTGCCTTACTGGTCAAAGAGCCGATAAGCTCACCCTGGGTCAGCATTTGCAGATGACCACCCCTCACGCCACAGAGGG
This sequence comes from Microcebus murinus, assembly GCF_040939455.1. Taxonomy (NCBI): domain Eukaryota; kingdom Metazoa; phylum Chordata; class Mammalia; order Primates; family Cheirogaleidae; genus Microcebus; species Microcebus murinus. The sequence continues at coordinate 1,287,480 of NC_134128.1, forward strand.
GATCCTGAAGCAGCCGCCAGGACGATGGATTACGAATGCGAGGCTGACTCACTGCCAGGGGCTTCTGTTGGACACTCCTCGCATCGAGTTCCGGACTCCTGCCATCCTGAACCTGACCACGCTCCTGCCGGATCCCGAGCCGGAACGGAACATAGTTGCCCCGAAATCCTGGCCGAGACCCAGATGGCCAGGAAAGACTTAAAAGACCGCCCTCTTCCAAACAGCAACCTGACCTGGTTCACCGAGGGGAGCAGCTGTGTCCGGGACGGACACAGGTATGCGGGGCGGCCATAGTGAATGAGCGGGGTAATCTTATCTGGGCATCACGCCTCCCACAGGGGACAGCAGCCCAGAAGGCGGAACTGGTAGCATTGACGGAAGCCCTCTGCCAGGCCCAAGGAAAGAGGCTGACAGTATACACTGACAATTGTTATGCGTTCAAGGCGGTCCACATACATGGGGCCTTCTATAGAGAGAGAGGTTTTATCACAGCAGAGGGCAGAGAAATCAAACATAAGCCTGAATACTTCAGCTGCTAGAAGCCATTTTGTTGCCAAAAGCAGTGGCAGTAGTCCACATTCTGGGACCCCAGAAGGGGGATTCTCTTGAACCCTGGGGCAACCGGGCTGCAGACGCTGAGGCAAAAAGGGCTGCAGAGGAACCAGCACTAACGGATGTTCTATATTTGAGCTTGCCACCTCCTGGGATGGGAAAGATACCCCCCCAACCGGATTATTCCAGCATGGACATAAACTAGGCCAAAGAAAAACTGCAGGGGACACAGAGTAAGGACGGTTGGCTCCAAGATGGAGAGCACCGCCTAGTAGTTCCTGAAGCCTTGGGGAACCACCTGCTAGGACACTTGCACCAGACGACGCATCTGGGAAAAAGGAAGATGCTACAGTTGCTGGACACTGCACAAATCAGATTCAAATCACAAGGAAAGATAGCAGAAGACATTGTCCAGAACTGCCGTGTCTGCCAGGTCATGCAGCCGGGAGGATCAGAGGGACCCATGCAGGTACCAGGGAGTGGAGGAGGCAACCAGGATTATTTTGGGAAATAGACTTCACAGAGGTAAGACCCAGAAAATATGGGTACAGGTATTTGTTAGTCATGGTAGACACCTTCTCAGGGTGGGTGGAAGCTTTTCCTACTAAAGGAGAGACTGCCTTAATAGTAGCAAAGAAAATATTGGAAGAAATAGTTCCCAGGTACAGGCTGCCGGAGAGCATAGGGTCTGACAATGGGCCAGCCTGCACAAGTCAGGTCAGTCAAGGGCTGGCCCCGGCACTGGGGGCGGATTGGAAGTTACATTGTGCATATAATCCCCAGAGCTCAGGGCAGGTAGAAAGAATGAACAGAACCCTAAAAGAGACCTTAACTAAATTGGTCCTAGAAACTGGGGGGACTGGGTGACCCTCCTTCCCTTCGCCCTGTTCTGAGCCCGGAACACCCCTTACCATTTATTTGGGCCTAACCCCCTTTGAGATTGTGTATGGTACCCTTCTGCCTGTAATCCCCAGGGTGAGCCCTGAGGCTCTCCCGGAGCACCCTAGAGAGGTACTGCAGGCTGTACAAGCTCTGCAACGTGTTCACAGCCAAGTATGGCCGGCCCTCCAGGCCATCTACCAGACAACTGGGCCAAAGAGCAAGAGTATTAAGAGCTTATATCACCATCATCAGCCAGGGGATTAGGTGTGGGTAAAATAGCATAACAGTAAAACCCTAGAGCCTAAATGGAAAGGACCCTTTCAAATAATTCTTGTTACCCCCACTGCACTTAAGGTGGATGGAGTGGCGACTTGGATACACCACTCCCATGTGAGACCTGCCAGTGAGGACGACCAGGAGCGGCAGCAGGACCAGTGGAAGGCAACAGCGGACTCGAAAAACCCGTTAAAGACCAGACTGACCTGCGTGACAGCCGCAGGCCAGAGCTCTGCCAGGACAAAGGGTTAGGTGGGACAGCTGACTCAAATCTTCGTTGGACTGCTGGTCATCCTTCTGGGACTTGGACTTGGGGTTGTGGCTCCTAAGGACTGGACTAAACTGCAAAGATGTGCCCTGGTAACCTTTTTTGTTTGCTACATAGGCTGTTGTGGGCGTATTGTTACTGGAAAGGGTCTCTACAGCTGTAGCCATTGACTCAAATCCCCATGTGCCCTATAACCTCACGTGGGAAATTACTAACTTAGAAACCCATGAAGTTTATAATAAGACTTCAGGAACAGCCCCACTGAACACCTGGTGGCCAGACCTATATTTCAATCTAGAAAGAATTAGCCCTCTAGAAGAGATGGAAGGGGGAAAGTGGGGGCAGTACCAGAGGCTGGTGTCCATGAGCCGGAATGGGTTTTATGCATGTCCAGGGTTTAGAACGGGGAGATGAGACGTGTGTGGGGGGATCGAGTCTCTCTACTGTGCAGTTAATGGCACTGCAGCAGCAATACCAAAGGGTGAGTCTTACAGAAAACAGATTAGGAATAGAAGAGATGCAAAACCCTGGGTACGAGCAAGAGTGCTCGTAAGAACCAAGAGAAAGGGGGGATGTAAGATCCTGGGCTATTAGGATAACGAACACCTTCCAGCTTCTGTTCACTGCTTGCTTGCTAACCGCAAGGCATTATGAGTACATTATGGGATGCAGAGGAGAAAGACAAAGAACGTGGAAACTGGAGTTTCTCAGCTAGGACCCGGAACAGGTTAGAGCCTATCAGCGGCAGGATGCAGTAAGAATCACTGTGGGGGCGGATGCGTGACCAGTGTGTAAACAACTTAGGTATAAAAGGGTCACTGGCACACAAGGGGGCGGGTCCCTGCCCGAAGAAGAGGCCACTGCGCTGGCACTCTGGGGGCTCGGACCCTAGCTCGAGCTAGACAATAAAACTCCTTTAGATAATTACAGCCTCGGTGACTCTCTCTGTAAGCTCAACAGTTTGTTCTGTGACTATAATTAATCTGCTTCAGTTTGTCTATAGACTGATTATAAAGGTGTAGAATAAAAAATAGCATTTGCAAACTTACGATGGTATAAACATCATCTATTGACGAACCCCCCCCCCCCCGAAATATGACTAGATCCATAGCAAAAGAAATGTGATCCTATTTTCCTCCACTGGGCTACCAGAAGGAAAACTCTGTAAACCTCCTGGCCAAATGGGTTCTTTTACAATTAAAATTAATTGCTCAATGTCATGTCACTTTTAATTCTGCTTCATATTTGTGTTATGATATTTTACAGCTACCATGTTCCCTGGCATTTATAGCTGTTTTGTTTATTTTAGTTGACAGAAGAAAGATCTGCTTTCATCAGATCAATTTCACTTTTGCTGAATCACAGATATTTCTCTTTCTTGGGTTTCAATTTTGCTTTGATGGAATACATCTTATTATTTTTCAAAAGATTTATGGAAGATAAACTTTCTCATTCTTTCCTACCTGAAACTGACTTTATTTTTCTCTACTGTTTGATTGATAGTTTGGCTGGGTATAGGTTTTCAGATTTGAATTACTTCTCTCTTAGAACCGTGAATGAATTTCTCTGTTGTTTTCTAGCATTGCATGTTATCAATTATAAATCTTATATCCATCTTTGTGGCAGCTCTTTTTAGTGGACTACCCTCCACCCAGTCTTCTCCTCTTCCATCCCCCCAAATGCTGATTTTGTTCAAGACCCAAGACACCTATTTTGAAGGAGGAAGTTCTCCTTCCAGCCCTGTGCAGGGACTTATAATTCATTTCACAATAACTAGGATCTTCTTGTCCATGATTGATTTATAAATAGGCTTTTGGCCATTTCTGCTTGAGGATGTGATGATTCTAAATTGTTGCAGCCAACCTGAGACCATGTGACAAAGAGCTAGATGTTAGAGGTGGCAGAGGAGAAAGACTAAAAGAATCTAGGTTATTGATGATGTGATTGAGCAGTTGAATTAACCAACCTTTAAAACTACTTTACACTGTAAAATTTTTATTTGTAGATATATTTTAGATAGTCTTAGTTTGAGGATCACTTTGCCTCTTGAAGAGATAATTTTTATTATGATTCGTAAATCTTTGAATTTTTGGCACCTGAACTTGGCTAATCTTTATGTTAAAATAATTTGGGCCAAATGTTCTTCCAATCTCTTCTTCATGGAGGGATAAGGAACTACATAAAAAGAAGGCCTCTCTACAATAAATATGATAGACTCGCAGAGCTGAAAAGACCATCAAGAGTTAATTTAGGAGAGGATCAAGATGGTGGCAGAGAAACACCGCCAGAGTGTCTCTGCAGAAAAGACAGATTCTAGCAGAAATTAGAAAAAAGAAGCAAGAAGAAGAGCATACAGCGGACGAGGGCCGGAAGGAGGGGTACCTGAGACCACGGGAGACTCCACGGGAGGAGGCTGCGGAGGAGAACTGGAAGCTGGGACCACCGGAGCAGCCCGGAGACCAGCGGGAAGGGTAGGTGGATCAGTCACCTTCCCCCTCCCCTGCATTTGGGACTGCTGGTGGGCTCCCCAGCGGGTAGAGAGACCTGCGGACACCAGCCCAGAGACGGCCACCGCCAGCTAGTGGTGAGCCTGTAGCGGATGTGGCACCTGGCTCCCAACTCCCTCGGGCACCTCCGTGTGCACAGACCCGAGCCGCGCGGCAGGCGCCATATTGCCTCCTCCTCCCCTCCACCGACCCTACCCGCGGCTGCCCAAAGAGACAATACAGCCACCAGCCAGAGGCACCTCCAGGGAATGGGACCTTCCCCTTTGGGGCCCTACAGCTGACTAAGGGGAACTCAGACTGTGAGCTCCCTAGCCGCCAGCCCTCCCAGGTGCTGCTGGCACGGTGATCCCAGGAGAACGGGGCAGACCCTGAGGCTGAGAGACATAGACTCAGCTTGGGCTCCCTGTGGGTGAATTGGGACTGGCACTCCTCTCCCTGGTGGGGATATAGTTGGAACTCTGGGGCCCACAGGTCAGACCTGCAGATCAGATCCCGTGCACCGAAGTCTCGCATTGCCTGGGGCACAGAAGGGATATACGTGAACAGCCTACTGTGGTGTGTGTGCCTTCAGGGGCAGATCAGTGTCCTAGAGGGCAACTCTCCTCCCAAAAGGAGGCCGTAAGCCCAGCCCAGGTGGCGTTCCTGTGCAGGGAACATTCCTACCGGCATCACAGTCCGGGGAGGCCTGGTGGCATGTGGTCCGGCCTGCTGGCAGAGTCCCAGGAGTAGCCCCGGAGTTGGGGGGGTGGAAAGAAGCGAGGCCCGCTCCAGACTGCGGGTCTCAGACAGCCCCACCCCCACACACAGACTTTCTGGCTGAGCGGGACCATTCCAGCCCCGCCCTGACAGCTTTCCCTGGAAACAGAGAACAGAACTTTGACCCCTGCTAACGACATTGGTGGTGCCTGAGGGCAGGCTTACCCAACCCAGCTCCGCCCAGACTCTCTCCTAGACCTGCCCTCACTGAGGGGGAGAAAAGGACACACTTGGAAGTCCCAGGGCCCCACCCACCACCTGAGGCACTAGAGTTCTCTCTACAGGAACAAGAGCTGATAACAGGACACAAAAACAACAGTGTAGCCTGTTCCTCCAAGCAAGTGCCACCTACTGACAGGGAGGGCATCCTGCACAGCCTTTTCAAGGCACCCACTGACTCATTATACAGGGAGTGGTCGAATCTCACCCACAGACACCACCTACCGGATCATAAACTAAACAAGGCGTGTGAATACCCAAACACAAAACCTAAAGGAAAAAACAACTGATCGATATGGGAAGAAATCAGTGAAGGAACTCCGGAAATATGAAGAACCAAATGGAAAACACACTCCCAATGAGGAGCACCAGCCCCCTAGAAATGGACACCAACCAAAACCAGGCAACCAAAATGACAGAAGAGGAATTTCGTATGTGGATCATAAGAACACTCACCCACCTGCAACAACAACTCAATAACCAACACAAAGAAACCACAAAAAGCCTCCAGGACCTAGAACAAAAGTTCACTAAAGAAATAGACACAATGAAGAAAGGTTTAACCGAAATCCTGGAAATGAAGAATCAGTAAAGGGAAATACAAAACACAGTGGAAAGTCTCAAGAACAGGGTAGATCAAATGGAAGAAAGAATCTCAGAGATTGAAGATAACACTCTCCAACTAAATAAAACAGTCACAGAGATAGAGCAGAGAAACAAGAGAAAAGAGCAAAGCCTACAAGAGATGGGGGATTATGTGAGGAAACCTAATGTGAGGGTCCCCAGAAGGGGAAGATGACAACACTCAATGGTTGGACAAGCTATTTGAAGATATAATAGAAGAAAATTTCCCAGGCCTTGCTCAAAATCTTGATATACAAGTTAAAGAAGCTCAGAGGATCTGTGGGAGATTCAATGCAAACAGGAAGACATCACGACATGCAGTCATCAGACTGACCAAAATATCAACTAAAGAGGCCCTTCTAAGAGCTGTAAGATGAAAGAAGCAAGTGACATACAAGGAAAAGCCAATTCGAATAACATCAGACTTCTTTAATGAGACTTTACAAGCAAGGAGAGACTGGGGCCCCATTCTCACTCTCCTGAAACAAAACAATGCTCAGCCTAGAATCTTATTCCCTGCAAAAATAAGCTCTATATATGAAGGAGAAATAAGGACATTCTCAGACAAGCAAAGACTCAGAGAATTCACCAAGACAAGACCAGCCCTACAAGAAGTACTCAAAACAGTGTTACACACGGAACACCATAATAAAAACTCACGAATATAAAAACGACCAAAACTCAAAGATTAAAGGCCAGGTAATACAATGGCTCAAGAGATAAATCAAAGAAACAACATCCAACCCAAGAGAATGAACAATAATCTACCTTACCTATCAGTTCTCTCAATAAATGTGAATGGCTTAAACTCTCCACTCAAGACACATAGGCTGGCTGAATGGATAAGAAAATACAGGCCAAGTATATGCTGTCTTCAGGAAATATATCTAACCTGTAAGGATGCATATAGACTAAAATAAAAGGGTGGAGATCAGTATTCCAAGCAAGTGGAAGCCAAAGGAGGCTGGTGTGGCAGTTCTAATGTCAGACGATTGAGTTTTTAAACGAACAAAAGTAGTGAAAGACAAAGAGGGTCATTATATAATGGTTAAGGGCACAGTTCAATAAGAAGAGATAACAATTTTAAATATATATGCACCCACTTAGGTGCACCCAGTTTCATAAAGCACACCTTACTGGATCTAAGCAAATGGATTAATAGCAACTCCATAATCACCAGAGACTTGAACAGCCCACTGACGGCACAAGACAGATCCTACAAACAGAAAATTAATAAAGACATAATGGACTTAAACAAAACCCTGGAACAATTGGGTCTGACTGACATTTACAGGACATTCTACCCAAAATCCACTGAATATACGTTCTTCTCATCAGCTCACGGGACATTCTCTAAGATTGACCATATCTTAGGACACAAAGTAAATCTCAAGAAATTAAAAAAAATAGAAATCATACCATGTACCTTCTCAGATCACAGTGGAATAAAAGTAGAAATCAACCCTAACAGAAACTCACATTTCTAAGCAAAAATGTGAAAATTAAACAACCTCCTACTAAATGATTACTTCATAAATGAAGAAATCAAGATGGAAATAAAAAAAATTTTATCAAGCAAATGACAATGGAGAGACAAGTTATCAAATCCTCTGGGACACAGCTAAGGCAGTTCTGAGAGAAAAGTTTATCTCCATAAATGCCTATAACCAAAAGTCAAAAAGATCACAAATAGACAATCTAACGAAATGACTCAAAGAGCTGGAAAAAGAAGAACAGACCAACCCCAAACCCAGCAGAAGAACTGAAATCAACAAGATCAAATCAGAACCAAATGAAATTGAAAACAGGGAAGCTATTCAGGAGATTAATAAAACAAAAAGTTGGTTCTTTGAAAAAATAAACAAAATTGACATGCCATTGGCTAAGCTAACGAAAAGCAGAAAAGAGAAATCTCTAATAAGCTCCATCAGGAACAAAAAAGGAGATATCACAACTGATCCCAAAGAGATACAAGATATAATTTATGAATACTACCGAAATCTTTATGCACACAAACTGGAAAATGTGGAGGAAATGGACAAATTTCTAGAAACACACAGCCTCCCTAGGCTCGACCTGGAAGAAATAGATTTCCTGAACAGACCAATCTCAAGAGCTGAAATAGAAACAGCAATTAAAAATCTCCCTAAAAGTAAAAGTCCCGGTCCAGATGGTTTCACACCCGAATTTTACCACACTTACAAAGAAGAACTAGTACCTATCTTGCAGAAACTATTCCACAACATGGAGAAGAATGGAAACCTCCCTGACACCTTTTATGAAGTGAATATTACTCTGATACCAAAACTAGGAAAGGATGCAACAAAAAAAGAAAACTACAGACCAATATCCCTAATGAATATAGATGCAAACATTTTCAACAAAATATTAGCTAACTGAATCCAGATGCTTATCAAAAAAATAATCCATCACCACCAAGTGGGCTTCATCCCAGGGATGCTGGGATGGTTCAACATACATAAATCTGTAAATGCAATTCACCACATAAACAGAAGCAAAAACAAAGACCACATAATTCTTTCAATAGATGCAGAAAACCTTTAGACAAAATTCAACACCCTTTCATGATACGAACACTTAAGAAAATAGGCATAGAAGGGACATACCTAAAAATGATAGAAGCCATATATGACAGACCCATAGCCAACATCATACTGAATGGGGAAAAACTGAAATCATTCCCACGTAGAACTGGAACCAGACAAGGCTGCCCACTATCTCCACTTATATTCAACATCGTGCTGGAAGTCCTGGCTACAGTAATCAGACAGGAAAATGGAATTAAAGGTATCCAAATAGGGGCAGAAGAGATCAAACTTTCACTGTTTGCTCATGATATGATATTATATCTCGGAAACCCCAAAGATTCAACCAAGAAACTCCTGGAACTGATCAATGAATTTAGTAAAGTCTCAGGATACAAAATCAATACACACAAATCAGAGGCATTCATATACGCCAACAACATTCCAATTGAGAACCAAATCAAAGACTCAATTGCCTTCACAATAGCAACAAAGAAATTAAAGTACCTAGGAATATACTTAACCAAGGACGAAAAAGACATCTACAGGGAGAACTATGAAACACTGAGGAAGGAAATAGCAGAGGGTGTAAACAGATGGAAATCCATACCATGCTCGTGGATCGGCAGACTCAACATCATTAAAATGCCTATACTACCCAAACTGATCTACAGATTCAATGCAATACCTATTAAAATCCCATAAGCATTCTTCACAGATATAGAAAAAATAATTGTACGCTTCGTATGGAACCAAAGAAGACCCTGAATATGAAAAGCAATTCTAGGCAACAAAAACAAAATGGGAGTCATTAATATGCCAGATATCAAACTATACTACAAAGCTGCAGTAATTAAATCAGTCTGGTATTGGCACAAAAATAGGAATATTGACCAGTGGAACAGATCTGAGAATCCTGATATAAAACCATCCTCATATAGCCATCTAATCTTTGACAAAGCAGACAAAAACATATGCTGGGGAAAAGAATTCCTTTTCAATAAATGGTGCTGGGAAAACTGGATAGTCACCTGTAGAAGGCTAAAACAGAACCCACCCTTCACCTCTCACAAAAACCAACTCACGCTGGATAACAGACTTAAACCTAAGGTATGAAACTATTAGAACTCTAGAGGAAAGTGTTGGAAACACTCTCCTAGACATCTGCCTAGGCAAAGAGTTTATGAAGAAGTCCCCAAAGGCAATCACAGCAGCAACAATAATAAATAAATGGGACTTGATCAAACTGAAAAGCTTCTGCACAGCCAAAGAAACATTCATGAAAGTAAACAGACAACCTACAGAATGGGAGAAAATTTTTGCATCCTACGCTTCCGATTAGGGGCTGATAACTAGAATCTACTTAGAACTCACGAAAATCAGCAAGAAAAAATCAAATAACCCTATTAAAAAGTGGGCAAAGTACTTGAACAGAAACTTTCCTATAGAAGACAGAAGAATGGCCAACAAACATGTGAAAAATGCTCAACATCTCTAATCATCAGGGAAATGCAAATCAAAATCACAATGAGATATCCCTTAACCCCAGTGAGAATGGCCTTTATCAAAAAATCTCCAAACAATGAATGCTAGCGTGGTTGCGTAGAGAGAGGAACACTCCTACACTGCTGGTGGGACTGCAAACTAATTCAACCTCTGTGGAAAGCAATATGGAGATACCTTAAAGCGATACAAGTGAATCTACCATTTGATCCAGCAATCCCATTGCTGGGCATCTACCCAAAAGATCCAATGACACTCTACAAAAAAGACAGCTGCACTCGAATGTTTATAGCAGCACAATTCATAATTGCAAGGCTGTGGAAACAGCCCAAGTGCCCATCAATCCAAGAATGGATTAATAAAATGTGGTATATGTATACCATGGAGTACTATTCAGCTCTTAGAAACAATGGTGATATAGCACATCTTATATTTTCCTGGTTAGAGCTGGAACCCATACTACTAAGTGAAGTATCCCAAGAATAGAAAAACTAACACCACATAGACTCACCAGCAAACTGGTATTAACTGAGTAGCACCTAAGTGGACACATAGGTACTACAGTAATAGGGTATTGGGCATGTGGCAGGGGGGAGGGGGCGGGTATATACATACATAATGAGTGAGATTTGCACCATCTGGGGGATGGTCATGATGGAGACTCAGACTTGTGGGAGGATGGGGGGAATGGGCATTTATTGAAACCTCAAAATCTGTACCCCCATAATATGCCGAAATAAAAAAAAGAGTTAATTTAGTCTATTGCCTTTACTCTCAGCAGGGCTGATGAGAAACTACCCCATAAAATTGCTTCATATGCTTTTCATAGACACAGAAATGTCATCACCTCCTTTGCTGTGGTACATTCCAGCATGTCAGTGCCAAAGAAGGAGGCCACAGCATCAGTATTTTATCCTGAAATAAATGTGGTGCCATTTGTCCTGATGGAACCAGTTTTCACTAGTGAGTGGAGGCATTTATTTCCTCCAGAAAACCAACTAATGGACCAACTGATAAAGTAGAAAGATATAAAGAAGTGAGAGTTTGAACTGCAGAATGACATTGTTTTGTAGGTTTTCCTAGAGTGTTGTTTGAGACGTAAAGCTAAATGAATTGGAACTATAACTTAATTTTCAAAAATAAAAATCCAAAATACTACTTATCAAGTGGAAAATGTGCTTTAAGTGAGGATGCCATCGGTTTGCACAGGCTGCGGTCCGGCGGCGATGGGGAGGCCTGGGCGCTGGGAGAGGCGCTGCCTTCCGCCCACGGGCTCCCACCGGGCGGGCTCGCTGCTCTCGCTCCTGCCGCACGGAGCTGGCGACTGCAGCCGTGGACCGTGCTTCTTTGACACACAAATCCCAGATGGTGCTTTGAACCGAAGGCCCATATTGCACGCAGATTTCAACCACATGTGGTTTAATTTTCCTTTCTTATTGTTACTCAATGCATGGGGAAAAAAGTAGATAAACACATAACAAAAAGAAAGAAAACCACTCATAACCCCAGACTGTTCATATTTTGGTAGTTATCCTTCTAGATGTTTTCTAGGCATAATCATTTATATGCCTGGCTTTATTTTTTCCTACCAAAAATGGGACCGCACCCGGCCCTGCTCAGGGCTGTGGCTGTGCTGCGTCCGTGCCAGGCACGCCCGGCTCCAGAAGGAAGCGCCAGGAGCCCCCGGCCTCAGAGCTACCACGTGCCGCTCACTGAGGCTCTGCACGAGCGGTCTCCGGCCCCCACACCGGCCTCTGGGGTGCTTCCTTGCCCCTTTATGCAGCTGAAGAAATGGAGACTTAGGCTGAGGTAGAATCGAAACTCAGATCGACTTGGCTCCGTGGTGCCGCGGCCTCCAGATAGCAGCTGCAGTGGTGTCCAGACTGACGTCCAGACGGCAGGACGTGAGGAGGAGGCGGCAGGGGAGGGAGGACGCTGCCCACAAGAGGACAGAGGACATGGGGTGACCTTGCTCACTGCAGTGGACTGGGAGGAGGTGCTGGGCTGCTTTCTGTACTGCCACCAAGACACCAAAGACCAGGGTCACCTGAGTGGGAGAGGCAGGGTCTGGGGCAGACAAGCCAGGGGCAGGGCTGGCCTGGGGAAAGCCCTGAGTCTGACAAAGGCTGGTTTTCACTCTCGAGCTTGCCAAGTCCCGGCAGCCCCGCAGTGGCCCCGTCCCCAAGGCCAGACTATCCTAGAGTCCAGCCCCCTCCTGTCCCATCGGAACCCCCCCATCTGGTAGCTGGGTCTCTCGAACATGTTCTCTGCTACAGCTAACTGAAGAAAGGCTTTCATGCTGTTGTTCACGGGGTTATTGGCTCAGTGGGTTTCTCTCTCCCACACATTTGCACTTCAGTGGCTTTGGTGATGGGTGCTAGAAACACAAAGATACAGCCTCGTTAGAGTGCAGAGACAGACATCTCAACGACACGAGGGGATGCGATAAGGGCACGTACCTGCAAAGGGTTCTGCTATTTTCTTTTCCCAAGAGAGGGGTGAGTGTAGCCCCAGAAGGAGGTGTTTGAATGGGGTTTTGAGGGTTGAGTAGGAGTGTACACCAGGCTGAGGGGGCTCCAGGTGGGGAAGGCAGCATAACTGACCCTGGGAAACCGTGATGGTGGGCTGCTCTGGCCAAAGCAGGCAGAGGCCAGGGGTCGTGCTGGGCTGCGAAGGGCCTTGTGTGACTCCGGGGGACACCGGGGCTGCGGCCTGTGGGCAGCTGGCTGCACCCCACTCCACACTGTTGGAGGCAGGGGAGAGACCTGATCTGATTTCTGTTTTGGAAAGACATTCCTGGTGACAGGGAAGAGGCTGGATGAGTCACTCGGAGAAAGAGACTATTCCAGAGAGTTCAGGAATGCGGCCACTTTGGGCAGGCGGCGAGGGTGAGCTGGGGTCAAGGAGGCCTCTTCCCAGGATTGGGAGACCCGCGGGCTCTGGCCCCAGGGACGGGAAGAGGCCCTCAGGACGTGCAAGGGAGGAGCAGAGCCTCCACCACCCAGCCCTCCTGGCCCTGGGCGTCGGCGGGCGAGCGGGCGAGAGGGCGAGGGGGGGGGTTGGCGAGAGGGCGAGACGGAGAGCGGGCGAGCAGGCGAGAGGGCGGGCGAGAGGGCGAGAGGGCGAGAGGGCGAGAGGGCGAGACGGAGAGCAGGCGAGCAGGCGAGAGGGCGGGAGAGAGGGCGAGAGGGCGAGAGGGCGGGCGGGCGAGCGGGTGAGAGGGCGGGCGAGAGGGCGAGAGGGCGAGAGGGCGAGAAGGTGGGCGAGAGGGCGAGAGGGCGAGAGGGAGAGAGGGAGAGAGGGCGAGAGGGCGAGCGGGCGGGCGAGCGGGCGAGAGGGCGGGCGGGCGAGCGGGCGAGAGGGCGAGAGGGCGAGAGGGCGAGAAGGTGGGCGAGAGGGCGAGAGGGCGAGAGGGAGAGAGGGCGAGAGGGCGAGAGGGCGAGCGGGCGGGCGAGCGGGCGAGAGGGCGGGCGGGCGAGAGGGCGGGCGGGCGAGAGGGCGGGCGAGAGGGCGGGCGAGAGGGCGAGAGGGAGAGAGGGCGAGAGGGCGAGAGGGCGGGCGAGCGGGCGAGAGGGCGGGCGAGAGGGCGAGAGGGCGGGCGAGAGGGCGGGCGGGCGAGCAGGCGAGAGGGCGGGTGAGAGGGCGAGAGGGCGAGAGGGCGAGAGGGCGGGCGGGTGAGAGGGCGGGCGAGCGGGTGAGAGGGCGGGCGAGCGGGTGAGAGGGCGGGCGGGCGAGCGGGTGAGAGGGCGAGAGGGCGGGTGAGAGGGCGAGAGGGCGAGAGGGCGAGAGGGCGAGAGGGCGAGAGGGCGAGAGGGCGGGCGGGTGAGCGGGTGAGAGGGCGGGCGGACGAGAGGGCTGGCGAGCGGGCGGGCGGGCGGGCGCTCTGCCTTCCCCGCCCCCCGGAGAAAGGCCTGTTATTCCCGGTCTCATAAATCCCGGGACTGGCCCGGCGGGCGCTGGCCTCAGCGGGTCGGAGCCAGGGCCCGACACCCTTTCCGTGTTCGCTGTTTAACGGCCGGCGAGCTTTAGGGCGGGAGCCCCACGGGGCAGGCTGGGGCGGTCTGTCGGGCGCTGGGCTGGCCCGCAGGGCTGTCTGCCAGTCCGGTGGGTGAGAGCCGGGAGGGCGGCGCGGCCTGGCAAGCAGCTGTTGGGCCAAATAAGTGGTTTAAGAACACGGTTGAAGAGACAGGACGCGTCCTGGTCCGGGGTCGGGACGCGGAGCGGACGGAGGGCTCAGCCCCCGCCCTGCGTCTTGCTGCCAAGTGCCTGCGAAAGCCGCTTCGCCCTCTGGGCCTCAGTTTTCTCGTCTGTAACATGGGCAACAATAATACCCACTTTGTTGGTTTGTTGGGAGGACTAAATAAACGCGCCCATATGTCTGCAGCCTTTAGCGTCCTGCCTGCGCGTCCCGGGACAGCGTTTGCTCCCTGGAGGCCGGGCGCGCAGGAAGTCAGCCCGCCGGCGGGCGCTGCTGCGCCAGGCGAGGGAGGGAGACGCCCGCAGAGCCCCCAGGCCACCCCAGCCTGGAGCTTCGGCGGTTCCTTCTGTTCCTTTTGCACTTGGATTCCGGGGATACTTAATGGGGCGCGTTAGAGCAAAACAGCGCGGCCCGCGGCCTTTCTCTCCAGATTAAACAGGTGCACGGTTCTAGTTGGCCCAGCCGGCGGCGGCTGGGAGCGCCCGTCTGGGGCGCCTGTGCGGCCGCCTCCCGTGTCTGGGGCGCAGTTGTTCTCCGCGGGGCCCCTGGCCCGTCCCCCGCAGCTGTCCCGCCAGCCCCTCACCGCGCTGGGCAGCGCGTCTCAGCCGTGAGAGCCCAGGCAAGAACGTAAGGCTCTCCCTCCGCAGTGCCCATGGCGGAATTCGCATGACTTCAGAGGGGGCTGCGTGGCCCAGCGGGTGCCAGGCGGGACAGGTGTGTGCAGCCACTTGGGTGAGCCCGCCCCGTGTCCTGCCCCTCAGAGGGGCTGCGGGGTTAAGGAATGTTCCTGCAGGAAATCAGCCCAGCCCACGGGCCAAGGCCCGGGCCCTGGCGCCTTTCTCCCTTGGGTGACACTCTGGCCCCAGCTCGCGTCTTCTGCCACCCTCTCCTCGCTGAAGTTCACGGTCAGGCTCTGATACAAGCAGCACTGTTGGAGAGGCCCATGACTGTGGGAATCATCGCTGAGAAGTGGCTGGTGGGCCCCAGGGTGGAGCGGTGACCCACATTGGTCACACATCCCACCTGGCTCCAAATCGGCCTGTTAGCACAGCCTGACTGGGCCTGTTGTCCCCAGTACTGGGGATTTTTCAAATAGCTGTGAAGGGAACACAGTTCTAGGTGCTGGTAAGAATGACACACAGCCTGGCCTGTGGCATAACCCTGGGACCCCCTGACCCCCAGGGTCTCCACCCATGGTCGTGCCATCTGAGTCCTCTCGGGGTTCACACATGGGGCGCACGGGGGTGGAAGGCATGCCCCTCTTCCTGCCACCTGTTTCTGTCACACCCCGGGGGCGCCAGGCTCAGCACCAACACCTGTGCCAGGAAGGATCTTTCATTCCACAGGTTCAAAGTCATTTTCTTTTTTGCCTCTGCCCCTCCTCACCGTCCATGTCTGGCCTCCCACTCTCCCCTGCGCCTGGCTTTCAGCAGTTCTCTCTACTCGCTTTCCTGCTGGGCAGCCTTGCTCCAGAAGGGAAGGGTTCTCTGTGCAGTGGGTGCCGGCCCTGGGTGCCGGGGGGGGGGGGAAGGCAAGAGTGGAGCTGCCAACCTCTGAGGCCTGCGAGGAGACAGTCCCCGAAGTGGGACCCAGAGGTGGGGACTCCCCCTCTCTCCCTTTCGGAACTGCCAACCCAAGAAGCCAAAGAAGGGAGACCCATGCTAGCCAGCCGCCACTCCATGGCATCTGCCAAGAGGGCAAGTCCAGGAGGTAGCAGGGCCGCTGTGGCCTCCCAGGCAGTTGTGTCCAAGGGAGCGGGAAAATTCTAGAGCCCAGTATATCAGCCAAGGACTCAGCCAGCATTCAGACTGTCACCTGCAGAAGGCTCCCTCTTCTTCCTGCCTGGTCTGGGACCACGTGGTGGGGACCACAGGAGCCTCTGGTGGACAGAAGACCTTGGGAAACCAGGACCGGCCGGGGTGGTCCCAGCTGCGTCTTGCCAGTGGAGTGGCTCATTCTACTGGGCTTATGGTGTCCAGTGGGGATTAAGTTCTGTGTCGGCCTCAGAGCTCCCTCCATAGGGGGAAAATTTCAGTCTTGGGCATGTCAGCCCAGGCACGATCCCCGAGGTTGACATAAGCAGGTTACTTGGGGCACCTCGTCCCTTGCTGTGACTCCTCTGGTCCCCTCCGCAACGGAGCAATCCCCTTTGCGAGGCCCAGCTGCTGCCTTCTCTCCTGGTCTGCCGCCGCCACCCCCAGCAGCGTGCAAAGCCAGGGCCCAGACCTTATCACCTCCTTACACTCGCACACGTGCACGCACGCACAGTCACCGTGCCAGCAGCCACAACCACGTTACAGAAGATTTAGGAGACAGAAACTCCCCACCGTCTCCCACCACGGACAGAGCCGCTGCGGCAACTGTTCTTTTTCATAATCAAATACTAATTTAAACACAGTAGTAGTTTTATTCTCTATACAATCCTGTGGCCTTCTTGTCTCACTTGACATTATATCACAAGAATTTTATAACAGTTGTCATTTAAAAGGAGAGATTAATATTCCAGGAAATTAATGTGCCATTGATAACAGTCCCACAATTTGTTTGGGACATTTAGGTGATTTCTGTTTTTTTGCTGGTCCAAATATTACCGCAGTGTAGCTTTTAGCACGTTTTGAATTTGTCTGTGGGACAGATGAACTCGAGGGCTGCGTTTCATGGGTCCAGCGCCACAGACGGGCCATCCCTCGGCCGGCTCCTCTGCGAGGCACGGCGGGCCAGACGAGCGGCAGCGTAAAGCCAGCCCTGCTGTGCCGGCTCGGCCCTTCCTGGGTGAAGGATGCCCGGGCCCCTGTCATCGTCGTTTCCAAGTCACTGTTGACCACTGGAGTCAAGCAAGTCACAGGTCCAGTGTTCCCAGTCGGCTGAGCTTTGGTGACGCAGCCTCAGCTGAGCCTGCTGAGGTGGATTTTAGGTGGCATTTGTGTCCCTTTTGAAAGGCACCATGTGCCTGTCCTGGTGGGCACCTGCCCACCTTCCCCAGTTCCTGAGCAGGAAGCAAAGTCCCTATGGCAAAGGTGCAAGGGCAGGCGATGGGTCCACCCAGGTGGGGAGCAGCCATCGCTGCCATCGCCTGGTGCCCCAGCACCCCCACACGCACTCTGCTGGGGTCAGAGAACACGCCCCCAACTGCAGTGCTCTGCCATGCCCAGCGCTGCGAAACAAAGCGATCAGAAGGCCTGTGACTGCAGCCTCAGATCCAAGGACTTGCTGATCTTCTCTTCTTTTTTTCCACCCCCGCAAGCATGGGGAAGGACTCTCTCTCTGCAAGTTCCCTCATCTGACTGAGAAAAACTTCTTCCAAAAAAAGTGCAACTGTCTTAAGATCCCCTCCCTAGAAATCATATTAAATAGCCAGGAAAGGTTAATCAGCAGAAACAATAACAGACTAAAAGTCATCACCACACCCAGGCTTTTCCTCTGCTCTTCTGAGGGCAGCTCCAATAGATGACCTGGGAGACTTCGCTTGATAAGACCACCTTTGCTCACAGCGCAGTTTTGCCCCTCGCCTGCCCTCCCCCTGCCCCAGGAGCTCAAAGGAGCCTTTCCCAGGCGTTGTTTGTTCTTTGGGCTTATTCAGGTCTCCTGAAAATCTTTTTTTTTTTTTTTTTTTTTTTTTTTATGAGACAGAGTCTCGCTTTGTTGCCTAGGCTAGAGTGAGTGCCCTGGCGTAAGCCTAGCTCACAGCAACCTCAAACTCCTGCACTCAAGCGATCCTTCTGCTTCAGCCTCCCCAGTAGCTGGGACTACAGGCATGCGCCACCATGCCCGGCTAATTTTTTCTATATATGTCAGTTGGCCAATTAATTTCTTTCCATTTTATAGTAGAGACGGGGTCTTGCTCTTGCTCAGGCTGGTTTTGAACTCCTGACCTCGAGCAATCTGCCCGCCTCGGCCTCCCAGAGTGCTAGGATTACAGGCGTGAGCCACCGCGCCCGGCCTCTGAAAATCTTTTTCTATCCCTCAAAATTGCCCACATCTCCCATGTTCCTCTTCCCTGTGAAAAGGGCATTTAAGCCTCCAGCATCTGGCTCTTCCCCGAGTCTCATACTCCGTGTGGCTCCCATGCTTAGGCATGGCTCTCCATGTGCACGCCCTTCTTTCCTGTTCGGCTGCCTACTGTCAGTTCATTTCAGCAGACTTGACCTTCAGGGGGAGGGAAAACTCTCTTCCTGACAGTTCCCACCAGCAGCAGCGGGCAGGGGCAGTGGCAGGGGGCAGGGGCAGGGGGCAGGGGCAGGGGGCCGAGGGCCGGGGGCAGGAACAGGGGCAGGGGGCAGGGGGCAGGGGCAGTGGCAGGGGGCAGGGGCCAGGGGCAGGGAGCAGGGGCAGGGGGCAGGGGCAGGGGGCAGGGGCAGGGGGCAGGGAACAGGGGCAGGGGCAGGGGTCAGGGGCAGGGGGAGGGGGCAGGGGCAGTGGCAGGGGCAGGCGCAGGGGGCAGGGAGCAGGGGCAGGGGCAGTGGCAGGGGCAGTGGCAGGGGCAGGGGCAGGAGGCAGGGGCAGGGGCAGTGGCAGGAGCAGGGGGCAGGGGGCAGGGGGCAGGGGCAGGGGCAGGGGGCAGGGGCAGGGGGCAGGGGCAGGGGGCCTGGAGCCGGAGGCCGGGGGCAGGGGCAGGGGGCAGGGGGCAGGGGCCGGGGCAGGGGCAGGGGGCAGGGGCAGGGGGCCGGGAGCCGGAGGCCGGGGGCAGGGGCAGGGGGCAGGGGCAGAGGCAGGGGTAGGGGCAGGGGCCGGGGCAGGGGCAGGGGCAGGGGGCAGGGGCAGGGGCAGGGGCAGGGGCAGCGGCAGGGGCCGGGGCAGGGGCTGGCTGAGCTATGCGCCCTCTGCAAAGCGTTCCTCAGCTCCACATCTTTGACTGAATTAAAACCAATAGGGAGATGTAACTCCCAGCAATATTTGTAAATGCCCAAAAATTGAAATGACACAACAATCTAACAATAGAGGACGCTATTTGTCAGAACAATAGAGCAGAAACATTTTATTGATATGAGAGGCTATTTGTAATGTACATTTGTGGGGAAGACATGATTCCATTTATTAATGAAAAATCACACACACACACACACACACACACACACACACACACCTGGAAAGCTAAAAATACGCACCTAAATGTTAACAGTGTTATTTCCGGATGGTGAAATGATGAGTAAGTTTCATTTTCCTCTTTTTGCTTCTCTATATTTTCTACTTTACTATCAGTAGCATATAATAATTGTATAATTGGTAAAAAAAATGCTCTCTATAGTACAATAATGTCTGTATGTTTTCACTTCATAAAGCTTTTGTGTAGGTCCAATTACGTTCGGTTATCACAGCAACACGTGAGTAAGGCCGGACGGCACACGTGCTGGCCCCTGTTCTGCGGTGAGGAAGCCAGGCTCGGGCGGCCACACGCCTGTGGCTGCAGGAGGCGAGCTGAAGCCGGGACTCCGGAGCCTGGCCCAGGGCTTGCTGTGATGACAGCAGCTGCCTCGGTGCCCCTCGCGCCACCCGGGCCCTCAGCTGCCTGGCTCCAACAGCTGGCCCTTCTGAGCTTCTCCAATATTGACAAGGGATCTAAAAACACATCTCTGATCATTTCATTGCCCTGCCTAGAACCTTCTGTGGCTCCTCATGACTCTAGCATAGGGGCTCCTAGGCTGGACAATTTGTCATGGGGACTGTTCTGTGCATTGTAGGGTGTTTAGCAGCGTCTCTGGCCTCTTCCAAACAGTGGCGCCCCCACCGAACACGCCTCCGCAGAACAGCCCCCCACCGAACACCCCCCCAGTTGCATCAACTAACACTGTCTCTGGACATTTCTGTCTCTAGACAAAATGACCCCCGCTGGGATCCGGCGGAGCCCTGGCCCTGCGCCCCTCTGCTGTCTTGGGCAGCCCCGCCCTCCCCAGGCCCCGTCTGGCACCTCGGCCTGGGCCTCGGCTCCCCTCACTCCGTGGCCACCCGCAGCCGCGCAGCCCTCCTGCAAGCGTGTGGAGCCGCCCAGCGTCCTGTCCCTGCGACCTGTGAGCTCTGGAGTGTGGGTCCGTGTCAGTTTCCTCTTCGAACCCCTCAAAGCCTGGGAAAGGGACACTGTAAAAACTGCATAAATCCTTGCCCTGGAAGGAAGGAGGGAAGGAGGAAAGGAAAGAGGGAGCGGGGAAAGCCACTTACTTTGATGCAGTAATTTAAGGACATTTTCATGATCTAGTGATGTAGCTTTTTTTTCTTTTTTTTAGGTGAATGTTTTTTTTTAATTTTTTTTATTTCGGCATATTATGGGGGTACGGATTTTAAGGTTTCAATAAATGCCCATTTCCCCACACGCCCCCCAAAGTCTGAGTCTCCATCATGACCATCCCCCGATGATGGACATCTCACTCATTATGTATGTATATACCCGCCCCCTCCCCCCTGCCACCTGCCCAATACCCTATTACTGTATTACCTATGTGACCACTTAGGTGCTACTCAGTTAATACCAATTTGCTGGTGAGTCTATGTGGTGCTTGTTTTTCCATTCTTGGGAAACTTCACTTAATAGTATGGGTTCCAGCTCTAACCAGGAAAATATAAGATGTGCTATGTCACCATTGTTTCTTAGAGCTGAATAGTACTCCATGGTATACATATACCACATTTTATTAATCCATTCTTGGATTGATGGGCACTTGGGCTGTTTCCACAGCCTTGCAATTATGAATTGTGCTGCTATAAACATTCGAGTGCAGGTGTCTTTTTTGTAGAGTGTCACTGGATCATTTGGGTAGATGCCCAGCAATGGGATTGCTGGATCAAATGGTAGATTCACTTGTATCGCTTTAAGGTATCTCCATATTGCTTTCCACAGAGGTTGAACTAGTTTGCAGTCCCACCAGCAGTGTAGGAGTGTTCCTCTCTCTACGCTACCATGCCAGCATTTATTGTTTGGAGATTTTTTGATAAAGGCCATTCTCACTGGGGTTAAGGGATATCTCATTGTGGTTTTGATTTGCATTTCCCTGATGATTAGAGATGTTGAGCATTTTTTCATATGTTTGTTGGCCATTCTTCTGTCTTCTTTAGAAAAGTTTCTGTTCAAGTACTTTGCCCACTTTTTAATAGGGTTATTTGATTTTTTCTTGCTGATTTTCGTGAGTTCTAAGTAGATTCTAGTTATCAGTCCCTTATTGGATGCATAGGATGCAAAAATTTTCTCCCATTCTGTAGGTTGTCTGTTTACTTTCATGACTATTTCTTTGGCTGTGCAGAAGCTTTTCAGTTTGATCAAGTCCCATTTATTTATTATTGTTGCTGCTGTGATTGCCTTTGGGGACTTCTTCATAAACTCTTTGCCTAGGCAGATGTCTAGGAGAGTGTTTCCAACTTTTTCCTCTAGAATTCTAATTGTTTCATACCTTAGGTTTAAGTCTGTTATCCAGCGTGAGTTGATTTTTGTGAGAGGTGAAAGGTGTGGGTCCTGTTTTAGCCTTCTACAGGTGGCTATCCAGTTTTCCCAGCACCATTTATTGAAAAGGGATTCTTTTCCACAGCGTATGTTTTTGTCTGCTTTGTCAAAGATGAGATGGCTATATGAGGATGGTTTTATATCAGGATTCTCAGATCTGTTCCACTGGTCAATATTCCTATTTTTGTGCCAATACCATATTGATTTAATTACTACAGCTTTGTAGTATACTTTGATATCTGGCATATTAATGCCTCCCATATTGTTTTTGTTGCCTAGATTGCTTTTGATATTCGGGGTCTTCTTTGGTTCTATACGAAGCATAGAATTATTTTTTCTATATCTGTGAAGAATGCTGATGGGATTTTGATAGGGAGTGCATTGAATCTGTAGATCAGTTTGGGTAGTATAGACATTTTGATGATGTTGAGTCTCCGATCCACGAGCATGGTATGGATTTCCATCTGTTTACATCCTCTGCTATTTCCTTCCTCAGTGTTTCATAGTTCTCCCTGTAGAGGTCTTTTACCTCCCTGGTTAAGTATATTCCTAGGTAATTTAATTTCTTTGTTGCTATTGTGAAGGGAATTGAGTCTTTGATTTGGTTCTCAATTGGAATGTTGTTGGCGTATATGAATGCCTCTGATTTGTGTGTATTGATTTTGTATCCTGAGACTTTACTAAATTCATTGATCAGTTCCAGGAGTTTCTTGGTTGAATCTTTGGGGTTTCTGAGATATAATATCATATCATGAGCAAACAGTGAAAGTTTGATCTCTTCTGCCCCTATTTGGATACCTTTAATTCCATTTTCCTGTCTGATTGCTATAGCCAGGACTTCCAGCACGATGTTGAATATAAGTGGAGATAGTGGGCAGCCTTGTCTGGTTCCAGTTCTACGTGGGAATGATTTCAGTTTTTCCCCATTCAGTATGATGTTGGCTATGGGTCTGTCATATATGGCTTCTATCATTTTTAGGTATGTCCCTTCTATGCCTATTTTCTTAAGTGTTCGTATCATGAAAGGGTGTTGAATTTTGTCAAAAGCTTTTTCTGCATCTATTGAAAGAATCATGTGGTCTTTGTTTTTGCTTCGGTTTATGTGGTGAATTGCATTTATAGATTTACGTATTTTGAACCATCCCTGCATCCCTGGGATGAAGCCCACTTGGTCATGATGGATTATTTTTTTGATAAGCGTCTGGATTTGGTTAGCTAAGATTTTGTTGAAAATTTTCACATCTATATTCATTAGGGATATTGGTCTGTAGTTTTCTTTTTTTGTTACACCCTTTCCTGGTTTTGGTATCAGAGTAATATTAGCTTCATAAAAGGTATCCGGGAGGTTTCCATTCTTCTCCATGTTGTGGAATAGTTCTGCAAGATAGGTACTAGTTCTTCTTTGTAAGTGTGGTAAAATTCGTGTGAAGCCATCTGGACCGGGACTTTTCCTTTTAGGGAGATTTTTAATTGCTGTTTCTATTTCAGCTCTTGAGATTGGTCTGTTCAGGAAATCTATTTCTTCCTAGTCGAGCCTGTGTGTTTCTAGAAATTTGTCCATTTCCTCCACATTTTCCAGTTTGTGTGCATAAAGATTTCGGTAGTATTCATAAATTATATCTTGTATCTCTTTGGGATCAGTTGTGATATCTCCTTTTTTGTTCCTGATGGAGCTTATTAGAGATTTCTCTTTTCTGCTTTTCGTTAGCTTAGCCAATGGTGTGTCAATTTTGTTTATTTTTTCAAAGAACCAACTTTTCGTTTTATTAATCTCCTGAATAGCTTCCCTGTTTTCAACTTCATTTGGTTCTGATTTGATCTTGTTGATTTCAGTTCTTCTGCTGGGTTTGGGGTTGGTCTGTTCTTCTTTTTCCAGCTCTTTGAGTCATTTCGTTAGATTGTCTATTTTTGATATTTTTGTCTTTTGGTTATAGGCATTTATGGAGATAAACTTTTCTCTCAGAACTGCCTTAGCTGTGTCCCAGAGGATTTGATAACTTGTCTCTCCATTGTCGTTATGTTCATAGAATTTTTTTTATTTCCATCTTGATTTCTTCATTTATGAAGTAATCATTTAGTAGTAGGTTGTTTAATTTCCACGTTTTTGTGTAGAAATGTGAGTTTCTGTTAGGGTTGATTTCTACTTTTATTCCACTGTGATCTGAGAATATGATTTCTATTTTTTTTAATTTCTTGAGATTTACTTTGTGTCTTAGGATATGGTCAATCTTAGAGAATGTCCCGTGAGCTGATGAGAAGAACGTATATTCAGTGGATTTTGGGTAGAATGTCCTGTAGATGTCAGTCAGACCCAATTGTTCCAGGGTTTTGTTTAAGTCTATTATGTCTTTATTAATTTTCTGTTTGTAGGATCTGTCTTGTGCCGTCAGTGGGCTGTTCAAGTCTCTGGTGATTATGGAGTTGCTATTAATCCATTTGCTTAGATCCAGTAAGGTGTGCTTTATGAAACTGGGTGCACCTAAGTTGGGTGCATATATATTTAAAATTGTTACCTCTTCTTATTGAACTGTGCCCTTAACCATTATATAATGACCCTCTTTGTCTTTCACTACTTTTGTTGGTTTAAAACATCAATCGTCTGAAATTAGAACTGCCACGCCAGCCTTCTTTTGACTTCCACTTGCCTGGCATACTGATCTCCACCCTTTTACTTTTAGTCTATATGCATCCTTGCAGGTTAGATATATTTCCTGAAGACAGCATATACTTGGCCTGTATTTTCTTATCCATTCAGCCAGCCTATGTGTCTTGAGTGGAGAGTTTAAGCCATTCACATTTATTGAGAGAACTGATAGGTAAGATAGATTACTGTTCATTCTCTTGGATTGGATGTTGTTGCTTTGATTTCTCCATTGAGCCATTGTATTATCTGGCCTTTAATCTCTGGGTTTTTGTTGTTTTTATATTTGTGAGTTTTTATTATGGTGTTCCGTGTGTAACACTGTTTTGAGTACTTCTTGTAGGGCTGGTCTTGTCTTGGTGAATTCTCTGAGACTTTGCTTGTCTGAGAATGTCTTTATTTCTCCTTCATATATGAAGCTTAGTTTTGCAGGGAATAAGATTCTAGGCTGGGCATTGTTTTGTTTCAGGAGAGTGAGAATGGGGCCCCAGTCTCTCCTTGCTTGTAAAGTCTCATTATAGAAGTCTGGTGTTATTCGAATTGGATTTCCCTTGTATGTCACTTGCTTCGTTCATCTTACAGCTCTCAGAAGGGCCTCTTTAGTTGATATTTTGGTCAGTCTGATGACTGCATGTCGTGACGTCTTCCTGTTTGCATTGAATCTCCCAGGGGTCCTCTGAGCTTCTTGAACTTGTATATCGAGATTTTGAGCAAGGCCTGGGAAATTTTCCTCTATTATATCTTCAAATAGCTTGTCCAACTATTGAGTGTTGTCATCTTCCCCTTCTGGTTACCCTATGACCCTCACATTAGGTTTCTTAACAGAATCCCCTATCTCTTCTAGGCTTTGGTCTTTTTTCTTGTTTCTCTGCTCTATCTCTGTGACTGTTTTATTTAGTTGGAGGATGTTATCATCAATCTCTGAGATTCTTTCTTCTGTTTGATCCACCCTGTTCTTGAGACTTTCCACTGTATTTTGTAGTTGCCTGCATTGATTCTTCATTTCCAGGAGTTTGGTTAAACTTTTCTTCATTGTGTCTATTTCTTTGGTTAACTTTTGTTGTAGGTCCTGGAGGCTTTTTGTGGTTTCTTTGTGTTGGTTATTGAGTTGTTGTTGTAGGTGGGTGATTGTTCTTATGATCCACATACGAAATTCCTTCTCTGTCATTTTTATTGCCTGATTTTGGTTGGTGTCCGTTTTTAGGGGGCTGGTGCTCCTCTTTGGGGGTGTGTTTTCCCTTTGTTTCTTCATATTTCCTGAGTTCCTTCGCTGATTTCTTCCCATGTCGAGCAGTTGTTTTTTCTTTCCTCTAGGTTTTTGTTTGGGTATTCACACACCTTGTTTAGTTTCTGAACCAGTAGGTGGTTTCTGTGGGTGAGTTTCGACCACTCCCTGTATAATGAGACAGTTGGTGCTGTGAAAACGGTGTGCAGGATGTCCTCCCTGTCAGTAGGTGGCGTTTGCTTGGAGGAACAGGCTATGCTTTTGATTTTGTGTCCTGTTATCAGCTCTTTTTCCGGGTGGAGCTGGGTTGGGTAAGCCCGCCCTCAGGCACCACCAATGCCCTTAGCAGGGGTCAAAGCTCTGTTCTCTGTTTCCAGGAAAAGATGTCATGGTGGGGCTGGAATTGTCCTGCTCAGCTGGAAACTGTCCTGTTCAGTCTGTGTGTGGGTGTGGGGCTGTCTGAGACCTGCAGTCTGGAGTGGGCCTCGCTTCTTTCCACCCTCCCCAACTCCACAGCTATTCCTGGGCCTCTGCCAGCAGGCCAGACCAGATGCCAGCAGGCCTCCCCGGACTATGATGCTGGCAGGGAGGTTCCCTGGGCAGGAACGCCACCTGGGCTGGGCGTGGGGCCTCCCTTTGGGAGGAGGGTTGCCCTCTAGGATGCTGATCTGCCCCTGAAGGCACACACACCTCAGTAGGCTGTTCACGTATAACCCTTCTGTGCCCCGGGCAATGCTAGACCTTGGTGCACGGGATCTGGTCTGCAGGTCCGACCTCTGGGTCCCAGAGTTCAAACTGTATCCCCACCAGGGAGAAGAGTTTTGGTCCCAATTCATCCACAGGGAGCCCAAGCTGGGTCTATGTCTCTCATCCTCTGAGTTGGCACCGTTCTCCTGGGAACACCGTGCCAGCAGCACCTGGGAGGGCTGGCGGGTAGGGAGCTCACAGTCTGAGTTCCCCTTAGTCAGCTGTAGGGCCCCAAAAGGGAAGGTCCCTTTCCCTGTAGGTGCCTCCGGCTGGTGGCTGTATTGTCTCTCTGGGCAGCCACAGGTAGGGTCGGTGGAGGGGAGGAGGAGGCAATATGGCGCCTGCCGTGCGGCTTGGGTCTGTGCACTTGCAGGTGCCCGAGGGAGTTGGGAGTCTGGTGCCGCGTCCGCTACAGGCTCACCGCTAGCTGGCGGCGGCCATCTCTGGGCTGGTGTCCGCAGGTCTCTCCACCCACTGGGGAGCCCACCAGCAGTCCCAGATGCAGGGGACGGGAAAGGTGACTAATCCACCTACCCTTCCCGCTGGTCTCCGGGCTGCTCCGGTGGTCCCAGCTTCCAGTTCTCCTCCGCAGCCTCCTCCCGTGGAGTCTCCTGGGGTCTCAGGTACCCCTCCTTCCGGCCCTCATCCGCTGTATGCTCTTCTTCTTGCTTCTTTTTTCTAATTTCTGCTAGAATCGGTCTTTTCTGCAGAGACACTCTGTCTGGCGGTGTTTCTCGTCCGCCATCTTGATCCTCCCCCCAGTGAATGCTTTTTGAAAGGTCTGCTTATGGCCTGCCAGGTCTTCTTTCTTTTGAACTGCGAGAGCGCTGGAATGGGGACTCAGTCCTAGTTGTCTACGCCATCCTGGGAGGGAGAGATCTGGCGGTCCCACATGGACGTGCGGCGGCAGCGACTCGGCCTGGCGGAGGCTCAGTGAACGCGCATTCCCCAGGCCTCTCCAGCTTGCAGCCTCAATTTCCTGATCTGAAAGTGGGAACAATAACAATGCCCAGCTCAGCGATGCCACTGGGGAGGAGTCGAGCCTGGGACAATCCTGGGTCCATAATATGTCCAGCCCTTGTTAACTGAATCAAAGTCAAAATACGATCTCTGCCATCAGTAGGGCCCCGCCCCGCAGCCGTGAAGACGGGCAGCGTCTCGCCGCGCACCGGCCACTGCAGGGCTCCTTCTGGCCCGAAGGCAGCCGGGCGGAGGAGCTGTCGGGTCTCTCTCCTGCTGCTCTGCGCTCCAGCCCTTGCTGCTGCTTTCTGTGTCCACACTTGCTGGTACTTAGGCTGCTCTGCACTTCTCCACTTGCCTCCTCCCTGGGCTATCCTCTGGCTCATTCAGGCCTTGATCCCGGGCGACCGGGTTCCGTCCTGGGGCATGCTGGGCCGACTCAGGCCATGGGTGAGCAAAGCTCCCAACTGGCACCGCCAGAGTGGCACCTTGAAACCCACTGCTACTCCTCTGATACTGGTGTGGCTCCAAGAAGCGGCACTGCCAGTAGTAGCAATAAAGGCCCTTTCCATCCACCAGATATCAGTGAGGCCTTCGTTCTCCAAGGATGCTTCTACTGCCACTGCCGTGGGCTGAAATCTCCCACATGGAATCCAAAGACATAAACAGGAAATTTTCTGACTAGCTCTGCAGGATGCTGTTGAGGGTGTTGGCCAAGAAAAAATATCCTAGCTTTCAACGTCTGAAATAGCCATGCTTCCTCCGACCTATTTCCCTTATTGCGTATGCTGCTAGGTAGCTCAGAGTCAATGTTATGTTCTGCCTCTCTGCACCTGAGGCAGATCATTTGGCATGCATTCCTGTGGGGTTATTTAACCTTTATTTTCTTTTATTCATGTTTCCTTTCAGTTTCTCAATGGTTTTTATTGTTATTATTCTGAACGAAACCTGCTTGCATGAGGTTCACAGAATCGTTTCCGACCATCAGTAACCTGGAAAGTGAGCATCTCTCTGTTCCATTGTTTCCGTGCTGCCGCCAAAGGCTACAGGAGTCAGCAGCCCCGGCAGCTAGCGCTGTTTGTGTTGTATTTTCTACGTTCATGGAAAATCCTGCCCTGTTGTTTCTTTTCTTTCAGTCCCAGCTGAGGCCAAGCTAGTTTTCACAGCACTTTATAGCACTCGGCACCTGGTGGTTAAGAGGGATGAAAGTGGATCCACGTGCAAGGCACAGTCTTGCGTTCAGACAAACGAGTTTCTAGAGGAATCCTGGGAGACTTCTCATATCCGTTTCTTAAGGTGTTTCCTTCCTTCCTCCCTCCCTTCCTCCCTCCCCTCTTTCTCTCCTTCCTTTCTTCTCCCCTTTCTCCCTTGGCTCTTTTCCTCTCTTCCCTCTTTTCTTCATATGTATGTCACTAGCTGAGCAGGTTACTTCACTTATTTGACCCTTAGGATTTTTAATCCGTAAAAGAGGAATTTTAGAAACCTCATAGGATGACTATGTGGATTAAATCAAAGTATTTATGTGGAACATTTAACATACTGCCTAGTGCATACAAAGTGCAACAAACATTAACTATTATTGCTATTAATTCAACACACATTTTTATGTACCATGTGTTAAATGCTGCACATACACAAACATTTCTCAAAGAAAAAACAAATCCATTTATTTAAACACACATGCACATGCACACACATCCATAGTAATTTTGGGGCAGAAAATAATGCAGATGATGATAAACTGTGGTTAAAATTGGAGGAGAGGCCAGGAATTGCACACTGCTTTATTTTCTTCTAGAAGGTTGCTTTCATTAGCCTTCACTTCCTTTTCTTACCCTATTTTGTAGTATCTCCCTCCTTGTGCCTCTGAGACCCTCCTTCTCTGATTTGGGGTTACCCTTAGGGTCCCCAGGCCTGGGCCATACTCTAGTCTGGGCAATTCCAAGGACTGAACCCCACTGTCCATTCCTACCTGGGCTACTTCAACTGTTCAGACTTTTAAGCAAATCAGCCTTAAAAATGGGTCTCAGTGTCTGTCTGCCCATTTCTTTCTAATGGTGGCCCAATGACTCTAGGTTTCCCTCTGCTTTTGTGACCCTGTTGTCCGCCCGGCTACCCCAGGCTGTAACACCCCCCGTTCAGTGAGGCCGTAGTGATTACTCTCCGGCTAGCTTCCTCCCCTTGCCTCCACAGCAGGTGCAGCACCATCCCTCAAAGTGCCCAGATAACGGACTCAATCCTCCTTCACTCAGGGCCACGCTCTGGGCAGCGACGCTGGCCTGGCTGTTGTGTTCAGTATAATCACTCTTCCTCAGTGAGCCCCCGGGCACAGCCTCCTGCAGACCCCTCCCCGTGGAGGGCTTTTCTGTAAGTGCCTCACCCTCCCGCGCAGGGCCCTTCTGGGCATTTCAGTGCTAGACTGCGGCAGCAGCACAGACAGTCCTGACTTGGGGCATTTTGACTTCACAGTGGTGTGAAAGTGACATGCATTCAGTAGAGACCATGCTTCCAAGTTTGAATTTCCATCCTTTCCTGGGCCAGTGACATTCACAGGGGACGCTTGTGTTGGGTGGACAGTGAGCCGCAGCTCCCAGTCGGCCACGCGGCCACGACGGTAAACAGCTGATACTGGTGTTGTGTTCGGTAAGCTACGTGATCTGTTCAGCACTTTCTGGTAAAATAGGCTTTGTGCAAAACGATTTTGAACCACTGCAGGCAGGTGTTCTGAGCACCTTCAAGGTAGGCTAGGCTAAGCTCTGATGTTTGGTAGGGTAGGTATGCTAGATGCATTTTCAAATTATGATATTTTCACTTTAGGATGAGTTTATTAGGATGTAACCCACTATAAGTCTAGGACCACCTCTAGTCTTACCACAACGCTGAGAAAAACTTGGCTTGAAGAACCAGGCAGCCAAGACGGGCTTGAGCTGTAGCGTGCAGGAGCTAAGTGAGCCACGAGCAAGGACTTTCTCCCCGGGCCTTGGAGACGCTGCAGCACACTGCTGCGAAGGGTCAGGGTCTTGTTAAGGAAGCTCCCGGACAGGGGGAAAGCAGGCCTCTCTTGAGAGACCTCCTCCTGCCCTTCCCCACGCCAATCCTGGGACTCCTTTCCTTAGAACGCACCCTCCTACTCACCCACTGCGCAGCTGCCCGACTCGCAACAGCAGCGCCACATCTCCACTGTCCCCGCAACGGCGCCCGATGACGGAGCGGCATCCTGGTAACATGGAGGAGTGAAACACTGTGCAAACAGCGGCCCGATCATCTCAAGACTGTCACGGTGATAAAAGTAATAAACACCACTAGTTGTTTTAGGCGTTATTCTGCAAGGGAGGCTTTGGGTTCACGGGGACACCATCTCTTCCAATCAATGCCAGTCAACAATGGTAAAAAAGGCTTACTCACTGCAACAACAAGGAAAAACCCTTCTGTGTGTGGTTTTATAAGTGTACACTATGCAATAAAGGATCTGAAACCCAGCATTAGACGAGTTGTGAACTCAGAAATATTTTGTTCTAGAGACCGAGGAGCCTGAAGTGGCCATTGTCCCTGAAGCCCAGTGCACACAGAGACATGCAAAGCCTGTCTGCTCACTTGGAATGGAAGTCTTCCAAATGTGACCTGACTTTATCTTCTACTAAAGAGCTGTATTCAGGGGTCATAGACTCCGATGAGATTATGGTGTGTCACCTCTATCCTCCATAGAAGTAAATATAAAACAGTATTAAAAGCCATAACATAAATATAAGGAAGTCCATCTCTGTTCTGATCTTTCCCATGATGTCTTTCTTGATGCTTTTTAAAAAAATCACATAATAAATTCTTTTTTTTTTTTTTTTTTGAGACAGAGTCTCACTCTGTTGCCCAGGCTAGAGTGAGTGCCTTGGCGTCAGCCTAGCTCACAGCAACCTCAAACTCCTGGGCTCAAGCAATCCTCCTGCCTCAGCCTCCCGAGTGGCTGGGACTACAGGCATGTGCCACCATGCCCGGCTAATTTTTTCTATATATATTAGTTGGCCAATTAATTTCTTTTTATTGATAGTAGAGACGGGGTCTCGCTCTTGCTCAGGCTGGTTTCGAACTCCTGACCTCGAGCAATCCTCCCGCCTGGGCCTCCCAGAGTGCTAGGATTACAGGCGTGAGCCACCGCGCCCGGCTTAAATTCTTAAACAAAAGTTTCTGGTATCCCTGCTGTGTTGACGGCCCATGTATGTGTTCAGTTTCAGGAGTGGGCAGACAAGCATTGTCCCCCCAAAACCCCTCATTTGGTCCAGTCTGATCTCCACCCCAAGCTCTGGACTTCGTGGACTCTTGGACTTCCTTCATGCCTAGAATCAATCTCTCTCCCCCTCTGGCTATAAAGCTCCTAACTTTCCTTTAAGGCCCTGCTCAATTCCAAGACCAGCATCGCCAGCGGAGCCGCGGGGCAGCTTCCCCGGTATCCGCGGCGAAGCCCCGGCCTCCGGAGCGGCGCCCACCTCATTCGTGGCGTCTCACCACACGGCATATTTCGGTGTCACCTCTCATCGTAGCTCATTGTTTTAAGTGTTCCTGTGTTGTTTTCCCAATAAGCCCGCCAGTTTCTGGGGGCAGGACTCGGCCTTAGTCTCTGCGCCCCTCCTGTTGGCGCTGCTGGGACGCGGACGACACCCCGCTCCTGGGCGCTTGCTCCGAGTCGGCGCTTCCCGAGTTGAGGAACAAAGAGATTCACGTTAGAGGGGAATTCTCTTATTCTTTGAGATGACAGCCACTTGGTAAAAGTTGGTGATTATTTGGGCGCCATGAGAACAGTTGATTAAAATGCACGATCAAACGCTGATTAACATTAAAGTGAAAATACAAAATTTAAATATCTCAAACTCCTTGACATACCCCCAGCCCCCATCTTGCGCCCCAGCCCTGTTCCTCACCACGCACTTCCACTGCAAGCCAAGTTCGAGAGACGCGAAGCTGCGTCTTCGAGGGCAGTCACCGAAACGGCAGGCGGCTCGCCCTGGGCGGCCTGGGCGGCGGGACGTGGGCGCGACCTGGAGCTTCAGTCCGCCTCTTCCGGCGCGGCTTCGGCTGTCAGCCTCCTCTGCGTTAGGTCAAGCGCCAGGAGGAAAACCGTCTGGGAAGTGGAACTTCGAAACACAGGCGGCGGCTCCGTCGGGCGGGAAGGCCGGCGCCGCCCGCGGAGGCGGGAGGAAGAGGCGCACGCCTGCGGCAGCCGGCTGGGAATGCAGCAGCTGGGAATGCAGCAGCTGGGAATGCGGCGGGCTGGGAATGCAGCGGGCTGGGAATGCAGCAGCTGGGAATGCAGCAGGCTGGGAATGCAGCAGCTGGGAATGCAGCGGGCTGGGAATGCAGCAGCTGGGAATGCAGCAGCTGGGAATGCAGCAGGCTGGGAATGCAGCGGGCTGGGAATGCAGCAGCTGGGAATGCAGCAGGCTGGGAATGCAGCAGCTGGGAATGCAGCGGGCTGGGAATGCAGCAGCTGGGAATGCAGCAGCTGGGAATGCAGCAGCTGGGAATGCAGCGGGCTGGGAATGCAGCAGCTGGGAATGCAGCGGGCTGGGAATGCAGCAGCTGGGAATGCAGCAGCTGGGAATGCAGCAGATGGGAATGCAGCGGGCTGGGAATGCAGCCGGCTGGGAATGCGGCAGGCTGGGAAGGCGGCCGGCTGGGAATGCAGCCGGCTGGGAATGCGGCAGGCTGGGAATGCGGCCGGCTGGGAATGCAGCAGCTGGGAATGCGGCAGGCTGGGAATGCGGCAGGCTGGGAATGCAGCAGCTGGGAATGCAGCCGGCTGGGAATGCGGCAGGCTGGGAATGCGGCAGGCTGGGAATGCAGCAGCTGGGAATGCAGCAGGCTGGGAATGCGGCAGGCTGGGAATGCGGCCCGGCTGGGAATGCAGCAGCTGGGAATGCGGCGGGCTGGGAATGCGGCGGGCTGGGAATGCGGCGGGCTGGGAATGCGGCCGGCTGGGAATGCGGCGGGCTGGGAATGCAGCGGGCTGGGAATGCAGCAGCGGCGAGAGAATAGAACGGATGTGCGGAAGGAGAGGGGCGGGCGCTGAGGGGGAGGAAGGTGGAAGAAAGCCTTCGTTGATTCAGTTTTGGAGCAGATGTGCCCCTGAATGACTGAAGGTCCGGGAGGAGCGGAGCGAGCGAGAGAGCGGCGGCCGGGACGGATCTCGCGCGGGAGCAGCCAGCCAGGGCAGGAGCGGGGCTCCGGGAAGCAGGTGAGGAGCCTTTCCACGCGCGTCGCTGGGCCCTGGAACCACCGGAAGCCAGAACTCTCGCTAGGTCGCGCTCAGGTCCCGCCCACACCTGCCTCCTCCTCTCAGCCCTCTGCTGCCTCAGAGGTGGGGAACGAGGCTGCCGTGAGCTCCCAGATGTCACATCCCGACCGCCGCAGCTGTGGGAAAGGGGCTGGACTGACCCTCGTTGCTCCAAACTCCAAATTCTAGAGAACAGTTCTCACTCGTCCATCTTGAGAATTTATTTATTTACTTGTAGATTTTAATTGCACATATATTACTTTCAATTTTCCAGTTTTCTTTTTTCAAATAAACTTTATTGTGCATATTTGAATTTTGCAGTATGATGTTATGGGACACATATAGGTAGTAAAATGGTTACTACAGTGAAGCAAATTAATGTTTCTTCTTGAGTATTCAGGAACCCTAGCGTGGGTCAATAAATTCCACTTGGGCTGTGGACGGGAGGCTCTATGTAAGCACAAGCCAGCACCCAGGGGAACACACAGATGGGGTAGAAGGAAGGGTAGTTTTCACTGAAGAGGGGGTCTGGTAGACAAAATAACAGGTGTCCATAGAGAGACACAGTTTGGAGGAGGAAAGTTTGAGAGCTTCATATCCCAAGTTGTTTTTTGCTTGCTTGGTTGGTTGTTGTTGCTCTTGGTGAAGTTAGAGTCTCCACCATGAATCAGGGGGTAGATGTTGATCTGGGCTATAGAAGGTTTGGGACTCCACCAGGTGGAATGAGAAAGCCAATGGAAGGAGTGAGCAATGTTGAGAATCACCTGAGAGTAGAAAACATAATTGTGTCTTGGGGTCAACCCAGATTTATTCACTTAGCAGCCATTACTGATGACGACCTGTTTCACCTGGCATCATGGACGTAGCAGAATAAAAACTTGTAGTGGGGCGATCCAAGGTTGGAGGATAGAAATACAGGTGGTCTGGGGGAAGCGCTGGTCTGACGTCTTGCCAAAGTAGATGCTCAGTGCAAACTGCATTTGGCTCCCTCAGGAAATCGGAAGCCTGGGGCTGTCAAAGCGCCCCTTCCGCCCGGGCTGACCTCTCGCGGGGCTGAGGAGGGGAGGGGCCTGTGCGCGCTGCGGGGTGCGGGGCGGGCGGTGTGGTCGAAGGGAAATGCCAGGTGTTGGAGTGGGTGGGCGCACGGAGAGGCTGGGGGAAAAACACCCCTTTGGAAAAACCTAAGGTTCGTTGCAACCCCGCTCCCCAAAGGCCGGAGGGTTGGGGAGGCTGAGGAAGGGCGCACCTGGGTGTGCACGTGGGCCGCATCGGAGCCAGCAGGCCCCCAGGGCTTTGCAGGTGAGCCACGGCTGGGGGCTCGAAGCCGGGGACCGAGTGGCCAAAGTGCGGGCGCCGCCGAGGGGAAAGGGCTCCCAGGCCAGCCGGCCACGGAGCCGCCCCGGGGCGGGGGTCTGGGAGCTGGTTTGCTGCGGGGGAGGCGCCGGGAACCGCGTGCTCGGCGGAGCGGGCGAGGCCGCGGCGGAGGGTTGTGGCCCCGCAGGCCCCGCCCCCGCGAGCACCGCCCCGCGCTCGTCCCGGCGGGCGCGCAGGGTGGTCGCGCCCCGCGCAGGCGCTTCCGCCCGGCCCGGCCAGCCGCCCAGGCCTGCGGAAGGAGCGCGGAGGCTGAAGCGACATGACGCCCCAGCGCCTGCTGCGGGGCTTCGGCAGCCGCTCCGCCGCGAGGCGGCCCGGCGGGCGGCCAGAGGGACCGCGGCCGGGCTTCCAGAGTCGCCTCCGCGCCCTCCCCTCGCCTCCGCGCCCTCCCCTCGCCCTCTTACTCCGTGTCCATAATGACGGTCCCCCGCCCGCGCCCCTACTCCCGCCGCCCGCGGGGCCTTGGGCGGCTCGCATCGCCATGGCAACGAGTCTCCCCGCGGGGGCGCGGGCTCCGGGAGGTGGCGCGGGCAGGCCGGCTGGGGAGGCGGGTGGTCTGCAGGGCAGGGCGGCCCCACGCGACCCCGGCGGCTCCGCGCCTGCGCCTCGCGGGCGACCGGGCCGCGCGAGCGGGCCACGTGGCGCGACGTGCCCAGCGGCTCGGCTGGGCCCCCAGCACCCGCTTGGCGGGCGGGACGGCTCCCTCCGTGGTTCTGTGCCAGCCTCCCTCGGTTCCTGTTGAGAGAACAGGAGTTTGAACTGTGGGATTCAGCTGTCTGTGGCTGACTGAGGCCATTGACTTCTTTTTACAGTTTTTTTCAAGTTTTAAATGTTTTTTTTTTAAAGTCATGAAAAATTTTGAGGGAGGCCAATGGGGTATGACTGTAGCTTCAGCTACAAATGAGTTATTAATCCTTCCCCCAGACCTAAGCCAAGGGGTGAGCTTCATGCAGGACAGAATCGCACACTGGGTTACGATTTCCTTCCTTCACCTTCCCTCCCTGTTCCCTGCACCATCTCTCGTGCCAGCCTGGCTGCTCGCAGGGCACAGCAGAGAGGTGGCTGGTCTTCTCAGCACATCAGTGGGAGAAAGAGTCAGTTGGCCTTCAGGGACATCGACCTTTGAAGACAGACTCCAAAGAGGAGAATAAGCCTTACCCAAGGGAGCTCACGGTGGTGCTGCTGTTCCGGGCACGGCAGCTGGCTGGGTTTTGCGCGGGAGCATCCGAGCCTGAGGTTGGGCCAGCAGGGGAATCCTGCGGGTCTCTTCCAGAGGGCAGCGGGTGAGAAGGTGAAGGCGGAGCAGGAGAGGAGAGCCTGGTGCCTCAGTTCCCTCGCAGGGATGGGGCTTACTGGCCTATGCGTTTTAGAAAATGAGGCGGGAAAGTGGACGTGGTGCCAGGTCTGTGGCTGGAGGGAAGGGAAGGAAGTGAGCCGGCGAGTAAGGTCTGAGTGGGATGGGTTGTTAAAAGAAGAGGAATTAGTGGGAGAAGAATGGAGAAGGACCTCAGCTGGCTCTGGGCTCAGTGAGGCACTTTCAAGAGGGACATAACTACAGCCACGGGTAACCTCTCCCTTCCTCCACTCTTGGCTTTCTGCCTTCCCTCTGGCCGTTCCTACTCAGTCTTCATTCAGGGTCCACTTTTGTCCTGCCCGCCTTATAAATGCTGATGCCACTTAGAGCTCTGTGCTGCACCTTTGGCAGAAGCTAGGGCCACGGGAGGACCCTGGGAGCAGACGCTCCTTCCCTTTCGCCTGTGTGTGCTCTTGGTGTCTTCATCTTCCAAAGCTAGTGTCCCCAGACACGTTGCGAGCTGCTTGAGCATGATGGCTTTGGCTTTCTCTTCCCTGGCTAGGCACCTGCCGTGACTGCCATACACTGGCTGAGCTGACCACTGTAGCAGTTTCTCCACCAGTATGAGATCAGCCCAGTCCTGCAGCTCCTTTGGTACGCAATTCTTCTCCCTTCGCAGGCCGGGCACTTCCCATAGGCGCCGCCCTGGACTTAGCCCTAGTTACTGTCTGGTGGTCAGGGAGAAAGGGGAGAGGAAGGGAGAAGCTTCTGAGCAAGCAGACGTGGTTCTGTAGGGCGTCTGCCCGATCCGAGGCGTCTGCGTGGCGTTCAGTAAGGCTGCTCCCCCTGGCAAGGTGGAGTGAGGCGCTTCTGCATACCCAGAACGTGCGGGGACTTAAGGGACTTGAAGGTTCTCAAGTGCGTCTACTCAGGAAGCCCCACTCCGCGCCTCAGTCCCACACAGTCCCTCTGAATCTGTATCAGCCCGGACTTTAATATGACAGCTTTGCTTTTCTGAAAGTCTTGAGTTGGGCGCTCAGCTCGCCCTTCCCTCTGGCTGCAGGAGACGTGTCGTGTGTGAGCACTGCCAAGGACGCTGTCTCTACACTTCGCTTTGCGCTGGCAGCTGATGGAGAGCCTGTCGTTTTCTCTCTACAGCACATCGGTGGTGTTTGGCAGTGGACGTCAGTCCCATGGTTCCCAAGGTGACACCTGCCCCTTGCCTCTCACAGGCAGGAGATTCTGCACAAACCAGTGCCTTTAGCCTGTGCCACCTTTCAGCTCCCCACAGGTGGAGTTCTCAGCAGTTGCACCGCCGCCTCGGCCCAAGGCCTTTTCGCGCTTGACTCTGCGGGGAGCAGTGGGGCCCGAGCCGCCCCCAGCTGGCGAGCCATCGGCTCCACAGTCTCCTCTTTCCAGGTTTCTCTGGAGTGTTCCTGGCACCAGCTGCCTTCAGGTGGGTTTCCTAAAAGCAGAGTTTGAGACAGGGATTGGGGTGCCTGTGATTTACTGAGGGACTGCACTCAGGAGACAGGGGTGAAGGAAGCAGGATGGGCAAGGGGGACAAGCCGAAGCATGGAGGTGATCCTCCAGGGCTCCTGGGCGTTGTGAAGCAGACTGGAAGCAAAGGAGCCCGGCTTTTGCACCCTCCTTCCAGCTGGACATCAGCTGCAGGTTTCTGGGGTGGGGGTGGGGGCGTAACCTCCTGTATGAGCCACATCCTGGCTCCTGCTTGGCTGAGGGTGGTCTTGGTGCTTGGCTGTAAAGTGGTCTGGGCAGGGCACCAACCGCTCCTAAGATTATT
This sequence comes from Microcebus murinus, assembly GCF_040939455.1. Lineage (NCBI taxonomy): Eukaryota > Metazoa > Chordata > Mammalia > Primates > Cheirogaleidae > Microcebus > Microcebus murinus. The sequence goes on from NC_134128.1 coordinate 1,325,544, forward strand.
TCAGTAAATAGCACTTCAGTTCACCAGTTGCTTAAGATAGAAACCTAGGGATCATTTTTGTCTCTTTCCTTTTTTCAAACCTCAGTCCAACCCAATTTCCAAAATATGTATTCAGTCTCCTAATTATTCCATTCACTTTTTTTCTATTCTCTTTGTCATTATCCAAGGTGACATCACCATCCTCTATTGTCTTATTCCTGCAATGGCCCCTAACTAACTGGCCTCTAGTTTATTGTCTACAAGGCAGCCAAAGTCATCTTTCTAAAAATCCCCATTTTCATGACATTCCTTTATTAACCCCTCAGTGACTCTCCTTTGCTCTTATAATAATTTAAAACTCTTCTATTTGGCTTAAAAGATCCTGTATAACTTTGGTCCTGCTCTTGGATCCTGGCTCTCCTCTCACAACTCCCAGAATCCCATAGCTGGACCAGATGGGCTTCATTTAGTTATTTGAATATGGAAAACCTTCTCTTGACTTTATGTCTTTGCACACGTTTTTCCTCTGCCTGCAACACCTTAACCATGTCTGATTACCTCCCGTTCATCTTTAACCACTTCGTTACCGCGCTCACCGGCCGTGTCGCCTCGCCCACAGCCGGCACTCTTAGTCTGCACGACAGTCTGTGCTGTGCATGGACCACGAGTCCGTTCTGCTCTTGTGTGATGAAGAAAGCTTGAAAGCACTGAAAGCTTGTTTTACTTTACTGCCTTTACAAGGCAGCTTTACTTGTCATGTGAATCAGACTGGGTAACGTAGACATATATGTTTTTATGTTATTTTAAATGTTCACAATTTGATTTTGATAAATGAAAAATTAGAAAAGTCAATTCAAAATTATAGTTTTATTTCATTCATATCATAAAGAAATAAGGCAAGTTTTTGAATATTACAATAAATTTTATTCTTTAGTATGATGAATTTCTAAGCATGAGGCTACACATAGGCCAACATTACACTGTTTACAGTAGTATCTAGTACTACGCCTCGTATTATTTTTTGAGCATACAATACATCTTCTTGATGGATTTTTCCTTTTTGTTTTATCACTATTGTAAGGTGTAAGAAAATGTCTTTCTCTAAAACGCATGAGATGTTCTGATGCAGTGCAAGGGTTGTATTGCCTCGATTCAGAGTACTGTTGTAGAAGTTTCATTAATGCTAAAATCGACGCTTGGCTGTGCGCCTTCATGTCATGGCTGTCGGCTAAAGTCGATGCTTAGCCATGCGCGTTCATCTGTGACCCCTTCGGTATGAGCATCCACTACAGTCGTGCTGAAGTGGTTAAGTATCTGCATAGTTAACAACTTGCCCCTGAGAAGCCCTTCTCACTCCTAGCCTCTCGATTCCCAAGGACCCCACACGTCACCATCATCTCTGACATCACATGGTGTCGTCATTGCCCTTCTGGTTAGTTGCCTACACCCCCCCACCAGAGTGCTATTTCCCCACCCTCCTTCTCTTTCCCGCTCCTTTCATCTACCCCTCTGCCCATTTCTAAAGAAAAGTTCCTTTCCATTATCTCTCCTCTTGTAGTTTGGCAGTAATCTATCCGATCTCTACTCTTTAATGGTTTAGCATGAATTTGCCACTTAATCAAAACTCTCAGCTTCGTGATGGCAGGGCTGGTGCTTGCATTAGTTTCTGTATTGCGAGGCCTGGCATATGGATGGAGCTTAATAGATGTTTGTTATATGAACTAACAAATGAATAAAAAATTTCTTTTATTCCCTGCTGTTCTAGGTGCCAGCACCTGAAACTTTGCTTTGCATATGGTGAATGCTTAATAAATATTTGCTGAATTCAACAGTGAACTTAGCTTTTCTTTTCCGTTTGGTGACAGCTGTCCTGTCTGATCCAGGCTCTCAGCACCTGTGTCCAGTGTCATGTACCAAGAGTGACATCCCCCAAATGGCAGACTAGGGGGCTCCAAGTTCTCATTTACCCACAGATACATCATAAACAAAAGCAAAAACAAAACCCCAGAAGCTGTCCTAACCAGTTTTGCAGGAGTTCTGGAAAACAGTCAGAGATTTACAGCAACTAACCAAATGTACAATCAAGAAGGAGCTATCTTCAAAATGGAAGGAACGTTTTCTGGGGTTTTTACTCACCATTCCTCTGTGCCTCCCACTACACCCGGCACAGTGTGGTTTTCGTCTTGTGCAGTTACTCCCCTGAAATGGAGGGAGCAAAGATCTTATTTACAAATTATTGTGCACATCTGTACTAAGCTGTCTGGGGGATGCCTGAAGGACTGATGCAATGTGCTGATCCCTGCTCCGCATAACTCAGAAGGCACATGGGAAATCAGCAGTCACTGCTCGGAAAAGCCACAAGGCAGTCGCAAAGCCAGAGATGCCTGGGGCAGGAGATTCTTGGTGGAGACATACAGTGGACAATCTAAAGCCTGGAGAAGAAAGTGAGGTTAGACTCTGTAGGAGATTATGATATTCAAAAGCCATCATGTATACAGGAGAATTTAGAAACTGAGGCACATGCTCAGGCAAGATATATGCTCAGAAACATCTTGGAAGACATTAAGCTGCTATGTTGGGCTGATCCCTGGGCTCAAAGCAAGCCTCAGTAGAGCCACTCTGCAAAGACTGGGAGAGGCAGCTCCTCTCTCATTTCAGTTTCTTTTGGGGGGCTGCTTTTTGTTTGTTTGTTTGTTTCAGCTCCTAGCATTTTAGGAAATCTTTGTTAAAGCATTATTTGAATATAAGCTAAAGCATTGAAACTTCAGTGACCACATATAACAAGCCATAGTCTATGCAAAAATTGTTTGAAAAAGTCTCAAAACAAATTTACTACTACAGCCTTCAACAACAGCCATATGTAAAGGAAGGAAGGAAGAGAGGAAGGGAGGGAGGAAGGAAGAAAGGGGGGGGAGAGAAAGAGAGAAAGAAAAGAAATAAAAAAGACCCAAGCCGGCCGGGCGCTGTGGCTCACGCCTGTAATCCTAGCTCTTGGGAGGCCGAGGCGGGCGGATTGCTCAAGGTCAGGAGTTCAAAACCAGCCTGAGCAAGAGCGAGACCCCGTCTCTACTATAAATAGAAAGCAATTAATTGGCCAACTGATATATATATAAAAAATTAGCCGAGCATGGTGGCGCATGCCTGTAGTCCCAGCTACTCGGGAGGCTGAGGCAGAAGGATCACTCAAGCCCAGGAGTTTGAGGTTGCTGTGAGCTAGGCTGACGCCACGGCACTCACTCTAGCCTGGACAACAAAGTGAGACTCTGTCTCAAAAAAAAAAAAAAAAAAAAAGACCCAAGCAAATCCTAAGGAAGGGGGAAAATTCAATTTCCAGAGTTACCACATTATAATAAATGCCAAATTTTCAACAGCAAAAGAAACAAGGCATACAAAGAACACATGATTCACTCAAAGGAACAACATAATTGAAAGAAGCTGTACTCGAAGAAGCCTAGGCTTCAGAAGCACTAGACAAAGACTTTAAAACAACTGTCTCAAATATGGCCAAAAAGCTAAGCCAGAACATGGACAAAGAACTAAACAAAATCAGAAAAATGATATATGAACAAAATGAGAATCTCAATAAGGAGATAGAAATTATAAAAAAGAATCAGAAATTCTGGAGCTTAAAAATACAATGACTGAAATAAAAAAATTTTACTAGAGAAGTGCAACAGCAGACTGGAGCAGGTAGAAGAAAGATCCAGCAAACTTAAAGAAAGGACAATTGAAAGTACTGAGTCTGAGGAAGAGGACAAAAAAATGAAGGCGGCTGGGCACAGTGGTTGATGCCTGTAATCTAGCAGTTTGGAAGGCTGAGGCTTAAGGACCACTTGAGGACAGGAGTTCTAGACCAGCCTGGGCAACAAAGTGAGACCCTGTCTCTACAAAAAATAGAAAAATTATATGGGTATGGTGGCGTTCACCTGTATTCCCAGCTATTCAGGAGGCTGAGGCAGGAGGATTGCTTGAACCCAGGAGTTTGAGGTTGCAGTGAGCTATGATGACACCACTGCACTCCAGCCTGGGTGACAGAGCAGGCAAGACTCTGCCTAAAAAAAAAAGTGAAGAAAAGTGATCAGAACAGAAGGGACTTGTGGGACACTTTTAGGTGGCCAACCTATACAGCTCCAGAAGGAGAAGAGAAAGGGAATGGGTCAGAGAGATGATTTGGAGAAATAGTGACTGAAAACTTTCCAAATTTGAGGAAAGGCATGAATTTGTAAATTCAAAAAGTTCAACAAACTCCAAGAAGAGTAAGCCTAAAGGGACTCTCATCAAGACACATTATGACAGAACTATCGAAAGCCAGTGACCAAGAGAGAATCTTGAAAGTAGCAAGGGAAAAGCAACATCACATACAGGGAGCCCCAATAAGGTTATCAGCTGATTTCTCATTAGAACCCATAGAAGGCAGAAGGTTATGGTATTATTTATTTAAAGTACTGAAAGGAAAAAAAAAAAAAACCTGTCAAACAGGAATTCTGTATATGGCAAAACTATCCCTCAAAAATGAGGGAGAAATTAAAATACTCCCAGATAAACAAAAGATGAGGGAGTTTTTTACCGCTAGACCTGCTCAATGAGAAAGACTAAACAGAGTAGTTTAGGTTGAAATAAAATAATTCTACATAGTAGTTCAAAAAATATGATATCTCTGGTAAAGGCAAATATATGAGCAAACTTAAAAGCAAATATTGCAATTTTGATTTGTAACCTCACTTTTTATTTTTCTGCAGGATTTAAAAGAAAAATGCATAAAATAATTATAAATCTGTTATTGGGCACTAAATGTACAAAGCTGTAATTTTTCACATCAATACCATGGGGAAAATGGAGCTGTATAGGATTACTTTTTGTGTGTGATTAAAGTTAAGTAGATATCAATTCAAATTAGATTGTTATACCTACTTATAATCTGATTCCAACTTACTGTTCTAGAATCACCCTAAGCCAGATAATGCCCCAAACAGACTCTGCTGTGTTGCTTTCCTTCTCCTCCTAGCCTGTCTCAATCCTAATCCAGCCTCCTAGGGCAATTTTGAACTCCATCTCTTTCTGGAAGCTCTCCCTAAACTTCCTAATGCTGACAAGTCATTTCTTCCTCTCAACAGCAAAACTATAGTCTGTCTGTGGCTGGTTTGTTCTTAACATAGCTTTCTGGCTGGCGCATGAACACCAGGCCCTGTGCGTCTGCGTTTCTCATGCCTCTAGCATGGCATCTGTATGCTCCGCCTGTCCATGCCACGTGGCCTTCCAGGGAATGGCCTTCCTCCTTGGAAGGTCCCTCCTGAAGTAGCCGGAGCAGCCATCTTCTTAAAAGACAAAGCTGGGGCACTGGACCATAGTGTGAGGATGTGACTAGGGGCCCAGGACAGTGGCCCTTCCAGCCAGGGCCCGAGTCTTTTTCATCCTGGATCCCCACTGCCCAGCAGCAGCTGGGACCACTATGGTGCCCACTGCAGCTGGTCGACTGAAACATGTTTCCAGGAGCAGATGTGCTCATGGCCACCTGTGTCATTTAGGAGAAGTCACTTCTCCTCCCTGGGCCTTACTTTTTACAAAATTTTCAAAATGAGGAATTAGAGTAGATGATAACGAATGTCTCTTGAGCTCTAAGAGTCTATGCTTCTTTGCATGAGAAAAAGGCCAAGTCCTTCATCCACCCTGACACCTGCCTTTCCTTAAGCCAGTGGGCTCTGGGGGCCTTACCAGCTTTTGCTTAGCTGAGGGCCCCGGCCCCACAATATCTGCTCCTCACTGGACCCTGCCTATTTTCCCTACTGTGATCTCTCCCTAAAATTCTATACAAGTATCTTTGCGGCCATTGTTCATCAAAAAGAAATCCTAGAGACTCTGTGCTGGAGAGATTTTAGGTTGGCCTCTGTGACCCACATCCTGGAGTCTAAGACTGTCTGGAGCCTGAGCAGGACCTACGCCTGGCTCCTATCTGACGAGTGTGACGAGGATGGTGGGATGCCACCCTCACAGTTAGGTACGTTATATAAGGCTCTCTTATCAGACTGTGGTAGAGACTCCCCTTCACAGCTTAATGCAGGATACAGCCGTGTTGGAGAAGTCCACATGTCCAGGAACTGTAGGCACCTCAGGGACACAGAGGAGGCCTCCAGCAGATAGCTGGCAAACAGCTGGGGCCGGCAGGATTCCATCGGAATTCACACGGAATGAATTCTGCCAGCGACCTGAAGGAGCCTGCAAGCGGACCCTTCCCTGGTCTGGCCTCCAGATGACAGTGTGGCCAGGCTGCCACCTGATCGCAGCCTGTGAGACTCTGAGCAGAGGACTCAAACTCCTGCCCACATAAACGGCGAGATAATAAATCCATGCTGAAGTCAGTGGTGATCTCTTATGAAATGTGGAAAACTAACATAGACTGGGTTCAGCCAATAAACAGTAGCTGAGGAGCAGAATGTCCTTAAAGAAGTCTGGCTGCACTCTCCAGCCCTGGCCGTGGAGCCCAGAGCCCCAAGCAGCTGGGTTGCAACAGGCCACGGCTGCAAGGTGCTTGCTTTCTCGTCATGAACTGACCTGTCTAAAATTCAAGAAGGTGAACGGTGCTGCTGGCAGAGCTCAGCGTGGCAGCTTGCTTATGCAGTGGGATGTGATGAGGCTCCAGACTTGGCCGCCCTGCCTTCTAGAGACACACTCAGGCCCTGGCTTTCCAATGGAGTCTCTAGGGCTGACGCTGTTAAGGGACATTCTTAATCCCAGCAACCAGGATTAGCTGGGAGTGGGGAAGGCAGGAGAGGAAAAGAGGCCAGTCTCAAATATGATAAAGCCAAATAAAAAATATATCACAGTAAGTTATGTCTTAATACTTTCAAGCAACTAAAATATGAACCAATGGTTAATGATTCTTGTTAGACTTGCCTTTATGATTGGACAATCATGCTTTACAATTTGTATATTAATTGCTAATATTCAAATGAGAGTTTGAAGATTTTAGTTTTCTAAAACAATAGACTAAATGTGATAAAAAATGAGTTTGTGTTTTGAGAGAGAGACAGATGGCATAACTATACTATCGCGGCCCCTGTTTAATAGTCCCCGAGGTCAAATGAGGTGCGTACAAATTGTGGAATTTTTGCTCTGTGCCCAAAGGGTTGGCCAACCTGAACCCCATTTTGCTGTCCAGGCACCTCCATGAAATTCCCAGTAGGAACAGAGGAGGGAAGGGCATGTTTGCAACTCCTACACCTTCCTGTTTTCTGTGTGGTCAGGAGGAAAGGAGCCCCCCAGCGCCTGCCCACTCCACTGGGCTGCCTGGCTTTTTGGAACTTAACATTCATCTTTCTTCCCTTGGAAAATCCCCAAAGAACAGCCCTGGAGCCCACTCGGGGTGGACATAGGACTCTGAGGGGACCAAATGGGCGTTGGGTCAATCGGATTCATTCCAGAGAATTTGCAAGTTTGACATCAGACTCATGTCTGATGTCATGTTGGCAATTGGAGAAATGAGGTAAGGCGTGGGAGTGCACGTCTGGATTCTGGGCTTTTGCTGGTCCGTCTGATCGTAATGCTCCTTTCTCTCCCTCTCCCGCCGCTCCAGACACTGCAGAGGCCGTGGAGGGTACCCGGATGGTTGCTCTTGAGGAGGGAGCAACTTTCCCCTCCTGCATCTGAGTCATTACCTATCCCCGAAAGAGGGTCTGTACCTTGCAGATCACAGGGTGAAACTGCAGCATAGAGGCTTAACGTAAAGGAGCTAAAGCTCAGTTTTTGCCGCCTTTCCTTCCAGAAAGCCTTGCCACGTAGGTTAGGGAATGAACTGCTCGTGGTGGGGAGGGGCAGAAAGAGCGGCAGGCCCTGAGCAGGCCCCTGGGCCCAGTCTGGTCCCAAGCCTTGAGGGCAGGGCAGCCATTCCCGCCCAGAACTGTTTCCCATGTGTGCCGGAGACCACCAGCCCTCTTGTCCAGGGCACCCCAAGCTGGGACGGAAGGCAGCATAGTGCGGGGCCACGCACTGACCCAGAACCCCTCGTCTGAAGCCAGGTCTGCCACCCTCTAGCTGCGCCCTGATAGTTCAAGTTCCTGGGTGTGTTCCCAGCTGTCCCTGGGGTGATATCATGGCAGAATCTCTGATGACCAGGAAGGAGTCTAATTTTTCTGTTTCTTATGTTAGTAGTAGGTAGGATTTATCTGGCTGTGTGTCATAGAGACCCCAAATAGCAGTGGCTTACATAAGACAGTTTCCTTCCTTCTGCTGCAAAAGTCTAGATGCAAGTACTTGGTGGCACAATTGCTCTGTGGTCATCCCCAAAGCAAGTGCTGCAGGCCACCTGCTCAGCCTCGTGTGCTCGCTGCCAGAGCAGGAGGGAGCAAGAGGGAAGGAAAGACTCCCCTTCCTTTACCAGAGTTCACTCTGAAGCTTGCGTCTCCTCCCAGCCCGCAAGCGGCTGAGCGCCAGGCAGGGGCGGCGAGAAGTGCAGCCACAAACCCAGCCAAATACGGAAAGACCTGTCCTTGTGCAGGAATGAGTACTGAGGGGACAGCAGTCAGCCTCTGCCACAATTTTTTCCCTTAAACTTTTGTACTATATTGATTTTTTAAATTTCAAAATACTTGCTTGAAACATGTTGAGCCATATGAAGACATGCCCCCAGGGGACTGGCATGAACAGCTGGATGTGTGTGTTCTTCCGTGCCTTTCTGGAGAGTCATTCAAAAACATGCAAACTTTTCCGCCTCCCCACCCACTTTTAATTTTTTTCAACAGAAATGAAATCATTCTATACACAGTATTTTCTGTTTGTTTCCAGTACTTAGTGAACCTGTTTATATGTGTCTCTGATGTGTTCTTTTTAATAATTGCATAATATCTCATAGTACAGCATGGATTTCACAGTACGGATGTGCTGTATTTTTGTCCACTGTCCCTCAATTGAGTATATAAGTAATTTCCTTTTTTGTCACTGTAGCCAGTGTTGCACTAAACAGTCTAGTACACATATCCTTAGCTATTTCTTTCTGTAGGATACTAAATCTAAGGATATGTACAATTTAAACTGCAGTAGATTCCAGGAGGTAATTTCTGAAAAGACTGTCATTGGCGGCAAATGGGAATGGCCAAGTGGCCCTTGGCAGCTGTCCACTGCTGTTGGAAAGAAGAAGAGAAAGGCACAGGAGGGGTGCAGGGAAGACGGCAAGAGTTCCAGGAATGCTTTTCCTGGTTTAGCAGCTGAGAAAGTGCTTAGTCCTCAGCTTTCAGAGAGGGGAACAATGACAGCATCTCACCCTTGGCTGCCTAAGAAGCAGATGAAATCACAGGGCCTGTGGCAGGGCCGGGCCCGCCCTGGGGAGACTGGAATAAAGATTAATTGGGCTGAGCAGAATGGACATGACCTCAACTCACCGCCCAGTGCGGGGCCAGGCTGGAGGCCGGGGGCCAGCAGGGCAGAGCCACCAGGCCCGATTGGCGGAGCTTTTCCTTCTTGTCCAAATGCCCTGTCCCTGTTGTCCAGACCAGGAAACTGAGGCCCAGGGAGCTGCGGGCCTCGGCCAAGTTCGCTGGGGAACTTTGGGGCAGAGTCTGGGGCTAAGACCCAGTTCCTGTTCCCATCGGTGGTGGTCTTGTCCTTGGTTGGCATCTGTGGGCTTTGGGGCTTAAGGTGGCCTGTGCTTCTTCCAGCTTGCAGCCTGGGAAGGCGGCAGGGTGGCCGCACAGCTTGTCATGTGTGGGTGTGTGCAGGAGGGGGCCACAGCCGGGATAGGGGGTGCAGGGGCTGCTCCCTCTTGCTCCTCCTCTTCCTCATTCTTCTTGGGGTCCTGGGCACACCCAACAGTTGGTCAGGTCTTGGCAACAAACAAGACCCAGCCCCCAGCTGTTCAAGGCAGGGAGGGGAGTTGGCATTTCCATAGATCCTGCATGTCCGCATCTTCCAGTGAAATAGCTGCTGTCATTGTCCACAGACAAATCAGTGCTTTTAACTGAGCAACTCTCCTCCCGGGAGCTGCCTTCCTCGCCTGGGCTGTCAGCGCTGACCGCCAAACGGTGAGGAGCCCCAGCTCCTCTGGCCCACCTACAGAGCCAGGGCGGGAGTGAGCGCCACACGCCCTTTTGTTAGCAAGTGGCTTTTCCTTCACCGGAACAACTCGCTCACTTCTGTCTCCACCGACGGCGTGGCTATGCGTGGCCTCCCGCGGGGCCAGCAGCGTGGCCTGGACTGGGCTGCCTGGAGGGCCGATGGCGCGCCACCGCGGCCGAGCTCCACCCGCCCAGCCACCAGACCGCAGCCCTGGCCTCCCCGCTGCCTCTCTCTCTGGTTCTCGGCCCTCCAGCTCTGCACGGGCTGCCTCCCCACCGTGCTGGGACGTGGGGGTCCCGCTGTGACCACCTTGCGGTGGCGGACAGCAAAGCTGCGCATCCGTGCGTCTGCGCGGCGAGCCCGGAAGCGCTTGCAGGAAGCGCTGGTTTCTGGGCTTGCTGCAGTTTGCTGGCCTCGAAAGACCCATCAGGGATCCGACTTCCCAAGGAGGTATCTCAGACGCGGAGGACCGCAGGTGCCATCTGCATGAGGTGCTTCCATTGCTCCCTGGTGTGCGACCCGCGAGCGCGCGTGTCGCTGGGAAGATGGCTCGTCTGTCCCCATTCAGTTCCTTCTCCGCACTGCCGCGGCCTGGGCCCAGCCCACACTGCCTCTGCCAAGTCACCAAGCCGCCCGCCCCTCTGAGTCTGAACTCACAGAAACATGCAGGTTAGGACTGGAAGGGGCCTCGGAAAGCAATCTGTGTCCCTGTCACGCTGCACAGCTGCTTTCGCATGCTTTTCTCACTGCATCCCAGATTGTCGTCCACCCCACTGGGAGCTAGATCCTCTGGTCTAGAAAACTTAATGCCCTGCGATGCTGCCCTGGGGTCCCTCAGACAGAGAGACCACAGACCAGGACACCGAGGTCTGGAGAGGTGAGGTGACTTGTTGAAGGACGCAGCTGGCTTCACTCCATGCTCTCCGTGAGGCTCTGAACCCCAGGGCCTCCTAACCCCGCCGCTCCTTGGACCGGCCTTGGCCTCTGGTGTCAGTTGAGTCTCACGGACCAAACCTCAGTCCGTGGGGCACAGAGTGCCTGGAGGCGTCCGTGGCTGGAACGCAGGTCTTGGCAGCAGCGGCTGGTTCCTCCAGCCGCCGGCCCGTCCCCACCCCCGCTGGAAAGTCGTAAGGCCTTTGTTGAAATGCCCTTCCACGCGGCCAGGGCAGCTTTGGCCCATCACAGCCATGGCAAAGTTCTCCTCTGCCGCAGGCCATCTACAGGAGCCGGAATCACACTGCAGCACAGGGAAGCCCTGTCATACCTGGGCTGTGGCTAGTGACTCGCTGGGTGACTTCACAGAGAAAGCCCCTGCAGCCCACTGCCACGCGTCTGGGGCGGCGAGACCTTTCCCACGGACAGGGCCAGCCGGCCTCTGGACGCCGCCTTGAGCGCCCAGACGCAGGATGAAAGGCCCGCCCAGGGCCACGTGCATTGAAGGGCGGCTCCCGGGCAGAGGACAAACCCAAGACTAAAGGAAGGTTCTTGCTCCTCCACGCTGGGCCAGGCCGGGCTGCCTGCGCTTCGTGGTTTGGTTGTATTTAGGCAACACCAGCAAGTCACCTTGGCCGTCCCCTGCTTCCGGTAGGCTCATTGCAGGCGGTGGGGAGTCTGACCTGCTTTTAAAGACCAGTTGGATGAGCACACTTTTTCCTCTGAGGACGCAGGTGAGAGACGCCGGGTGGAGGTGGCCGTGCAGGAGGACAGGCCATTGGGCGCAGCTGGCGTGTGCTGTGTAAGTTTCCTGGCAGGGAGCACGACAGGGCACAGGAGTGTGGAGGCATGGGGGCTGTGGCTGGGCTGGCAAGGGGGTGGTGCAGGGCACGCTTTAGGCCAAGGCATGAGGGCACTTAGGGCCTGGCGTGCTGGCTGTGGAGGGGCAGGCAGGCGGCCAGCAGGAGCCTCAGCCACAGTTTGAGGGTCTGTGCTTAATCCTGGAGGCCTCGGGGATCCCCTAGCAGTTTAAGCCAGGAAGTGACATCCGGGCCACTTCTCCCTTGACCTCCCTGCTGAGCTGCTGATGGACAGGACGATGGTGACGGTCCTGCTGCTACTTCTGGAGAGTGCTGAGCCGCAGCCACAGGAAGAAGAGGTTGGGGCTCCCTCAGTTTACCCTAGAGCCAAGGATTCGACCAGTACCATTGTAGGAGAAGCTGTCGTGTTTTGGGAGCTAGATTTCCTGGCCTAGAAAATTTAATGCCCTGGGATGCTTCCCTGGGGTTATTCAGGCAGAGAGACCCTGTTAAATAGTGTACTGCTAAAGACTTTCAGCTCATGTCAGTGGTTGGACCCTGCCAATCATCAGTGGCCCTGGTGTCTGCAGCCTCAGGATGGTCTGTAGTACCAGGAAGGATGCTGAGGCTGAGGCCTGGTCCGTGGAGGGCAGGGGTTCAGGCTGGGAGGGGGTGGCAAAGACTCCTCTATGCGTAGGAGAAATCAGTTTCCGCCAAATACCTATTTCCACGTGCAAGGAGCCTCCGCCCCTCACTGCCTCTTCCACGACTAAACACCGTCCTGCGATTGTGACATGAGAGGCCCTGGCTTCTTTCCTGGATAAGGTTAAGTCCTAGGAGAAGTCCTTTCTTTGTTCTCATGAGGCTTTGCAGCTTTCTATGAAGAGTTTGCATCAGACTCTCCAAGACAAGATCCCGTATGTGAGTGTCGAGATATCGCCACAGTGCTGGGTACCTGAGGGAAGGGGGTGGGTGTCTGAGTCCCTTTTATGCTGCTATAACAGAATGCCATAGACTGGGAAATTTATAAAAAAAAGAATTTGGCTCACAGTTCTGGAGGCTGGGAAGTCCAAGATCATGGCACCAGCACCTGGCAAAGGGCATTCGTTGGTGGGAAGGCAGAAATGAGCACATGAGACAGAGCAACTCATCCTTCTTACCAAGAACCAGCTCCCGAGATAACTCACTCATCCCATGATAACAGCATTAATTCATTCACCTCCTAAAGGTTCACCTCTTCATCCCATTGCACTGGGCTTAAGATGCCAGCACACGGACGCGGGGACACATCCAAACCACGGCAGCGGGAAAGCAGAATGGAAAGGCTGGACCTCCATCAGCTGCGCAGTTTGCCGGCTAGTGTCCCTCCTCAGGCACAGCAGAGTCAGGTTGGGTGACATCCAGACCTCTACTGGCTCTGTCTACAGCCCTGGCCCAGTTTGCAACCCTGAAGGGAGTAAGTTGTTCCAAGGAGACAGTACACAGCCCTCAGCATAGGACCGGATCATGCTCTGCATGTTCTTTATTCGTTGGGCTATTTCTCTGTAAAACAGTGCTCTGCTTGGTGGAAATTTGGGGTCTTGGGTCACGCACAAAAGCTTGACTGTCCCATGAGGTGTCTGGACACAGTGCAAGCTTTCCTCCAGGCTCTCAACTCTACTTCCTCGGAGGTGGGGACTCCCTGAAGGAAGCTTGGGCAACAGCTGTGGGGAGAGGGAAAAAGAAGGAAGGGGCAGTGTGTGTGTGCATGTGTGTGCGCGTGTGTGCATGCGTGTGTACACGCGTGTACATGTGTGTGCGTGTGTCTTAGGCAGTGGGTAAAGGCAGGTAGGGAACAAGGATAGCCGGATGCTCACAGCAATCTTTGGGAAACCCTTCAGGGATGGCAGGGCGGAGGCAGCGTCAGCCAGAGGGTGCAGGGTGTAGGCTGACGCTTTTGGATCTGCTGGAGACAGGTATATGCCCTTCAAAGCCACAGGAGTTGGTGTCCTTTCGAGCCTAATGGTTTCTGTCCTTCTTACTTTTTTTCCTACTAAGGTATAATTCACATGTGGTAAATTTAACCCTTTCAGTGGGCAGTTCCGTGAGTTTTGACACAATGTATACGGCTGTGCAGCCACCATCCCAATCAAGATATGGAACATTCCATCACCCTCTCCAAGTCTCCCCAGTGCCTTTCCTCACCCCAGCCCTGGAAACACTGGCTGTTCCCTCCTGTGGATTTCTCACCTCCAGAGCAGCGCTGGTACAGAGTCATTCACGTCCGAGTCTGCCTCTCCCAGTCGCCTTTCATTCCTGTCGCTCCTTTGTGTTCCGTTGTGAGGTGGACCCTAGCTCATCTTTCCCACCCCGGGGGACATTTGGGCTGTTTGCAGATTTTGGCAATTATGAATAAAGCTGCTAGAAACATTTGCATACAGGTTTTTGTGGGAACATAAGTTTTCATTTCACTTGGGTAAATACCTAGGAGGGAGATGGCTGGGCCGCGCGGTGTGTGTGTTTCACTTCATAAGAAACTGCTCAGCTGTGTGCCAGGAAGGCTGTGCCATTTTGCAACCCCAGGGCAATGTGTGGGTTCCCTGTACACCCCCATTCTTGTCAGCGCTTGGTATTGTCACGTCCCCCTCCATGCTAACAAGTATTCAGTGGCATTTCCGTGTCCTGTCACAGCTTTAACTTGCATCTCCTACTGGCCGGTGATGTCCAGCGCGTTTGCACGTGTTCATTTGCCATCCGTGGTGTCTCCTCCGGTGAAATTTCTCTCCAAATGCTCTGTCCATTTCAAACATCGGCTTGTTTTGGGAGTTTGAAGCATCCTTTATGTTCTCTGCACAAGGGCTTCTCTGACACGTGGTCCACAGACACTTGCTCTCGGTTTGCGGCTTGTTTTCTTGGTATCTTTGTGACATCTTTTGAAGAGCCAATGTTTTACGTTTGATGAGGTTCAGTTTATCCATTTTTGGTCTTTCTTGGATCATCAGTGTGTTAGCATCACATCTAAGAAATTCTGGTCTATGCCAAGGTCAGCTATGCTTTTTTTCTGAAAGTTTATAGTTTCAGGTTTTATTCTAGGCCTTGACGGGTCGTTAGGATGCACTGAACAACTATTTAGTGAAGACGGAGTGAAACAGATTTTCTTTTAACAAAAGCTGTCTACAGTTGCGGTCATTCAAAAGCAGACGGAGGTCTCCAACCTGTCTGTGTCCCTTCGCGACAGGCAGCCCCACGCTCAGCACGTCTCGTGAGACAGGGCTGCGGCCGGCTTCAGTGTCAGCACGGAGAGTTGAGATGACTTCGTTCTTCCATCTGTGACACAGCCTTTGATCGTCAGTGCACACCCTTCTCTTATTTTCCTTTTGTCCTCTTTAATCCACAATTCTAACTCCATTCCTGTTCTCCTCATAGACGTGTGCGCTAATATATTGGATATGCCCTGATAGATATACGATGTGGCTATAGTCTGGAAACATGTAAATCTACATAATAAATGGTTAATTGATGTTACATTAAAATACGTGATATGCTTGAGGTGTTTTCCTGAATTAGAAATTCATAGTTTAATACAAAATTGTAAGGAATGCATTAGTGCAGCATTTTATCAATCCCGCAGCCTGTCTGTAATGCGCTGGCTCTGCTGATTTGTCTCTGGGCTACACTCAATGAATCTCTGCCTTTACTATGCCCCAGAAGAAATAACCAAAGGCATGCGATATATAAAAACACGTATTATCCATGTTTTCAGATTTTTATGGTCACTCTCCATATGCAACTTTGTAAAATACGTAGGATGTGTATTTTTATTCTATTTCTTCCCCATTTTTGCACTCAACATTATGTTTTTAAGACCTCCTCCTGTTGCTGTATGCAGATCTATTTTGCAGTTTCTAATTCTGCATAGAATTCAATAGTATGCATTCCCAATGGTTTCTTATTCCCATAACAGCAAACACTTAGATGTCTGAGCTTTCTGGTAAGAACAAGCCACTCCCGCCTTCACGCCAGTACAAAAGAAAGTCTCTGTGGAGATTTCTCTGGATTACATGCTTGGGCGTGTGGGCACTGCAGGGTCGAGACTGTGGGCACAGTTAACCCCGCTGCACACTGGCGCGGTGGCGGGCCAGGCTGTCCTCCCGTCAGCAGCAGCACGAGGGGCCCTGTCTTTTTCATATTCTGTTACTCAATTTAATCCACATCAACTTCCCCTGAGATGATGAATGGTATCTCATTGTGACTTTTATTTGCGTGTCCTTAATTGTAGGCTTGTGTATCCCTTCATATTTTTCCTAGCCATTTTGATTTCCCATCTGTAAGGTTCCTATTCAGATCCTTTTCCAAACTTTTCTATAGGTTTTCCTGGTTTTTTTTTCTTATTCATTTCCAGGGATTTCTTGGATATTCTGGAAATGAATCAGAATTATATATAGAAAATATTCTCCAAGTCTATGTTAATTAACTCTGATTATTGTGTCTTTTATGATGAAGAGATCTTTAAAAATTTATGCTGTCAAATGTTTCGATTTTTTACTTCATGTTTTATTTTCTTGGTGTGTTGTTTAAAATGGTGTGTGTGTGTCCATCTCTGCCCCTGCATCACAAAGAAGATAGTGTCTTATATCTTTTTCCATCAGTCATATAGGTTTGTTGCCCCCTGGGATCAATTTTATATATTTATAAATACGAAGCTAGATTTATTTTTCCATATGGTAAATTAATTTTCTCACCACTACCTGCTAATCTGTTCTTTTCTCATTAATTTGTGGTGCCAACTTTTCACATATGAAACCCCCAAGACGAACACACACACACGTGCACACACGGGTCCATTCGCATTATTCACAGTAGTTATGATCTAAAAAGTCACCACAAATCTTGAGTGAGCAAATAGGGAACCACTTCTATTCAGGGAAAACAAGATTAAGTTTCTCTGAGCCTTTGGTTGCAACATTTTATCATCCAAATCAACATATAACCTTGCTTAAGTGTGTTTCTGCTTCACGCGTCTTATTTAATTCATGCATACCTGGGAGGCACTGTGGGCTCTGGTCCAGACCGCCACAATAGAGCATTAACTTGCGCTGCCAACTTTATAGTATGTGAAACAATAAACAATAAAGTGAGTCACGTGAATTTTGTTTCCCAGTACATATCAAAATTATGTCTGTACTATACTGTAGTCTATTGCGTGCAATAATGTTATGTCAAAAATGTATATATGCTACTTAAAAAACACTTTATTGCTAAAAAATGTGAATGACCATCCGAGCCTTTTTGCTGGTGAGGGTCTTACCTTGATGTTGGTGGCTGCCCACTGACAGGGTGTGGTTTCCCAAGGTTGGGGTGGCCGTGGCAACATCTTCAAATACGACAGCAACGAGGCTTGCCGAATCGACAGGCTCTCCCTTTCGCAAGAGATTTCTCTGCAGCATGCGCAGCTGTTTGACAGAGTTTCACCCACAGTAGAACTTTCAGAATAGGAGTCCATCCTCTCAAACCCTGCTGCTGCCTTACCCACTGAGTCAATATTCTGAATCATTTGTCATTTCAATAATGTTCATATCACCTTCACCAGGAGTAGATTCCATCTCAAGAAACCACAACTCATCCGTTCGAGCTTTGTCACAAGATGGAAGTCGCGCTGTCAGCTCCACACCTGGCTCCAGCTCCCTTGCTGCTCCCGCCATGTCTGCAGCTGCTTCCCGCGCTGGCGCCGCGAGCCCCCGAGTCGTCAGTGAGGGCTGCGATCAACCTCTCCCAAACCGTTCATGTTGATGTTTTGACCTCCTCCTATGAATCATGAATGTTCTTAATGGCGTTTTGAACAGCAATCTTTTCCAGAAGGTTTTCAGTGTGCTTTGCCCAGATCCATCAGAGGACTCACTGTCTATGGCAGCTACAGCCTTACAAGACGTGTTTCTTAAATAATAAGACTTGAAAGCCAAAATGACTCTTTGATGCACGGGCTGCAGAACAGGTGTGTGTCGGCATGGAAACAACACTCATCCCTGCATAGCCCCGCCGGAGCTCTTGGGTGACCGCCTGCACTGCAGTGAGCAGCAATATATTGAAAGGAATTCTTTTTTTTCTGAGCAGTAGGTCTCAACAGTCGGCTTAAAATATTTGGAGCACCATGCTGTAAACAGATGTGCTGTCATCCAGACTTTGTTGTTCCATTTATAGAGCAGAGGTCAAGTAGATTTGGCATGATTTTTAAAGGCGTTGGCGTTTTCAGAATGGGAAATGAGCATTGGCTTCAACTTAAAGTCACCAGCTGCATTAGCCCCTAACAAGAAAGTCAGCCTGTCCTTTGAAGCTTTGAAACTAGGCAGCGACTTGTCCTCTCTAGCTATGCAAGTCCTGATAACATCTTCTTACAATAGAAGGCTGCTTTCATCTCCATTGAAAATCTTTTGTTCAGTGTAGCCACCTTCATCTTAGCTAGGTCTTTTGGATACTTTGCTGCAGCGTCTATATTAGCACTTGCTACTACACCTTGCACTTTTATGTTATGGACACAGCTTCTTTCTTTCAACCTCGTAACCAGCCTCTGCTACCTTCCAATCCTTCTTCTGCAGCCGCCTCACCTCTCATCCTTAACAGAATTGAATAGAGTTAGGGGTTTGTTCTGGATTAGGCCTTGGCATAAGGGAGCATTGTAACTGCTTTGCTCTTCTATTCTGACCACTCAAACTTTCTCCATATCAGCAGTAAGGGTGTTTTACTTTCTTACCATTCATGTGTTCACTGGAGTAGTGCTTTTAATTTCTTTCAAGAACTTTTCCTTTGCTCTCACAATTTGGCTAGCTATTTGGTGCATGAGGCCTAGCTTTTGACCTACCTTGACTTTCAACATGCCTTCCTTACTCGGCTTAATTGTGTCTAGCTTTTGATTTAAAGTGAGACATGTGACTCTTCCTTTCACTTGAACACTTAGAGGCCATTGTGAGGTTGTTAATTGGCCCAATTTCAATACTGTGTCCTACAGAATAGGGAGGCGTGGGGAGAGGGCGAGAGGGGTCGGCTGGTCAGGGGAGCAGTCAGTGCACACAACGTTCAGAGTTCACCTTCTTACATGGGTGCGGTTTGTGGCTTCCCCAAACCAAGACAACAGTAACATCGAATTTTCCAGATCCCAGGTCACCATAACAGATGTAACAATAATAATAAAGTTTGAAATACTGTGAGAATTACCAGGCTGTGACACACAGACATGCTGTTGGAAAAATGGTGCCAACAGACTTGCTCTACATAGAGTTGCCACAAACCTTCAATTTGTAAAAAATGCAATATCTGCAAAGCACAATAAAGTGAAGTACAATAAAATGAGGTCTGCCTATACACATTTATTACAAATAATTAATTTTATGGTCTTTGAATTATGTAAAGCCAGGGGCTTTGGACAATGTTCGCGTTATACGGGTCTGTTTGCCAACCTCCTCTTCAAACAAGCCCGTCTCATCAGCACTGCAGAGCTCTTCCGCATGACCGCTTTCCTGTCTAACACTCAACAAGTATTTTTAAAAATTGCTCTTTAGCCTCATGATCTGCAGAGCCTGCCTGCAAGTTGAACATTTTCCACACTGTACTGCCTCTTGAAGCTTTGAAGCAGCCAGCACCTGCCGAGAAGGGTTTGACATTTTCTTGACCCTTGGTAATGTGAACATAAATTTCTTCAGCTTTCAGTTTTGCAACAATGCTGTCCACATAAATTTCCTGTCGGTCAGCATCTCACGAGTTCACAAGTGTGGCTGCTTCTCCCCGTTTTCCGCAGCGCCCCGTGAGCTCTACCAGGGATCCTCAAACTTTTTAAACAGGGGCCAGTTCACTCTCCCTCAGACCATTGGAGGACTGGACTATAGTTTTTAAAAAAACTATGAACAAATTCCTGTGCACACTGCACATATCTTATTTTGAAGTAAAAAAACAAACGGGCAAAAACACCCGCATGTGGCCCGCGGGCCGCAGTTGGAGGACGCCTGCTTACCGTGGTGCTTCCCGGGACAGCCTCCCGTGGAGACTGGTGGATTTGCTCTCGCTTTTCCTGGATGCACTTACTGACTGTTGATTCCTTAACACCGAACTCATGGCCGACGGTGCTGCGCCTCATTCCTGAGCTAAGCTTATCTCACACT
Organism: Microcebus murinus; assembly: GCF_040939455.1. Classification (NCBI taxonomy): domain Eukaryota; kingdom Metazoa; phylum Chordata; class Mammalia; order Primates; family Cheirogaleidae; genus Microcebus; species Microcebus murinus. Next base: position 1,345,429 of record NC_134128.1, read on the forward strand.
ATATTTTTTCTGTAAGGTGCATCAGAGTCTTCTTAATTAGGAACACTATACAGCCACTTCAGCACTACACGTGGGACATTCTAGACAGCAAGATCACCAGCAAAATGCATAGAATATAAAACACATGGAACTGAATAGACCATGCAAATGACACTTGTTTTGAGTTTGAGAGCTGGGACAGCGCATGTAGGACACCTCAGAGTTTTCACTGCTCTGAGTGTGGCTGAGGATGACCATGTGAGAATTGGTTTTGGTGTTGTTACAAATACATTTTGGCAAGTAGGCGGGTTCACAAATACAGACCCTACGAGTAACAAGGAGGGACTGTATCTGCTTCCAAGCTCTGCTTTCTGCTCCCTTTTCTATTGGCATGTTCTTATACTAGCGCTACATTTTTATTACTGCAGTTTTGAATTGTGGCAATATCCAGTAGAATAGACTTCCCCTCTTTGTTCTTCACTCCTCAGATAGTCCAGCTGGAACTCTGTTAGGCAATTGCATTCAATTTAAAGATGTATTAGAGAATAATCGACTTTAGGGTGTCAAGTTGTCCATCTATGAACATAGTATATGTCACCATTTATTCAGATTCTTTTGTATCAATTAAAAATATTTAATTTTTTCTACAGTATTAGATGAATTCCTAGGGACATTATAGTTTTTGTAACTATTGTGAATGGCATCTTATTTTCTATTATATTTCAATGTTGCCTAATATAGGTGAAGAACAATACTATTATTTTTTGTGAGTTAATTTTTTTAATATTGATGAATCTCTTATTAGTTATAATAATTGGCCTGGTGGTCCTGTTATTTGTCCTTGAAGACTATTGTTACAGCAGTTTCAGGCTCACGGCAAATGGAGACGCGCGTTGACGCGCCCCACGGCCGGCTGCCCGCGTGCTTAGCTGTCGCCCTCAGCGCCTCCCGCCACAGTGCTCGGCCGTTCAGGTCGAGGAGTCCACGCGTTGTCACCACTCAAAGGTCATACTTTGCATTTGGGTTCACTCTCGGTGTTGTGTGTTCCATGGGAGTGGACAGATGTGTAGTGACATGTGACATGTCTCAACCACTATGGGGTCACACAGTGTTTTCACTGCCCTAACACTCTTCTGTGCTCTGCCTATGCTTCTCTCCCTCCCTACCAGCCCTGGAAATCACTGGCAACCACTGCTTTTTCTGCTGTCTCCATAGTTTTGCCTTTTCCAGAATGTCATATAGAATCCTACAGTATGTAGCCTTTCCAGATTGGCTTCTTTCACTTACTAATTTGTATTTGAATTTTCTCCATGTCTTTCCATGTCTTGATTGCTTATTAGTTTTTAGCACTGAATAATATTACATTGTTTGGATAAACCATAGTTCATTTATCCACTCATGGACTGAAAAACATCTTGGTTGCTTCCAAGGTTTGGCAATTGTGAATAAAGCTGCTCTGTTGTGTGCAGATTTTCGTGTGGATGTAAGGTCTCAGCTCCTCCGTGGGAGGAGCAGGGAGTGCATTGCTGGGTCACATGGTGAGTGTAGGTTTAGTTTTGTAAGAAACTGCCAAACTATCTTCCATAGTGTTGTCAGTGTTCTGGATTTTGGTCACTCTAATGGGTGTATAGTGGCATCTGCTTGTTTTAATTTGCATTTCCCTGAGGACATATGAAATAAGATGTGGAGTGTCTTTCCATATGCTTGTCTGGATATCTCCTTTGGTGAGGAGTCTGCTAAGGTTTTTGGCTCATTTTTCAATCAGACCATTTTCTTACTGTTAAATTTTAAGTGTTCTTTACATATTTTGGATAACAGTCCTTTATTAAGTATATCTTTAGCAAATATTTTCTCCTACTCTGTGTCTTGTCTTTTCATTCTTTTGACAGTGTCTTTTGCAGTGAAGAAATTTTTAATTTTAATGAAGTCCAGTTTATCAATTCTTTCTTTTATGGATTGTGTTATATCGAAAAAGCCATTGACAAACCCAAAGTCATCTAGATTTTTCTCCTATGTTATCTTCTTCAAATTATATAGTGTTGGATTTTACATTGAGGTCTGTGATCCATTCTGAGTTAATATTTGTGAAGGGTGTAAAGTCTGTGTCTAGATTCTTTCTTTTTATGCATGTGAGTGTCCAGTTGTTCCAGCAACTCCACTTGTTCATTGTTGGTACATAAATAACATTTGAGTTTTGTTTATTAACCCCGTATCCTGCGACCTTGTCCTATTGCTTATGAGTTCCAAGAGGGTTTTTGTTTTTTGTTAGTTCTTTCAGATTTTCTACATAGACAATCATGTCATCTGTAAACAAAGAAAGTTTTATTTCTTCTTTCCCAATTAGTATAACTTTTATTTCCTTTTCTTGTGTTATTATATGAGCTAGGACTTCCAGTACATTGCAGAAAAACAGTGGTGAGAGTGGACATCCACACATTCTTGCCTTGTCCCTGAGCTTCATAGGAAAGTGTCTAGTTTCACCACCGGTATGATGTTAGCTGTCGGGGTTTTTATGTAGATATACTTTATCAAGTGTAGGAAGTTTCCCTTGATTCCTAATTACTAATAGTTTTTATTATGACTAGGTTCTGGATTTTTTCAAATGCTTTTTCCGCATCTGTTGATATGATCACGTGACTTCTTCTTTAGCCTGTTGATGTGGCGGATTACATTAACTGATTTTTGAAGGTTGAATCAGCTTTGCATACTTGGGATAAATCTCTCTTGATTGATTATGGTGTACAATTTTTAAAATATTTTTTAATATGTTGTTGGATTCAATTTGCTAAGGTTTTTTGAGGATTTTTGTATCTATGTTCATGAGAGATATTGGTCTGTAGCATTCTTTTCTTTTTGGTTTTGATTTTAAAATAATGTTGGCTTCATAGGATGAATTAAGAAATTTTCCTTCTTTTATTATATTTTGAAAGAGATTGTAGAGATTTGGCAAAATTACTTCCTTAAATGTTTGATAGAATTCACCAGTGAACCCATCTGGGCCTGGAGCTTTCTGTTTTGGAATGTTATTAATTATTGATTCAATTACTTTAATAAATGTAGGCCTATTATTGATTCAATTATTGATTCAATTACTTTAATAAATATAGGCCTATTCAGAATGTCTCTTACTTCAAGTATTTTGGCAGACTGTATCTTTTGAAAAATTGGTCAATTTTATCTTGGTTATTAAGTTTGTGGACATAGAGTTGTTCATAATATTCCTGTATTATTCCCTTAATGTGCATGGGAGCTGTAGTGATAGCCCCTCTTTTATTTTTGATTTTAGTACTTTCTGTCTTCTCTCCTTTTTTTTATTTTTGCTTGGTTAGAGGATTATCAATTTTATTGAAATTTTCAAAAAACCATCTTTTGGTTTCATTGATTTTCTCTATTAATTTTCTGTTTTCAATTTTGGTGATTTCTACTGTAATTTTTTAATTTTTTAATTCTTCTGAATTTTTAAATTCTTCTTATATTGGATTTAATTTGATCTTCTTCTAATTTCCTTAGGTGAAAAATTAGATGATTGATTTTTAATCTTTCTTCTTGTCTAATACATGCATTAAACACTATAAATTTCCCGCTAAGCACTGCTTTCAGTGCATCTCACACATTTTGATAAATTCTGCTTTCATTTTCGTTGAGTTCAACATATTTTTAAATTTCTCTTGAGATTTCTTCTTTGATCTTTGTGTTATTTAGAAATGTGTTGTCTAATATCAAAGTATGTTTGGATTTTCCAGTATCATTCTGTTATCGATTTCTAGTTTAATTCCATTGTGGTCTGAGAGAAGAAAGTGTATGATTTCTACTTTTTTTACATTTTTAAGGTGTGTTTTATGGCCCAAAATGTGATCTATCTTGGTGAATGCTCCATATGCTCTTTAGAAGAATGTATTTTGCTTTTGTTGGTTGCAGTGGTCTAAAGATGTCAATTATGTCCAATTAATTGATTATACTGCTGAGTTCAACGATGTCCTTACTGATTTCCTGCCTACTAGATCTATGCATTTCTGATACAGGGATGTTGAAGTCTCCAACAATGACAGTAGATTCATCTATTTCACTTGTAGTCATAACAGTTTTTGCTTCACATATTCTGACTCTCGGTTGTTAGGCACATACCTGTTGTGAATTGTTATATCTTCCTGAAGAACTGGCCCTGTACCCTTGTGTGATGCCTTCTGTGTCCCTGATAGCTCTCCTTGCTTTGAAATCTGCTCTGTCTGAAATTATGATAGCCAGCCCATTTTCTTTTGATTAGTGTTGGCATGGTATATCTTACTCTGTCCATTTGCTATTAATTTATATTTTGTCAAATGCTTTTTTTGAATCCAGTGAGATGATCATAGGGTTTTTGTCCTTTGTTCTGATAATGTGATGTATTACATTTATTGATCCGTGATGTATCACATTTATTGATCCGTGAATGCTGGGCCATTCTTGCATTCTAAGGATAAATCTGACTTGATCATGATGAATGATCCCTTTAATGTGTTTTTGAATTTGATTTGCTACCCTGTTGTTAGTGATTTTTCCATCTATGTTCATTAAGGATTTTACTCTGTAATTTTCTTGTTATGTCCCTGTCTTTGGTAATTCTAGGGGAATTCTAGTCTTATAAAAAGAGTTAACAAGTATTCCCTTCTCTTTGAATTTTGGAAGTTTGTGAAGAATGACTATTAGTTCTTCTTTAAATGTTTGGTAGAAATTTAGAAGTAAAGCCATCAGGTTCTGGGCTCTCCTTTGAAAGAAGACTTTTTATTACTGATTTACTTCATACTCATTATGACATGCCAAGACTTTCTATTTCTTCCGGATTCAGTCCTGGTAAGTTGTATGTATCTAGGAATTTATCCAATTCCTTTAGGTTATTCAGTTTGTTGGCATATAATTGTTCATAACAGTCTCTTCTTATTCCTTTGCATTTCTGCAGTGTCAGTTATAATGTCTCCTCTTTCATTTCTGATTTTATTTATTTCTTTTCTCTTCTTTCCTGAGATAATCTAGATAAAGATCAGTAGATTTTATCTTTTCAAAAAACCAACTCTTAGTTTTCTTGATCTTTTGTATTTTTCTAGTCTCTATTTTATTTATTTCTATTTTCATCTTTATTATTTCTTTCCTTCTGCTAACTTTGGGCTTATCTTATTCTTCCTTTTTTATTTCCTGGAGGCATAATGTTAGGTTGTTCATTTTAAATCATTATTTCTCTTTGATGTAGGTTTTATTGCTGTGAACTTCAGTCTTAGAATTGCTTTTGCTACATCCCATAAGTTTTGTGTTGTGGTGTTTCTATTTTTGTTTGTCTTCAAATATTTTTAAATTTCCATTTAAATTTCCTCATTGGCCCATTGGTTGTTCAGAAGTCTATTGTTTAATTTACTTGTATTTGGGAACTTTCTGAAATTTCTCCTGTTACTGATTTTTAGTTTGATACCATTGTGGTCAGAAAAGGTACTTGATAGGATTTCAGTCTTAAACTTGCTATGACTTTTCTTGTGATCTAACATACAACCTATCCTAAAAAATGTTCTCTGTGCTCCTGAGAAAAACATGTATTCTGCTGTTGTTGAATGGAATATCCTATATATGTCTCTTAGATGTATGTAGTCCAAAGTGTTGTTCAGGTCAAATGTTCCCTCATTCACTTTCTATCCTGATGATCTGCCCATTATTACAAGTGGGATATTGAGGGCTCTACTACTATTGTATTTCTGTCTATCTCTCCCTTCAGATTTATTAATATTTGCTTTATATATTTAGGGGCTCTGATGGGTGCATATATATTTATAATTGTTATATCCTCTTGATGAATTATTGAACCCTTTATTATTATATAATGTTTTTCTTGTCTTTTTTTAATTAATTAATTTATTTTTTCCCAAATTCTGTGGGTACAAATATTGTTAGGGTTACATATCTTGCCCCTGCCCCCCTCCCCATGCCCCTCTGCCAGAGCTTCAAGCGTGTCCAGTCTTCGAGTGGTGCGCCCTGCACCCACCATGAAAGTGCGTACCCTTCTCCTTCTCTCCCCTTCCACCTGTTCACCTTCCATTAACAAAAAAAATTTTTTTTAGACATTTTGGTTACAGTGTGTTTCTTTGCCCCTCCCTAAAAAGGGATAGAGGTAATCCTTTCCTCCTACAATGCTCATTATATCCTTAAGATGTGGGTCTCCCCCCGTCAGATCCCTGTTGAACACTACAATTATTTGAACACCATAGTTATAGGCTGTCAGTACCAATTTGATGGCGAGTAGATGTGCAGCCCATTTTCCAGGTCTTGTGTCATCTCACTTTGTATTACAGACTTAAGCTTAATCCACGATAGCATAAACAGTGCTAGTTCACTATCTTTTCTTAGGATTGAGTAATATTCCATTGTGAGAATATACCACATTTTAGTTATCCATTCATGAGTTCACGGGCACTTGGGTAGTTTCCATGTCCGTGCAATAGTGAATTGTGCTGCTATAAACATTCGGGTGCAGATGTCTTTATAATAGAGTGACTTGTGTTCTTTTGGATAGATGCCCAGCAATGCTATCACTGGGTCAAATGGTATTTCTATTTTTAGTTGTTTGAGGAATCTCCAAATTCTTTTCCACAAAGGTTGCACTAATTTGCAGTCCCACCAGCAGTGTAAGAGTGTTCCTGTCTCTCCGCATTCTCGCCAGCATTTGTTGTTTTGGGATTTCTTGATACAGGCCATTCTCACTGGGGTTAGGTGGTATCTCATTGTAGTTTTGATTTGCATTTCTCTAATGATTAGAGATGTTAAACATTTTTTATATGTTTGTATGCCATTAATCTGTCTTCTTTGGAGAAGTTTCTGTTCATTTCCATTGCCCATTTCTTGATAGGGTTGTTTGATTTTTTCTTGTTTATTCTTTTAAGTTCTAGATAGATTCTTGTTATTAGTTCTTTATCGGAAGTGTAAAGAGCAAATATTTCCCCCCATTTTGTGGGTTGTCTATTTGCTCTAATGATCGTTTCCTTGGCAGTGCAGAAACTTTTTAATTTGATCAAATCCCATTTGTTTGTTTTAGCTGTGGCAGTGATTGCCTTAAGGGTCTTCCTCATAAATTCTTTGCCTAGACCAATATCTGATAGGGTTTTCCCAACATCTTCTTCTAGAATTCTTAAAAGTTTTGTGTCTTAGGTTTAGGTCTGTTATCCATCTTGAGTGAGGGGTGAGAGGTTGAGGTCCTGATTTGCTCTTCTGCATATTGCTAACCAGTTTTCCCAGCACCATCTATTGAAGAGAGAATCTTTTCCCCATAGTATATTTTTGTCTGCTTTAATCAAAGATTAGGTTACCATATACAGATGGTTTGATCTCTGGAATCTCAGATCTATTCCAGATATCGATGTTTCTGTTCTTATGCCATTACCAGGCAGATTTTACTATTATTGCCTTATAGTACAGCTTAAAGTGAGGAAGACTGATCCCTCCCAGTTTGTTTTTCTTACTTAAGATTGCTTTGGCTATGTGTGGTTTTCTCTGGTTCCATACAAAGCGAAGGATTGTTTTTTCTAGATCTGTAAAGAATGCTGGTGGTATTTTGATGGGAATTGCATTGATTCTGTAGATCACCTTAGGTAATATTGACATTTTAACAATATTGATTCTTCCTAGCCATGAGCATGGTAGATTTTACCATCTGTTTAAATCATCTGCAATTTCTTTTTTTAGTGTTTCATAGTTCTCCTTATATAAATATTTCGTATCTCTCATTAGATATACTCCTAGATATTTAATTTTCTTTGGAGCTATAGTAAAGGGTATTGTGTTTTTGATTTGAGTTTCTGCTTAATGGTTTTTGGCATAAATGAATGCTTCTGATTTGTGTACATTGATTTTGTACCCTGAAACTTTACTGAATTCATTTATCAGATCTAGGAGTTTCTTGGATGAGTCCATGGGGTTTTCTAGATATAATATCATATCATTGGCAAAGAGTGAGAGTTTGATCTCTTCTGGATGCCCATAATACCCCTCTCATGACTGATTGCTATAGCTAAGACTTCGAGTACTATGTTGAATAGGAGAGGAGAAAGTGGGCATCCTTGTCTAGTTCCGGTTCGAAGCGGGAATGATTTCAATTTTTCCCCATTTAGAATGATGTTAGCCATTGGTTTGTCATAGATGGATTTGATAAATTTAAGGTATGGGCCATCTGTGCCTATTTTATTAAGGGTTTTTTTTATCATAAAGGTATGTTGGACTTTATCAAATGCTTTTTCTGCATCTATTGACAGAATCATATGGTCTTTGTTCTTGGCTTTATTTATAAAGTGGATTGCATTTATAGACTTGTGTATGTTGAACCAGCCTTGTATGCCAGGAATAAACCCCACGTAGTCATGGTGGATTATTTTTTTGATGTGCTGCTGAATTCTATTTGCTAAAATTTTGTTTAGGATTTTTGCATCTATATTCATGAGAGATATTGGTCTATAATTTTCTTTTTTTGGTGCATCCTTTCCTGGCTTTTGTATCAAGGTGATATTGGCTTCGTAGAATGAGTTAGGAAGGGTACCATCCTTCTCAATGGTGCGGAATAGTTTCTGTAGTATAGGTACGAGTTCATCCTTGAATGTTTGGTAGAACTCTGGGATGTAGCCATCTGGCCCAGGAATTTTCCGTTTGGGGAGGTTTTTAATTACTGTTTCAATTTCTGAGCTTGTGATGGGTCTGTTCAGGAACTCATTTTCCTCCTGGGTGAACTTAGGGAGGTTGTGTGATGCCAAGAATCTGTCCATTTCGTTTTCATTCTGTAGTTTTGGGGCATATAGATTTATATAGTAGTCAAACATAATGTTTTGTATTTCTGTGGAGTCTGTTGTGATCTCTCTCTCCTTTTTCATTTCTTATTGAGGTTATTAGAGTCCTTTCCCTTTGAGTTCTTGTCAGCCTAGCCAGAGGGCTGTGAATTTTGTTGATCTTTTCAAAAAACCAGCTACTTCCATATAGTTCTTTTATTCTCCATTTCATTTAGTTGAGCTTTGATCTTAGATATTTCTTTTCTTCTGCCAGGATTGGAATTAGTTTGCTCTTCTTTTTTCAATTCCTTGAGTCTATTCATTAGGTTGTTGGTGTCTAATATTTCTGTTTTTTGGATGTGAGCATTTATTGCTATTAGTTTTCCTCTCAGATATGCTTTTGCTGTATCCCAAAGGTTTTGGTAAGATGTGGCTCTGTTGTCGTTTTGTTCGAAGAAATTCTTGATTTCCCTCTGAATTTCTTCCTGGATCCAGTAGTCATTCAACAGTAGGTTGTTTAGTTTCCATGACTTAGTGATGTGGTGTGTATTTATGTTAGAATTGAACTCTAATTTTATACCCCTATGGTCAGAGAAGACACAGGGTATTATTCTTATTTTCTTGAATTTTTTGAGATCTGCTTTGCGACCTAGTATGTGATCAATTTTTGAGAAGGATCCAGGGGCTGCTGAGAAGAATGTAAATTCAACTTAATTTGGGTGAAATGTTCTGTATAGATCTTTCAGACCTTTTTGTTCAATATCTTTGATTAGGTCCCTTATTTATTTACTTAATTTCTGTTTGGAGGATCTATCTAGTTCATTTAGTGGTGTATTGAAGTCCCCTGCTACTATGGCAGTATTGTTTAGGGTGGTATTTAGCTCCGACAAGGTTTGCTTTATGTAATTGGGTGCTCCTGAATTGGGAGCATAAATATTAAGAATTGTTAGATCTTCTTGTTGGATCTTCCCTTTCACCATTATGAAGTGGCCTTCTTTATCCTTTTTAACTTTTGTTACTTTAAAACTAATGTTGTCTGCGAATAATATAGCAACCCCTGCTTTCTTTTGACTTCTGTTTGCTTGGATGATAGTTTTCCATCCCTTGATCTTCAGCCAGGAGGCATCTTTATGGTTTAGGTGTGTTTCTTGTAGACAGCAAATACTAGGCTTGTGGAATTTTATCCACTCTGCCAGCCTATGTCTCTTCAGAGGACAGTTTAAACCATTTACATTTATTGAGAGGAGTGAAATTGGAGAAATATTTCCATTCATATTGATGGGTGAAGTCCTGTTGCTTTGGCTTAGAGATTGAGTCATCATGAAGTGCGAGATCTAGACTTTAATTCTTTGTGGATTTCATTTTGAGTAGTGCCTATTGCCCTGTTCACTGTGGAAGGCAGGTCTGAGAATTTCCTGTAGTGCTGGTCTAGTCTTTGCATATTCCTTCAGCGATTGCTTGTCTGAGAAGGATTTTATTTCACCCTCATAGATGAAACTTAGTTTTGCCAGATAAATTATTCTAGGTTGGGCTCGTTCTGTTTTAGAAGATTAAGGATAGGCACCCACTCCCTCCTGGCTTATAAAGTTTCAGATGAGAAGTCTGCGGTTAGTCTGATAGGCTTTCCTTTGTAGGTTATTTGTTGTTTATGCCTTGCTGTATGGAGGATTGCTTCTTTCACATTTACTTTGGTCAACTTAATAACCACATGACAAGACGACTGCCTATTTGCATTGTGTTTCCCAGGGGTTCTGTGCGCTTCTTGAATTTGGATATCCAGATTTCTAGCTAGCCCCGGCATATTTTCCTCCAGTGTGCCGTAGAATAAGTTTTCCAACCCTTGTGAGTGTTCCTCTTCCCCTTCTGGAATACCAATCATTCTGAGGTTCGACTTTTTAACATAATCCCATACTTCCTGTAAGCTTTGATCTTGTCTCTTGTTTCTGTGTACCCTTTCTTCTTCTGATTTGTTTAGCGTGTAGGTATAATCTTCAAGCTCTGAGATTCTTTCCGCAGCATGATCTACCCTGTTTTTGAGGCTTTCCACTGTGTTGTGGAGTTCCTTGAATGTTTCCTTCATTGCCAGAATTTCTGCTTGGTTTCTCAAGCAGAAATTGGTATATATATAGAGGTTGGTAATTCAACCTCTATATATTTGGAGAATTTTTCATTCATTTCCTGGATTGTTCTTGTGGTTTCTCTATGTTGGGATTCTATTTTCTCTTCAATTCCGTTGAGGTTTCTAACAATCCATATTCGGAATTCTTCATCTGTTAGTTTAATCGTATCATGTAAATTGGTGTCAGTTGGTGGAGAATGATTATTTTCTTTTGGAGGTGACTTTTCTCTCTGATATTTCATGGCTCCTGAAGTTTTTCCCTGGTTCTTCCTCATCTGGATACTTTGTTGAGGACCAGAGGTGCTGGAAGTCAATTATAGGCTGTGTAATTGGGTTCCAAAGGAATGATCCTTGGGAGACCTGGGGAGGATGTGTTCTGCTTGTGTATCACCTTTCCTAAGGGTTCTTCGAGTCCTTGGGACTAGCAGCCTCCTTTGCTTATCTACCTTGCTACGACAGGCTCTACTCTCTGGGCACAGAATGCCAACCACTGAGTGCAGCAAGATACCCCTCAGGTTCAAACTTGTGAGAAAGCTGCCGAACAAAGCACCACTCTCAACTTTCCACCCTTATAAATTCAGCTTTCGAGGTCTCCTGCCCAGTTAGGGCAGGGGGGAAGACTGAGTTTACTACCAGGGCTGCCCTCTGCAGTGCTTTCACGCTAAGGAGCAGCTCAGTGGAGCGGAGAAGCAGCTCTTGAGTTTGGATCCTCTCCCACTTGCTTCTACTTCAGCAGAGCGCTGGGAGCTCAACAAGTTGCTTTCTCTGGATGCCCAAACAGATCAGCCAGTTTAGGGTAGAAGAGGTGCCAGGGAAACACTTGAACGCTGCCCACCACAACTTCTCCAAGCTTTGGGGCAGTGTGGCAGTGCTAGGAAGCGGTTGCAGGGTTTGGACTCTTTCTTCTGTTGCTATTGGTTCAGTGGGGTTCTGGCGATTAAGAGAGGTGCCTTCTCCAGCTGCTCGAAGAGTTTGTCTGGCTTAGGGTAGTAGGGATGCCTGGCAAACTTCTCCCTTACAGTCCTCCACAACTTCTCCAAGCCACAGGGGTAGAGTAGCAGGGCGGGGGAGCGGGCGCAGAGCTGGGTCCTTCTCCCTATCCACTACCGCTCCTGAGGTGCTGTGGGCTTGTTAGGCTGCCCTTTCCTGAAGCAGGAACAGATCAGCTGCTTTGGGATTCTGGGGAAGCCCAGAAAACACCTCCCGAGCTGATCTGCCCCAAGGAAGCCTGGAGAACCTCTCCTGCGCGACTCTGTGCAGAGTCTCCAAGCCGCGGGGGTTGGGTGGCGAAGCGGGGAACAGGCACAAAGCTGGGCACTTCTCCCCACCCACTACCACTTCAACGGGGTTGTGGGTTCGACAGGCTGCCATCCCCTGAAGCAGAAACAGTTCAGCTGGCCCTGGGCCCCAGGAAGCCGTGAGAATGTCTCCTGCGCAGAGCCTCCAAGCCGTGGGGGGGCTGGGCGCCAGAGCTGCGGACTGGCGGAGCTGGGGAGCAGCACAGAACTGGGCCCTTCTCCCCACCCACTACCACTTCAACGGGGCTGTGGGCTCAACGGGCTGCCGTCCCCTGAAGCAGAAACAGTTCAGCTGGCCTTGGGCCCCAAGAAAGCCTGGAGATCCGCGCGGAGTCTCCAAGCCGTGGGGGCTGGGCAGCAGGGCTAAGGAGCAGGTGCTGGGTTTAGACCCTTCCTGCCCTCCCCACTGCTTCGCCGGGGTGCTGTGTAGAGTTCTAAATGCTGCCTGTTTCAGACTCCTCTCCAAACCGCTCGTCTGCCCACGTTGCCACCTCCCATCAACCTCAGGCAGTTCCCTGCCTGTGTGGGCGTGGGGACCAGTGGGGAAGGGATTGTCTCCCTGTGTGGGGGAGAAGGGATGCCTCCTCCGGCCAGACCCTGGGGCGGCTGGCGCACGGGCGGGCTCCCTCCCCACTATAGTTCTGAGTCCCTGGGTTTTGTGAAAGAATTTCGGTTCACCTTTAATTGTTGTCCACGACTTCCATATTCCAGTGTCTCTTTGCAGTTCTGCGAGTCTGCTCCAGAGTAGGTGCAGATGGTCCACGTGTGGTCGTCTGTCCTCTTCACCCCTCACCCCAAGAGCTGAGAGTCAAGAGGTCAGCCCTAATCTACCATTTTCTACTCCCTCCCTTTTTTTTTATTTTTTTTATTTTTTAACTTAAAGTCTACTTTGTCTGATATGTAGCTACCTCTGCTCTGTCTTTTGGTTTTCCTTTGCATATAATATCTTTATGCCTGCCTTTACTAGGTGTGTCCTTAAAAGAGAAGTGAGTCTCTTGTAGGGAGCTTAACATTGGGACTTTTAAACTTTATTCATGCGGTCAATTGTCTATGTCTCTTTATTAGAGAATTTAGTCCATTTACATTTAAGGTAATTTTTTATAGGTAAGGACTTACTACTGCCATTTTGTTAATTGTTAGCTATTTGTTTTATAGATACTTTGTTTTTTTATTCTTTCTCTTCTGCTGTCTTTCTTTGTATTTTGATGCTTTTCTATAGTGATATGCTTTCAATCCTTTCTATTTTTGTTTTGTGCATCTACTATAGATTTTTTTGTGTGGTTACCACGAGAAAACATCTTATACTTATAACAGTCTATTATAAGCTGATAAAAAGTTAACTTTGATTGAATTCAACAACTCTATACCTTTACTCCTCACCCAACATCTTATGTTTTTGATGTCAGAATTTACATCATTTTGTAATTTATTTTAGCTGTAGTTGTGCTATTAATAGCTTTGTCTTTTAACCCTCCTTCTATGAATAAAGTTGCTCTACATACCACCATTACAGTTTCACAGTATTCTGAATGTGGCTCTGCATTACTTATACCATTGAGTTTTGTGCATTTGTAAGTTTTGTTATTAGTTAGCAACCTTTTGTTTCAGCTTACAGAACCCTCTTTAGCAGGTCATATAAGGTAGGTCTAATGTTGGTGAAGTCTTTTGGCTTTTATTTATCTGGGAATATTTTTATTTCTCCCTAATTTCTGAAAGACATATTTTCTGTGTAATATACGCATAGTTAGCAGGGTTTTTCCTTTCAGTACTTTGACTATATCATACCCCTGCCTCCTAGCCTTCTTGCTTCCTGCTGAAAAAGCCACTGATGTGTTGCTTATCTCTTGCTGCTCTCAGAATTTTTCTTTGTCTTTGATTTTTAATAGTTTGATTATTATGTGTGTTGATGAACTTTGGTTGAACTTGATTTGAGACCTCTGTGCTTCCTATACTTGGATGTTGACATCTTTCCACAGATTAGGGAAGTCTTTAGCCATTATTCTTTAAATATGCTTTCTGGACCTTTTTCTTTTCATTATTCTTCTGGAATTCCTTTTATGTGTAGATTAGGGCTCTTGATGGTATCTCATAGTTCCTGTAGGTTTTCTTCATCCTTTTTTATTATTGCTCCTCTGATTGTATAATTTCAAATGTTCCATCTTAAAGCTCACTGATTCTTTCTACTGATTGATCAAGCTTGCTGTTGGAGCAGTCCATTGCATTTTTCAGTTCAGTGTTTGTATTATTCATGTCTAGGATTTTTATCTTTTAATTTTTTTCTATTTTCTTTTGTCAAACTCATTTTGATTATGTACTGTTTTCTCAAATTTAATTTTTAATCTGTATATTCTTGTAGTTCACTGAACTTCCTTAAGAGGATTATTCTGAATTCTGTGTTTGTCATTTCATAGATCTCTCTATCTTGAGAGTCCATTTTTGGAGCTTTTTAAGTTTTTTTGGCAGGTGTCATGATTCCCCGAGTCTTTGTAATCCTTGTGTGCTTGCACTGGTATCTGTCCATTTGAAGAGACAGTCACCTCTTCTGGCTTTTACATGTGTTCTTTGGCAGGAATAAACCTTCACTATTTAGTCTAGTCTGTGATTCGTGATGGGTCAGCTAGTAAAGATCTTGGGCAGGCAGAGCTGACTTTTGAACACTGGGCCACTGCCTTTGCTCTGAGTTCAGGTAGGGAAGTTGGCTGAGCTCTGCTGTCTGTGAGGATCACTGGCTGAGGTCTGCAACCAGGCAGAGCTGTTGGCTGGTCACTGCACTATCCTCTGACAAGGCCAGGCCTCGGGATGTCTTCCCTGGCCAGGCCCTATGGCTATTTGAATTCTGCAGTTAAGCAGGGTTGCAGAAAGAGCCCTGAGGTTAAGTGAAGTTGCTGCTCAGGATGAACAGGAGCAGCTGTTATGTTCAGTAGAAATGCAGAGTTGAGGTTTGCCTTCCTGCTTAGGTGGGAAGCACACTTGAGGTGTGCTTTGAAACTGAGCTGAGTGTTTTTTCAACTTACGAGTGTGGCAGAACCAGCCCTGGCACTTTGCTGAAATGTGTTGTGGTGGTCAGTTCTCTCTTTGGGTGGAGTCTTGGGATGGGCTTTGAGGCCATGCCGAGTGTTGTTTAAACTCCCAGATGTGGCAGAATAGCCTTTGCACTTTGCCAGAATAAACTGTGGAGTCATCTCCCTGGCTGAGCAGGATCTTGGGCCACCAAGCACTGCTTAACCTCCTGGGTGTGGCAGAATCAGGCCCTGCTTGTTGCTGACATGCAGAGTGGTGGCATCTCTCTCACGGGTGGCCATCTAGAGATTCAAGCCAGGCAGAACTTCCCCCACTTCTGGGGGGACCGGCTTGGCTTTGGGGGGAGGCCGTGCTATTAGCTGGTGCCTCTGACTGGACACAGCACTGGCAGGTGCACAGCTACCACCCAGACCCGTGTGCTGATTGTCGTGGGCTCTTTCTCTCTGCTTTGTTTCTACCTGGTGCCAGGGGTCTAGCCACGCCGTTTCTCTCTGCATTCCCTGAGGTGAGACCAGAGTGGGCTTCCCAGGAAGCACCTCGGGAAGCTGCGGAAGCTGGATGTCCACCTCCAGATCTCTTTTCCTGGTGTGTAAGCCAGGTGTGGGCCTTGGCGACTCCCCTGTGTGTGGCGCTGGGGTGCAGTGGGGCTATGATATGGTCACAATCAGACTTTTTCTATTATGTTTCTAAAGCAGTTCTTATTTAGTTCTGTGGTCCATGCAGGTGTCTCTGGCTTATTTCCAAGTTCCAGTGTTTCGCCGAGGTGCTCTTGGCTTTAGATAGCTGATAGCGGAACCTGCTATGGGGGCAGTAAAGCCTGGGACCCCCGTTCCACCATCTTGCTCTGTTGCTATTATTATTTTGAATAATCTATCATCTGTTAGATCAATTAAGCATAAAAAATTAAACATTTTAGTTCATCTTCACTTATTCTTCCTTTCTTTCTGTAGATCCAATTTCTGAGCTATGTTATTTGCCTTCTCTTTAAAGAGCTTCTTTTAACATTTCTTGCAATGCAGGTACTGGACACAACTCTTTCCATTTTTGTTTCTCTAAGTCTGCATTTCTCCTTCAATTTTGAAGGATAATTTTACAAGGCACAGAATTCTAGGTTTGTGAGTTTTTTTCCCTCACTCTCAACACTTTAAATATTTCACTTTTTTCTGGTGCAGTTATGCCAGAGTTTTGTCTACCTGATTAGGCAGATTCATTTTAGGATGTATTTATACTGGCCAAACCAGATCCAAAGCAGATTTAAAAATCTGCAAAGCTTTTCCATTATTTAGTAGTCTTTGTTCTCTTTTCATTTTTCTTTGGGAATTTCCAAACCAGACTTCTTGGGAGTCATATTAAAGAGTTTAAGGCATATACATTGCACGTGATTTCATATACTACATGGTAGTAAAGACAGATCCCTTATCTCAGGGAGTCCAGGGGAAATCAGGCTACTATTAAATAATCACACAAACACAAAAATTACAACTGTCATGAGTTCTAAAAAGGAGTGGAGAAAAGCTATGAGATATGATAAAAGAAGCACCAACTCAGTTATAATGAAGGTTTCTCTGCGTAAGTGACAGGAGGTAACCTGGTCGGGAGGACAAGGAACACATCTTATATGGAGGGAACAGCATAAACAAATCTCCTGGGGTCTAGGAGCCAGTGTGAGTGAAGAGACAGAATAAATAAATTCATTCAGGGATTTCTGTAGTCACGAGTTACTCTGCTATTAGTCTGACACAGTGGGGTTGGTTTTATGTTGAGAGCTAGAAGTCTTGAGAAAAAGTTCTAGGTTAGAAACTGAAAGAGATGAGCATTAACATTGGAAAAACAAAAAGTCAAACTGAAAGCTATAAATCTTATTTGCATCCAAGAATAACTGCAAAGACATAGTTTAACACATGAACTGCCATGTGAGTTGTATTTAACTCACACTAGTTTTGAGCTAGGGGGCCTCGTGAAGCATTTGTAACTCACACGTCTCTTTACCTTGGCAGCCACTTGGTGCCCAGGCAACTCACGCTGCCACACTATAGCACACATGTTATGTGACCGGTGGCCCCCTGGGCAAAACCCTGCAGTTGGTTCATGGAAATCTTGTTGATGTTCTTATTGTTACAAATTAATATTGACAATTGCATATAACTCACATACAGAAAACAATAAAAAATAAATTTTTCATTAAATCAGAAAGGATTATTTTGTTTTTGAAGTTTTTATTCTATTTTTGCAATAAAACACTGTGGCCTTAAGGAAAAAATTTTCCTTTACAGACCCTCAGGAAACACTCCTCTCTAACTTACTGCAAGTGCCATAACAAATGTTGGCTTTGGAATAAGTTGAACTTGTTCTTACATTGATTTCAGATAATCAAAACCCCAAATACTTAAGTTTAAAATTCAAAACAATTTAAATTTAAAATGATTCCTTGGGATCATCTAATCCAAGGGAACATGTTAGATCTAGAGTAAAATTTGTTTAACTTTCCTATTATTTAGTACTGAGGATTAATATACTTCCCACTTATTTAACAGTATTTTCTCTTCATTTAAATTGGGTGACAGGGTGGGCGGTAGCTCACAACTGTAATCCTAGCACTCTGGGAAGTCAAGGCATGAGGGTTGCTTGAGGTCAGGAGTTCAAGAGCCTGATTTTACAAACAATAGAAAATTAGCTGGGTGTGGTGCGCACCTGTAGTCACAGCTACCTGGGAGGCTGAGGCAGGAGGATCGCTGGAGGGCAGGAGTTTGAGGTTGCTGGGAGCTCTGAGGAGGCCCCTGCACTGTAGCTCAACAGCAGAGTGCGTGGCCGCAGCAGCTTGACCTGCCAAGTCAGCAGTGCGCATGCGCTGGCGGGCACTTGGCTCTTGACAAATCCTGGGTTTTTGGTTGAAAGGTAATATCCACAAGCACTAAATATCTCTGGAAGTTAACAGAATTTAGCCTCGCTTAAAGGAGGCAAACTTTAGCTTCCCCAAATATGTGAGGGGAGTTTACAAATCTGAGCCAAGAAAGAGTCGGGAAGTTGAGGGCTGCTATTTACCGCTTCTGTTCCAATGACGTGGGTGCAGAAGAATTTGTTCCTCCTCGTGGGGTTTTATAGATTCTTTCCATGACACTTATTGCACACTAGAACATTAAGCATAGCAGAAGCCTTGTTATGACTGTGGATTTAGTGATGTGACAGACACATTGCCGCGGATATAAAACTTGAGACTGCTCCATTTGCTTTTGCGCACACGGGATTCTCCTCGCCACGCAACACGTGCAGCGCGATCCCTCTGTCACCGTTCATCCCGCCATTCCCGGTGCAGAGCGCTCCCGCGGCCTTCCTTCCCGCCCGCTGCACCTCGGCCCTGCAGGGGTTTGGAGGCGGCGCTCCGCTAGCCCATCGGCGCCCGCCCCGCGGCAGGGCCACCCGCAGCCCTCCTCTTCCTCCTCCTCCCCTCCCCCTCCTCCCGCCGCCCTCCTCCCGCCACCCTCCTCTTCCCCCTCCTCCCGCCGCCCTCCTCTTCCTCCTCCTCCCCTCCCCCTCCTCCCGCCGCCCTCCTCTTCCTCCTCCTCCCCTCCCCCTCCTCCCGCCGCCCTCCTCTTCCTCCTCCTCCCCTCCCCCTCCTCCCGCCGCCCTCCTCTTCCTCCTCCTCCCCTCCCCCTCCTCCCGCCGCCCTCCTCTTCCTCCTCCTCCCCCTCCCCCCGCCGCCCTCCTCCTCCTCCCGCCTCCCGGCGCAGGGCGCGGGCGCGGCTCGGGGCGCCACAGCCGGAGCCTGGGGGCTTGCCGGTTGTGTTAGCCGCAGCCGGGTTCCGGGGCGCCCGCGATCACGGAGCGCCCTGCTCTCTGGGGGCCCGGACAGCGGCAGCGCGTTACACGCCCCGAGCGCCCACAGTGGAGACGCCTGTTGGGCGTCCGCTCCACCCTGCAGCTCCTCCACGCACCTGGCTGTGGAACTCTTTTCTTTTTTAAGCCCAAACAACATCCGCGAACACCCGCGGGCGCGCTGAGAAAGGCTCCTGCTGCCGCGCCGGCTCGCGCGCTCCGCGCCTTGCTGGACAAGTCTTTACGGGGAGAAGGCCGGCTGGCGCGTGCGCGGGGCCGGGTCGCAGCGGGAGGCGCTGGAGGTCGCGGCCCGGGCAGGACGCGCCGGGCTCCGGCTGGGAGGGCGCAGGCCGCCCGCAGCCCTGCCCCTGCGAGTGTGCGGGAGACCCCGCGGGCTGCCGAGTCCCCAGCCCAGTCGGCGAGGAATCGTCCCGAGCCCGCCGCGTGTCCGGGCCACTCTGGGCGCAGCCTGCGGGTCGCCGGCCTCAGCGCAAGCCCGGCCGTGGGATCCGCGGTGCAGCGGTGGTCGGGGCACTCCACGCCGCGGTGGCACGAACATGCGCGGCTCCGTGCGTGCGTGCGGGCTGCGTGCGTGCGGGCTGCGTGCGTGTGGGCGGGTTGTGTGCGGGCGGGTTGTGTGCGGGCGGGCTGTGTGCGTGCGTGTGGACGGGTTGTGTGCGGGCGGGCTGCGTGCGTGTGTGCGTGCGTGCGGGCGGGTTGTGTGCAGGCGGGCTGCGTGCGTGCGTGCGGGCGGGTTGTGTGCAGGCGGGCTGCGTGCGTGTGTGCATGCGTGCGGGCGGGTTGTGTGCGGGCGGGCTGCGTGCGCGCGGAGGGCAGCATCCAAGAAGAAAGGCGCCCGCGGGGCGCGGGCCGTCCGGGAGGCGGCGTGGCAGGGCTGTGTGCTCCGAGCCGCCGTGGGGCGGCAGGCTGCCTGGGCCGCGAGCCCAGGGGCTCCCCGGCTTGGGTAGGTCACCTCACATCTCTTCCTCACAGTGTCCTCGTCATTCGGGTGGGATCGGTTGGGCGCTGCTGTGTCTTCCGACGGCGGCCCGCTCTCCATCCGCGAAGCCCGCAGCGTGCGCTGGGTCCGGTCCGCCCGGCAGCGCGTCCCCGCATGAGCGCGGGGCGCTGCGGAGGACTCAGCCCCGCAGCCCGGCCCGCCGCTTCCAGGCTATGGACCTGGGGTTCCCACAGCCCCAGCTTTGCCAGCCGCCCGCGGCCGGACGCTCACCCGAGCCCTGTGCCTGGCGCCATTGCGAGAGCGCGATTGACGAGGCCGGTGGCCATTGGTGACAAGGAGACTGGGGAAGGGGCAGGGGAAGCCCGGCCGTCCAGTCCGGCCTGAAGCGCCCCAGGCGTCCTTAGCCTAGGAGAACCCACATCGCTTGGGATATTTCAAGGATTTTAGGAGATGTATGCAAGGAGACTGGGATGGAGACCAAATGTATACTTCGCCATATTACAGAAATGTACTGTGTTTGGTCTTTTCACTTAGTTCCCGAAACCCTTGGAGTTCCCTGAGCGAAAGGAGTGTCTTGTTACTTGCAACAAGCCAGTTTCAACCATATCTGAGCTGATGCTAACAAGGTTGTTTCAGGGTTGCCTTAGGGGCGCTGGTGGAGCCAGAAAGGCCCTGCCTGTCACTGGAGGGGTGGCACTTTCAGCCCTGACCCCTGACCCCAAGGAGAGGAGCCGGCCTGGAGACTGGGTTCAATCACCAGCGGCCGGTGACGCAGCCACTCCGGCGAGGCCGTGAAGCCCTGGTGGAACTCCTGAACCGGGGTTGGGAGCTCCAGGGAGGTGGACACCCCCGTCCCTTGCCCTAGGCCCCTCTTCTTTGCGGCTGCTCCTGACTTCTGTCGTTCCTAGTCTGCTAGTAATTGTAAGTGACGGGCTTTCCTGAGTGCTGTGAGCTGTTCTAGCAAATCCGTCAAACCTAAGGACGGGGTGGAGGGAAGGCTGACTCGTAGCAGGTAGGTCGGAGGCACAGGTAAAACCATTAATACCGGGGCCTTGAGATGGGCACTGAGGCGGGGCAGTCTTGGGGCCTGAGCCCTCAACCTGCGCCATCTGAACGGGGTTGAATTTGAGGACACCCAGCCTGTGTCCGCTGCAGAGGCTGTCGTGAGAGGAGGGTGGGAAAATCGAGTCTGCTTTCTTCACGTTTTGTCATTGCGCCACAGGGACCCACTCCGAGTGCTGGTGTAAGGGTTGAAGGGTTCGTGAGTGGAACCTGCTTAGCCCGTGTCTGACAGAGGTGCTCCACAGGTATTAGCTGTTGGTATTAGAGTGGAGATAAGGTGCAGATGCTAAGGGGCTTAGAGTCCGCGCCCTCAGCAGTGGGCAGACGTGGTCATTCTCTCCGTCAGACTTGTCCCCCGGGAACGGTAACTGGGCGGCAGGGGAAGGTGGCCAGCGGCGGGACACGCGAGTGTGTCACACATGCCTGGCCTTTCACAGCACGGGCCTCATAACAGATCACAGCCATCAGCCCGAACAGCGTGCCCCTCACTTAGAGTTTTAGTGAAAACTCAAAGAGCTCTCGCTGTATGGACTCATTTCATGATCACAATAACCCTTTGAAGCAGGTGCTATTAATATCGCCTCCATTTTACCAGAGGAAACTGAGGCGTTCACAAGGCTGGGTAACGTGCCGGACCATGTAGCTGTCGGGGGCATCACTGTCCACACTGGGACGAGAACATGGCAGTTTGGTCCTGGGTCTGCCCTTCACCCGGGCACAGGCTGCCTTCCACCTCCGTTTCGCAAATGCTAAGGAAATTAAATGGCAAGTCTGTTTTCTGACAAATCTTGATTTTTACCCCCCCCCCCTTAATGTCTGTGTCTGAAACTAAAATAATGGATCCTTTGGCAATCAGAAAAGTCAAAAGTGCTGGTTTCTGTTCCGGAAGGAGGAACAGGAGCCCGCAGTGTCCCCGGGAGCCCAGGAAGGAGGCCCCCGCCGCCCTCCTCCTCGGGCCTGCTCCCGGCTCCAGGGCGCGGCTGTGGGGAGGAGGGGCTGGCAAAGGAAGCAGATGTATGTCCGCACTACTAAATGAGCACAGTAAGAATGACGAGTGAACCAGCTGAAAAGTTTGTGCAGTTAAGATGAACAACTGAGGACGGTCCATGATGGGATAAAGCAGCATTCGCTGATCATATTGGCAGAGGAAGTCTCAGTCTGCTCATCGATCACAGCTGCCCTAAGGAATGAGGAGCCTGTATCTAGTCAGAAACAACACATTTAGTTAGTTAAATATTCTGCTAAACGATTAGGCTGATATCAAAACAAACAAATAAGGAAGCAAGACTTCCAAACAATTCAAAACTGCTAGCTTTTCTTTGCTGAAATTTAAGCTGAACTCACTCTTTGTCAGTTTTTTTCCCTTTTATCAGGGGGATTATAAATGTAAAACTTATCTATCATAATTCAATCATGTATAATCACCACCAACCCCCAAACAGTACTGCAGAAGGAAAATGGCCTTTTCAGATTTTCAAATTATATGACTCATTTTGATCCAATATTTAGTAAAAGAGAAAGATCACCTATTGTGGGTCTTTGTATTCAACACACCCTATATCTCATTTTTTAAAAAAATTTTGGAGCAAGAATGAATTTGACAACAAGCATAGTGCCCCCAAATTAATATGTGCATAATAGTCAATGGATTTTTGACAAAGGGTGCCAGGACTATTTCAATGTGTTTTTAACAACTGTGCTGGGAAAAATAGATACCCACGTGCAAAAGAATGAAGTTGGACCCTGACCTCATGCCATATATGAAAATGAACTACAAATGGACCAAAGGCCTAAATGTAAGAGCTAAAACTGTGAAACTCTTAGAAGAAAACATAGGCGAAGAGCTTCATGATCTTGCATTTGGCAATGATTTATTGCATATGACACTAAAAGTACAGGTGACAAAAGAAAATATAGATAAGTTGGACTTCATCAAAATTAAAAACTTTTGTGCATCAAAGGACACTACTATCAAGGGAATGAAGAAACAACCCATAGAATAGGAGAAAATATTTGCAAATCATATATCTGATAAAGTATTAATATCCAGAATATATAAAGAACTACAACCTAACAATAGAAAAAACTCAACCCAATTCAAAAATCGACAAAGAGGCCGGGCGCGGTGGCTCACGCCTGTAATCCTAGCACTCTGGGAGGCAGAGTTTGCTCCAGGTTAGAAGCTCGAAACCAGCCTGAGCAAGAACGAGACCCCGTCTCTACTATAAATAGGAAAAAATTAATTGGCCAACTGATATATATAGAAAAAATTAGCTGGGCATGGTGGCATATGCCTGTAGTCCCAGCTACTCGGGAGGCTGAGGCAGGAGGATTGCTCGAGCCCAGGAGTTTGAGGTTGCTGTGAGCTAGGCTGACTCCATGGCACTCACTCTAGCCTGGGCAACAAAGTGAGACTATGTCTCAAAAAAAAAAAAATGGACAAAGGACACAAATAGACATTTCTTTAAAGAAGATATTAATAGGTAAATTAACCACTTGGTTAGTAAGCACAAGAAAAGGTGTTCAACATCACTAGTCATTAGGAAAATGCAAATCAAAACTATAACATACCACTTCACACCAACTAGAATGGCTACTATCAAAAAACAAAACAGAAAATAACAAGCGTGAGGATGTGGAAGAATCGGAATTCTTGGGCATCGCTGAAGGGCATGTGAAACGGTGCAGCCACTGTGGAAGACGTTTTGGCAGGTTCTCAAAAAATTAAACACAGAATTATCATATGATCCAGCCATTGTATTTCTGGGTATATACCCAAAAGAATTGAAAAGAAGGACTCAAACAGATACTTGCAAACCAATGTTCACAGCAGCGTTAGTCACACTAGTCAAAACATGGACACAAGCCATCTTCACCAGAAGATCGGTGGGTGACCGAGAGGGTGCCTCGCCCCCAGGACCTGTTCACCCACAGGTGGCAGGAAGCTCTGGCGCGACAACATGGACGAGCCGCTGAAGCATTGTGCCAAGTGACATGATGTAGACAAGAAGGATAAATATTGTATGATTCCACTGACGTGAAGTACCTGGGACGGCGGATTCGCAGAGGCAGAAAGAGCACGAGGCTATAAAGGGCGGGGGCGGGGGCGGGGGCAGGGGGGCGGGGCGGGGGCGGGACGTGGGCGGGGGCAGGGCAGGGCGGGGCGGGGGCAGGGCGGGGCAGGGGCGGGACGTGGGCGGGGCGGGGGCGGGACGTGGGCGGGGGCAGGGCGGGGCAGGGCGGGACATGGGCGGGGGCGTGGGTGGGGCGGGGCGGGGGCAGGGGGGCAGGGCGGGGGCGGGACGTGGGCGGGGGCGTGGGTGGGGCGGGGCAGGGCGGGGGCGGGGGGGCGGGGCGGGGGCGGGACGTGGGCGGGGGCAGGGCGGGGCGGGACGTGGGCGGGGGCAGGGCGGGGCGGGACGTGGGCGGGGGCAGGGCGGGGGCGCAGGGTGGGGCGGGGGCGGGACGTGGGCGGGGGCAGGGCGGGGCAGGGCGGGGGCGCAGGGTGGGGCGGGGCGGGACGTGGGCGGGGGCAGGGCGGGGCGTGGGCGGGGCGTGGGCGGGGCGTGGGCGTGGCAGGGCGGGGGCAGGGCGGGGCGGGGACGTGGGCGGGGCGTGGGCGGGGCGGGGGCAGGGCGGGACGTGGGCGTGGGCGGGACGTGGGCGGGGCGGGACGTGGGCGGGGACGTGGGCGGGGCGGGGGCAGGGCGGGGCGGGGCGGGGGCAGGGCAGGGCGGGGGCAGGGCGGGGGCAGGGCTGGGCAGGGCGGGGGCAGGGCTGGGCAGGGCTGGGCAGGGCGGGGGCGGGGCGGGGGCGGGGCGGGGGCGGGGCAGGGCGGGGCGGGGCGGGGGCAGGGCAGGGCGGGGCTGGCGCCCAGAGCTGCCGGCGGCGCCCAGTGCGCGCGCGGAAATGGTTAGAACGGTAGATTCTACCTTATGTATATTTTACCACAAATAAAAAGTACATATGCAAAAACAAGAACGAATGAACAGACTTGAGAGTCTCTGTTCACCTCTGGCCAGCAAGTCTGTCCCTGCTCTTGCGGCTAGATCTCTTCCGGGCGCAGCGCGACCCCAGGAGACGAGGGAGAAATCGCGCGCAGCTCGTCTGTCAGCCTTCCCTCTGCGACGCCTCGGCGCACAGACCCCACGGCCAACGGCGTCCCCTGCGCGATTTCTGGAGGGCCCGGCCGTGCGCTGCCGCTCCCTGCGGGCCGTGCTCCCTGGGGGCCGTGCTCCCTGCGGGCCGTGCTCCCTGCGGGCCGTGCTCCCGCCGCTCCCTGCTGGCCGTGCTCCCTGCGGATCGTGCTCCCTGCGGGCCGTGCTCCCTGCGGGCCGTGCTCCCGCCGCTCCCTGCGGGCCGTGCTCCCGCCGCTCCCTGCGGGCCGTGCTCCCTGCTGGCCGTGCTCCCTGCGGGCCATGCTCCCTGCGGGCCGTGCTCCCTGCAGGCCGTGCTCCCCGCCGCTCCCTGCGGGCCGTGCTCCCTGCGGGCCGTGCTCCCTGCGGGCCGTGCTCCCTGGGGGCCGTGCTCCCTGCGGGCCGTGCTCCCGCCGCTCCTTGCGGGCCGTGCTCCCTGGGGGCCATGCTCCCTGCGGGCCGTGCTCCCGCCGCTCCTTGCGGGCCGTGCTCCCTGCGGGCCGTGCTCCCGCTGCTTCCTGCGGGCCGTCCTCCCTGCGGGCCGTGCTCCCGCCGCTCCTTGTGGGCTGTACTCCCTGCGGGCCGTGCTCCCGGCGGGCCGTGCTCCTGCCGCTCCCTGGGGGCCGTGCTCCCGCCGCTCCCTGCGGGCCGTGCTCCCTGCGGGTCGTGCTCCCGCCGCTCCCTGCGGGCCGTGCTCCCTGCGGGTCGTGCTCCCGCCGCTCCCTGCGGGCCGTGCTCCCTGGGGGCCGTGCTCCCTGCGGGCCATGCTCCCGCCGCTCCATGCGGGCTGTGCTCCCTGCGGGCCGTGCTCCCGCCGCTCCCTGCAGGCCGTGCTCCCGCCGCTCCCTGCAGGCCGTGCTCCCGCCGCTCCCTGCAGGCCGTGCTCCCGCGCCCGCCGCGGGGCAGCGACATTACTGACACGTCCGCTGACGCGGGCTGTCCCCTGCGCCGTCCAGGGTGGTGCCGGAGGGGACTGTGCATTTCTGTCCTGTCCAGCTTCTCTTTGCCTGGCTGAGTCCGAGCGTGGCGGCAGCCCTGGTCCTGACGGCTGTCCTCGCCGGGCAGTGGCGGGTGCGCTCCGCGTGCGCACGGGGCGGGCGCACACACGCGGGCGTCGCCGCTTCCCCGGGCGGACAGCGCGCCTCCGAGAAGGCGGAGCAGCAGTCCCCTCCTTTAGGACGGTGGCGGGTACAGTCACTGGCCAGAAGCGTCCTTAATTCGTGCCAACACGAGCTCGATCATTTGTCTTCGTTGGGATTCACGTTCATCAGATGGAATTATTTGTGCGTAATTCACAGACGGGACCCCGAGGATTTCCTGTAGATGACCCTGACCACTTTCCAGTCTTTATTTACCATTTTGAGGAGCTGGGAAACAATGGCTTCTTGAGGTTCTAATATTACATGTGAGCAATACACTGTCATCCCGAACATTAGTTATACTCTTGCAGAAAGCATTTTCCTAAAAATTACGGCACCTCTAAAATCCTGTCTTTTTCAAATGCACAGACATCTCAGGGGGATGCGGTGCCGCCCTGCGGGCGCGGCCGCCGAGGGCGCTGCTGGAGAGGCCCGGACGCCCGCGGGACGCCGGCGCGAGGACGCGGTCCCCATCCCTGTGGCGCCAGGGCCGGGTCTCACGGGAGACGCGTCTTCGGTGACGTGGGGTGCGCAGCTCCGCGGCGCCCTCCCGGGGCGCCCTCCCGCGGCGCCCTCCCGCGGCGCCCTCCCGCGGCGCCCTCCCGCGACGCCCTCCCGGGACGCCCTCCCGCGGCGCCCTCCCGCGGCGCCCTCCCGCGGCGCCCTCCCGGGACGCCCTCCCGGGACGCCCTCCCGGGACGCCCTCCCGCGGCGCCCTCCCGCGGCGCCCTCCCGCGGCGCCCTCCCGCGGCGCCCTCCCGCGGCGCCCTCCCGCGGCGCCCTCCCGCGGCGCCCTCCCGCGGCTCCGAGCTGCAGCCCCTACGGGCTCGGGCGCCGCCCGTCTCTTTCTCTTCCGCCAGAGCAGCTCCGGTCTGCAGTCTCGCACATGGGCACATGGACTCCCACCTCCCTCCGGACGTGGCCCCCACGCAGGCCCGTGGGGGGCGCTGGCCCCGGAGCCGCCCCGCGCCCTGCCGCTGTCGGGGCTAGAGGGCGTGAAGCCGCGGGGCTAGAGTTCAGCAATAGAAGAACACAGCATTTTCTGAAGATCCAGATGATTAAGAAAACCAACTTGTAATTGCCTTGAAGATGCCTGGATTGCAGATACTTTTCCCCTTCCCACTTTCTACTAGTCTAAGACAAAAAGAAAAACAAACCTAATTCAATAACAGAAATACTGAGTTGCTCAACAAAATCAATGGCAACAAAACCCGAATGCACACTCAGCACGCAGAGCCAGCGCGGGTTATTGTGTTTGGAGCACAAAGCCAGTGCTTTTGGTCTGTTTTTAATTAACAAAGGAAATGAGGGTTAGGCGAGGTTCACATTAAGAAGGATAAACTGTCCCCAAATTACAAATTACAACCTCTGTTATTCTGATAAAGTATAACCATTTTTATAGTTTAGATATTACATTGAATTATTTCTATTTTACTTTAGCCTAAAGACATCTAAAGGCAGGTGTAATTAGAATGTGTATCTCAGCCCAAATAGAATCCCAACAGGCTAATACTCGGAAATGGCTTAGCTTTCAGCAATGATATTTTTCAAAGGTAAACTGTGAAATGTGCATCAAAATCAGTAAATGAGATAATTCATTGTATGGAATTATTATTTGTAAACCAGTTTAAGGTTGAAAATGTTTTTCCAAGAATCAATTCTAGACTAATGTATCTACCTCCTTTAGAACTAATGGAACCAGATGATTTTTGGTAAAAGAGCATTTGTCTTTTCTCGTGAGCCGCAGGAATGTCTGCTTTCTCACAGCTTAAGAGATCAAGTTCGTTTTTGATTGTCTTAATACATTCTCCGATGTGCTTACAAGTTAGCTTTATTGAGCTACAATTTTCATACAATTTTAAACTCACCAATTTGGTTACTTTTGGCAAATTTATATACCTGCATAGCCAGCATTCCATCAGGTTATATATTTGGCACACCCACTTTTGACACGCACCCATGTTGTTGTGGTTATTTATTGCTGAGTTACCAGTTGGTACCGCTGCATTGTGGAGGTGCAACACAATTTGTTTATTCATTCACTGGCTGATAGGCATGTGGGCCATCTCCAGTTTGATTATTATGACTAAAACAGCTATGTACATCTTCATACAATTCTTTGAGTGGACATATATTTTCATTTATTTTGGGTAAATATCAAGGAGTGTTTTTTACAAGAGACTGACAAACTATCTTTTAAAGTGGTTGTATCATTTTAAATTCTCACCAGTAATGTACAAAAGTCCCGGCAGCTCTAAATCCTGGCCAATATTTGGTGTTTGTTACTGACAGTCTCTGAAATGTCAGCCGTTCTGTTGGCTGCATAGTGACAGCACGTTGTGGTGTTAGTGGCCTTTCCTTCGTGGCTGGTGGTGTCTAAGCATCTTCTGTGTGCTTAGTTCCCATCTATGTGTCTTCTCTGGTAAAGTGTCTCTTTAACATTTTGCTCAATTTAAAAAATTATGTTATTATTGAACTCGAGTTCTTTATATATTCAACATGTATATACACATATTTTAACAAGCTTTATTGAGATATAATTCATTTACCATTATTACCCACTTAAAATGTATAGTTCCATGAATGAGTATATTCAGAGTTGTGTAAATACCATCACAATCTAATTGAGAACACTTTCATCACCCTCCCCAACTAAAAAAAAAACCCAAATTCATACCCATTAGCAGTCACCCTCCATTCTCCCCCATGCCCAGCACTAGGCAGCCACGAATCTGCTTTCTCTTTCTGTGGATTTGCCTGGTTTGGACTCTCATATGAATGAATAATATGTAGTGTTTTGAGACTAGTTTCTTTCACTTAATGTTTTCGAGGTCCATCTATGTGGTAGCATGTATCAAACTTCATTCCTTTTAATGGTTGAATAGTACCCATTGCATGGATATACCATATTTTAACCATTCATCAATTGATGGACCTTTGGGCTGTTTGTATTTTTGGGTATTATAAATAATGCTGGCATGAACATTCTTGTATAGGTTTTTGTGTGGACATGTTTTAATTTCTGTTGGGCATATACATATGTTTTGCAAATATTTTCTCTTGGTCTGTGTATTTCCTTCTGATTTTCTTAACAGTATCTTTTGAAGAGCAGAAGTTTTAAATTTGATGAACTCCATCAATTCTTTTCTTCCATGATTCATGTCTTTAAGTGTCTTATCTAGGAAATCTTTGCCTAATCCAAGGTCACAAAGATTTTATGTTTTATTCTAGAAGTTTTATATTTTAGCTCTTATATTTAGATATATAATCAATTTCTGTATATGGTGTGAGGTAAGGGTTGAGTTCATGTTCCTGCACATGGATTTCATATCTGTCCACACCTCACTATTGCATTACCTTTGCAACAATTGACTATGTATGTGTAGGTCTTTTCTTGGCTCCAAATCCATTTTATTTATCTATATGTCTATTCTCAAGCATGATACAATTTTCTTGATTATTGTAGTTTTATAAAAATAAAGAAACCAGGTATTGTAAGTCCTCTAACTTTGTTCTTTTGAAAAATTGTTTTGCTTACTTGATTCCTTTGCATTTTCAAATAAGTGTAGAACTGGCATATCAATTTCTATAAATATGTTGTTGAAATTTCGATTGGAGTTGCATTAAGTCTATAGACAATTGTGGGGGAGAATTGACACTTTCATAATATTGAGTCTTCTGATCCACGAACATGGAATATCTCTCCATTTTCTTTGCATCTTTGTTTCAGGAATGTTTTGTAGTTTTCAGTGCATAGGCTTTGCCCACATTTTGTTACATATCCCTAAATATTTCATATTTTTGATATTTTTTAAATTTCCATTTTATCACTATATAGAATATTGATTTTTGCCTTATGACCTTGTATCCTGTAATATCACTCACCATTCCTAGTTCCTTTTTTGCAAATTCTTCATTTTCTACCTAGACTATCACACAGTTTGCAAATAGACAGTTTTACTCCTTTCTCCCCCAGTCTGTATGCTTTTTATTTTTTGTTAATGTTGCACTGGGTAGGACCTCCAGTACAATGTTTAATAAAAGTGTGAGAGCAGATATCCTTGCCTGGTTCTTAATTTTAGGAGGAAAGCATTGAATCTTTCACACTGAGTATGATGTTAACTATAGGAATTTTATAGGTGCCCTTTATCAGGTTAAGAAAATTCCCTTCTATTCCAATATTGCTGAGAATCTTTATGACTTGGTGTTGAATTTTGTCAGATGCTTCTTCTAAGCCTATTGAGATGATTATGTTTTTCTTTTTGCTTTGTAAATATAGTAAATTACACTACAGGCAGTTCTTGACTTATGATGGTTTGACTTTCCAATTTTTCAACTTTATGATGATATAACATGTAGTAGAAACCATGCTTCGAATTTGGCTCTTTTCGTGGGCTAGTGATATGCGGTAGGATATTCTGCTGCAGTGCTGGGAGGCAGAAGCAAGCCACATGATCACAAGGCAAACAACTGATACTCTACACTGCACTGTGTTGCCAGTGTTTCTTTGGATATTGTGTTTTGTTTTTGAATCCTATCATGTCTACAAAAAGCCCACCTGTGTCCAGTATTCAACACTTCGTGTTAGATGATCCTGCCCAACTGCAGGCAAATGTTTAAGTGTTCTGAGTACATTTAAGTTAGGCTGGGATAAGCTATCATGTTTGGTAGGTTAGGTTGAAAATGCACTTTCAATTAATTTATGATGGTTTATTGGGATGTAACCCCCATCATTAAATCGAGGAGCATCTGTAATTGATTTTTGAATACTCATAAAGCCTTGTAATCCTGGGATAAATCCCACTTGGTCATGATGTATTTTCCTTTAGATATATGGATCAAATTGATTTCTAAGTATTTTGGTAAGCATTTTTGTATCTATGTTTATAAGGGATTATGTGTGTAGTTTTTGTTTCTTTTAATGTTGTTGCCTGGTTATGATACCAGGCTAATGCTGGCTTTACAGACTGAAGTGGGAAGTATTTTCTACTATTCTATTTTCTGGATGAATTTATGTAGACTTGGTGCAGTATCTTCCTTAAGCGTTTGGTAGAATTTATCAGTGAAGCTAGGAATTTTCTTTATGGGAAGATTTTAAACTAGAAATTTAATATATTTGATATGTACTATTTAGGCTATATCTGAGATTTAGTAGTTTGTGTCTTTCAAGAAATTTCTAAGTTGTCAAATTTATTGGCATAAAGTTCATAATATTTCCTTATTATTCTTTTACTCTGTAGGATCTATAAAGATGTCTCTTCTCTTATTTTTGATATTGGTAACTTATGCATCTTTTTTCTTTGATCTATTTTCACTGATATTTCAAGAAACCAAATTCTAATTTATTTTGTTTTCTATGCCATTTATTTATTATCACCTCCCTCCTGCTTCATTTGGGTTTTCTAGTTTCTTAAGGTAAAAGCTTATATTATTGAGCCCTTTACTCTTTTCTAATATAAACATTTAATGATATAAATTTTCTTATATGTACTGCTTTCACTGTATGCTACAAGCTTTGATATGTTGCATTTTCCTTTAGTTCATATTTTATAATTTTTAACACCCATGGGCTAAAGTGTTATCAATTTTCCAATAATTTGGGGAATTTTCCAGATACAGTTCTGTTACTGATTTCTAGTTTAATTCTTTTCTAATCAGAGAAAATAATTTGCAATCCTTCTAGACTTGAGAGTTGTTTTATGGCCCATAACAAGGTTCCTCTTCATGAATGTCCCATGTGTTGTTCGAAAAATAAGTGTATTCTGCTGTTGTTGAATGGAATATATCTTTGCTCACTAGAGCAGAGGAGCTTCTGCTTTAAAAAAAAATTTTTTTTTTTTTGTTCATAGACAAAGTTCATATATATTGTCATAGTATATTCTCTCATTGATCTGAAGAGGTGAAATCTGTTCCAAGTTTACTTTTTTATATCAATATAATCATCACACTTTAATAGTACACTTGTAAAGTCTATTTTTAAGTTGGCAAACAGATTAAAAAAATCTCACGCTCCCCTTTCTTTTCTACCATGCTATGACATGTACATGGATTGTGTGTTTTTCTGCTCATATTCTTTAAGGCCAAACTTGAGTTTAACTGTAGATAGTGTAAGTTGTTCTGACATGAGATGTGATACAGCAAGTAATATCCAACAAGAAAATCATCAAACTGTTAAAATCATTTAACATATATATTGTGGGATTAGAAGCAGAAATAGTGAAAACATAGCTGAGCTTCATAAACATGCAAATTATATTTTATTCAACACACATATTTGTTGAACCAACTAGCGCCGAGTGCTCTGCTAGGCAGTGGGGGGATGTGAGAGTGACCAGGACAGACACGGTCCCTGTCCCTAGTGGGGAAGGAATGTAAACGACAGTGTGAGAGCTGTGACGCGAAAGGCATCGACGTCCAGCCTTCCTTGCAGTGACCTGAGGAACAAGAAGTCATGGGATTAGGACTGGGGTGCCAAGGGGTTCAGGAAGAAGGAGCAATGTCTGAGCAGGCCTTAACTTGTCAACTCTGACCTGTCCAGAATCATTTAGCCACAAGAACATTCATAATTTAGTGGTGAACGTCTAAAACATTTAGTGTTACCTACACTCAGCTCAAGATGAATCTAGTACAGGGTGACTGTAACTCCCCATGTCACCGAGAGTTGTCCAAAGGAAATATTGAGAATGATTAAAAGAATGACAGCAAGTCAGGCTTGTTGATGCATTTTATTGTGAGATGGGGGAGTCTGGTAAAAAACTAGAAAATGACCATGGTGTAACAAGGAACTTAAAAATGAAGAATCGGATTTGTAACTTACATACATGAATACAGGAACAAATTGGCACAAAATGTTAAACATTGTTCCCAACACTGTTTATATAAGGTAATCCTAATTTGGCTTACTAAGGAAATGAGAGTTTTATGGTTAGGCTAATCTCTTAATAAAACTGCAGAGCGACATGCTATTAGTCACACAGTGAATTTCAAAATTTAAGAGTTTTATATTAAAAACTGGGTAAAGGTAAAATGACTTGATTGTAGTTGTAAAACTAATACATTCCCATTTAAATTCTGTTCTACAGTCCAAGGCAAGTATAAATGTTAACATAACACTGTTAAATCAAATCTCAATGCAAGAGAACCAATTGCATCTCTACTTTAAATCTTATCAACTTTCCAAATTTTCATACTAAAATATATTATTGTATTAATACAAACTACAGTATTATACACTACACTGTGTAATAAATAAAGAAATATAAAAATAAGACACATAAATATAAAAGTTTTCTAAAACTAAAAGTACATATGTCAGTAAGAAGGGTATTAATACTGCCAGGTTTGAAGACATACAGTACAAAAATGTTGCACAGATCTATAAACTAAAAGAAATAAAATAATACTGATAGGTAAAAATCAGCTAATGTTAATAAACTGGGTCCATAATAACTAACATTTGGAAACAGTAATGAGCCAAATAGCAATGGCATGCCCACGTGTGAAGTGCAAGTACGTGGATAAAGCAGATTAGAAAATTTCCCTTTCATTTCTGTGGAGAAATTCTGAGAGTCAACTAATGCAAAATGAATACTGAGTAATTAAAGGATGAAATGTCCCAGTGTTTCAGTTTCTCTGACAGAGTCAGTGGTTTTAAGTTTTATTTGGGAATTTTGATACAACAAACAAATCAACAAATGCTAGTTATTGTAGGCCACGCATGGACGAAGGCGGGTTAGAGCCTTGCGAACACTGAGAAATGGCACTTACAGCACACAGGTCTTGCTTAAGGCCAAAGGAGATACAAAGCTTCAGGTCATATCCTTCATATTTTTTACCACATACGCAAACACAATCACAAACACTGATTCTGACGACTTTGTTGTCCTTACCAGTATTAACACTGTTAGTCCCTGCAATCAGAACGTCATGACAATCTTCTGAACTCCATTTTAAACCACATTTGAGTAAGAAACTTCAGTTCTTCTATCAACTGCTTTCTTAAGGCTAACAATACACTTTAAATGTAAATATGCTCTACAATGACATCTAAATATCAGAAATTACTACCTTCTAGACTGAATTTATAAAAGGTAGTCAGCATGGGTTGGAACTACATTATACTTTGCTGTGAAGGGAATTTTGTAGTGCAGAAGTTCTCACATTTTAAAAAACATAATAAAATACTGAAGCGGATTTAACATATGTTTACCAATAAAAAATTATAAAATTTCTCCCAATTGTACAGCTTAAGAATAAACCAACATAAGAGTGATAATTAATACTGATAAAATAAAACCATGCCAAATGCTTGTCTAATCATCAGTTTCCTTTAACCTGTTAATCTTCGCTTTCTGAGTCATTTTTCTAATCTGCTTCTTGTTACAAACTTGTTCCTAACTTTGAAAACTGCATGAAAAATTACTAGGTCTGAGGTTCAGGCACACCCGGATTTTTTTTGTGTGGGTTTTTTTTTTTTGTATTTTGTATTTTTTTAGTTTTTACTTTACACAGTAGTGAACAGGAATCACAGCATACAGGTTACTGTGTTTCCATGAAAAGCATGGATAATATAGAACAAACTTCATTACCAATTTAGAATTTATTTTCCTTCTAGAAAAACTATCAGGCTTCATTTGTCTTTTCTTCAGACACTTGCTTGCTATCCTCGCTGACTTTTCCTTCTAAGCTGCTCGCTGGGCTGGCAGCCCGCTCACCCCTCATCGGACCTTGGGTTTCTGCGGCTTCTCCCTCGAGCTCCGCCTCCTCCTCTCCCTCCTCCCCCTCCATCCCCTCCTCCTCCTCCTCCTCCCCCTCCTCCTCCTCCTCCCCTCCCTCCCCCTGCGGATTTTCACATTCCTTTTCTTCCTGCGATTCTTCCATCTCTTTCTCCTCCTCCTCCTCCTCCTCCTCCTTTTCGCTGTCCTCGTCCTCCTCCCTTGGCAAACTCTCCCTCTCGTCCGAGTCCCCCTGCGACGGCGACGCCGTGTTGCCCGGCTGCCCGGGGCCCCCCGCGCGCGGCCGCCCCGCGTGGCCGTCGCCGTCGCGCTCCTCCGCCTCGCGCTTGCAGTAGGAGTAGCGGTGGTTCATGTGCTGCGAGTAGGAGCCCGAGTGCGAGAAGCGCTTCCCGCACTTGTCGCACTGGTAGGGCTTCTCCCCCGAGTGCAGGCGCAGGTGCTCGATCAGGTGGTGCTTGTGTTTAAAGGCCTTTTTGCAGATCCCGCACTCGTGAGGCCTCTTCCCTGCAAATGACAACAGTGTGGCGATGAAATCAATAATGGTGATTCGGCAAACAATATCCTTGTAAGGCTTTGGGGTGCTTCAGTTTGTGGAAAGGGAAAGATTTTTAGTTGCACTTTAGAAAAACTTCCAGGTCCAGAACTGTATTGTGCTATTGTAACATAATACAATAATTTGGTTTGTCCTTTATACAAGGAAATCTGGTGTTCTATACTCTGCTTTGCAGATGAACATGTCAATGGAGGAGCTATATGAGGTTGAAATGCCAAAAATACAAGCACCATGACAGCGCTGTGGAAAACCGAGCAAGCGGACCTGAGCCAGTAACAGGCGGCAGTGAACACAGCGAGGGGGGGGCACAGACGTGCTGCTCCACTTGGTTCTTCCATTGTCACCCCCACCGCACACTTAAGGACCCTTTTTAGACATTTTATTCTTAGTCACAACCCCTGCCCCTATGCAATTTTAATGCTTCATATATACCTTTTACATGGGATAAAACTCATACATATGCACTTTATATACTGAAGTCCTTTAGAAAACCCGCCAACCATTGTAATATCTCAGGCTGGTTTTGCCCCTGAGAAACAAGTTGTGCGGGTTGAGTGCAGTGTCATTGCCTCCTGAGAACGCACGGGCTGGCGGGACGGCTGCCTGGACGCGGGAACAACTGGCAACAACCTGATCCTAATCAGGATTGATAAGGTCCAATTTCAGTGCTATCAAGCAGTTAACAAATATAGAAATGACTTTTTCTATTTTTAGGTACAGTGTATTTTGCATATGGATTCTTCATTTTGGTATTTGCTAATATTTAACTGTTGCCCAAAGAGGAAGGAGATTTCCTAATTTTTCTCAGATCCCAGTGGAAACAGCCAGAGGAATGAGTTACCAGGGGCTTATTTTGAGAGGTGCAACTTTCCCTTAGGTAATACTAGTTTTTAACTCCAAGAAATGCCCAAGTGTCACTGCATGTATCTCTGAATCTAAGATTGAAGGAAGGAAAACAGATCTCTGTATCTTTTCTCATAAGAGTAGGAAATGAATTAAATGGCTGGTGGTGCGGGCAGGGAAGAAAGGGAAGGCGAAGGAAGAGCTCACCTTAAACCCAGCCTTTCTCCAGTAACCCACGTCAGAGACCCCGCGGGGTGCTGGACCCAGTTTGTACTGGCTGCAGAGAGTGTACTGTTAAATTTTTAGGAATCCTGTAAGCTGAAAGACATCACCTTCAAGCTTCAAATCAGCCACTGTGGGAGTGTTTATGCCACAAAAATCTGTGAACACTGCCAATCAGGGCTTCCCTGCCCTTCAGAGAGCCAGTTGTTAAAAGTTACTAGCATTCCACTGAATTAAGGATTCAGATATGGCAGGAGTTGGCAAATATTTTCTGTAAAGGACTAGGCAGTGGTTCAACTACTCAATTCTGCCACTGTAGAAGAACACGAAAGCAGCCCAAGACAATATGTAAATTGTGTTCCAATTCACTTGATTTAGGGAAACTGAAATCTGACTTTCACATTTTCATGTGTCATAAATATTCTTCTTTTTATATTTTTAAATCATTTAAAATGCTTTGAAAAAGCATTCTTAGCTTATAGGCCGTAGAAGAACAAGTAGGAGATCACATTTGGGGCCAGATTGTGTTTCCCTATGACTGTAGCCCGCTGGTCCCCTATCTTTTATTAATGGGTACTACTTTATTAATCTAGCACAAACTTGCATTAAATGAATGTGGACAGAATAAATGCTGTGCCAGCTTGAAGGAATTAAGTCAGTAGAGGAATGTTTAGGGCAAAAAACAAAAATAAAGGCACACACCTTAAAAACTAGGTAGAAGTAGGCAGACAGATGAAAGTGGCAAGATCAGAGAAGTGAAAAACAAAATGAAAATTCTAATAACTTTAGTTTTTAATTTAGCATTTTTCAGTATATCATATTACAGGTACCTTTAAAAAGAATAAGATGTTTGACATACCTGTGTGTTCATATTTATGTCTCAATAATGAACTACTCTTTTGGAATATCTTGTCACACAAATCACAAGCATACATTCCATTTTCTGTTTTCCGCATTTTCTTTTTGGGTGGTGTAGAATCAGAGTCATTCTGATCCTCCACATTTGATACTCCTTCTGAGCTAGTGTCTTGTCTTTCATCCTAAAGGAAAAAAAGAGTAAAAAACATTTTTAATTTAAAATTAAAAGATAAATAAGAGATAAAAATTAAAAGCATGGGATAAAGAATTACTTTGATTTATACTTTCAATGAATTGATCAAACCAAGCATACTGCCCTCACTACACATGGGCTGCAGGGGTGGGGCTAGAGCACAGGTGGGGGTTGATACAGCCTAAAGTGAGGTTAGGGATAATATAGTCAAAACTATAGCAAAACACATACTGAACTGGTACTGAAAAGGACACCACAAAGAAAGAATCTATAAAATGTGTAGTAATAAAATTTACTTGGTTCTATGTAAATCTTTATGAGAAATTTGCAGAAAGTTTAACTTATGAGTTTGCTACTTAATCACTCATTACTAACTGCATCATTTACCTTCATTTTTTTTCATTCTGGTTTCTCTAAGCAAAAATGAAGATACTGTTTTTTTAAAAGTGGTCTTTAAATTATATCCTCCAGAACTTCAGGGTTCTATGGTCTACTTGAAAAGAGAGAGGTTTGCTCCACCACTTTTCTAAGGAGCAAGATGGAAAAACAGTAAAGGAGGGTCTATATTTTTAAATAGGAATATATGCTAGTGAAAATGAATCTTTAGAACTCCAGTGGAATAAAAATAAATTCAGGCAGTCTCATAGAGATAATTTTGGGCAGAAGGCTGTCATAGGTAGAATTATCCTACAGGGAACCCGTTGTGGAATTGGGTCCTCTAAGATCTTTCTGCCTTTTCTAGAGTATTCCATTCTACTATCTCTAAACCTACACATTTTCTGAAACTTGAAGGTTTTTCCACATTTATTATGGCTTTATAAGGCAGGAGAGGTGCAGCCATTTGTCTGGGTCTTCTGTGAGCTGCCAATGGGTGCTGAAATAACCTGACTCTTCTTTCATTGCTATTTAATCTAGTCATGATTATGTGAAATGTTAAAGGTGGCGCCTTTTCTACTCCAAGGTATGCAAAGCATTCTATACACTAAACATTTAGATGAATTCAATGGTCATGTGAAAATTTTTTTCAAGAGCTATCACAATTGCAGAAAACTATCACAATTGGCAATATTTAAGGGGAAACAAAAGCAGCAAATATACATTTGAGCAGGATACCAAAATTATTGTAACTTTACCTACTTATGGCAAATATTTGTAAAAAAGACCAAATTTATCTGTAGCATTCATTTGATTCTTTCAGAAATTGATGGAAAAAATGGGGGAAAAATGAGGCACATTAGTGCCATGGAAAAAGTCTTGACAATGAGACATACAACAGCTTTATAAAAACTATCATGGGTTTTTGAGTAAGAGAAGTTCAAGGCTTCTTCCTGGATGGAAAAAGAATTGTTCTGGTAAACACCAGTTTACTGATTTTACCTACTTCAAGAGGGAATCCAAATAGAGGTGTGCAGCCACATTTCCACATATATATTAATTATGACTGAATACTTTATTCACAGCTCATAAAATGATCAATATGTCCACTATATAAGTTCTTCATATACTTAACTCTTAATTATTTAATTAAGTCCTTTTATAAACAGAGGTGTTAGTACATAAAAGTGACAGCCAAGTTTGCCAGCTGTGAACCTGTGAATGATCATAATCAAGGCAGAAACTATTATTAATTTTAGGGATTTAGCTATAAAAACAGAAATCCATTATTATTTCAAATTTTCTTTTTTATTTCTAACTTAAAATAGGTATTTAGCTTAGACTTATACATCATTTTTCAAAGTAGAATAACATTTTGAAGTTTAAATGTATTAAGTAATAGCTTAGTGAAGAACATCATGCTACAAATGTTAAAGCAAACACTGATCTATTTCCTTTTAAAACTGACAGTTTCTAACAACTTAGTTGGCTCTACAGTGACTGATTTTCAAGAGAAAAAGTTAATTGAAATTAGTAAAACTAGCATTTTACTAGCCAGGCTCAGAATGGGGGCATTTTTTTTTTTTTTTTTTTTTTACCTGATTTCCATTTGGCTGGATCACTTTGGAGGGCGGTTCCTGGACTGCAGGGCTGACTGTGGCAGAGTACGTGTAAGCCACCTGGGGGATCAGAATGGTTTGCTTATTGGCAGCGAGTGCTCGCAAGCATGGGACACTGCTCTGGTCAGCAATGGCCACGATTGTGGGCAGCTGGGCAGTGACCGTAGGTAGAGCAATGTTTATGGGGTTGGCACTTGGTGGGATTACATTTACAACTGGTTGTGAGTCTGTAACACCACTGTCCTTTTGTGGCTCCTTTTTTGCGCAAGACAAGTTCAAGGGTTCTTCCTGGACAGAATAAACACTGTTCTGGTAAACACTAGTGATGGTTGACCTTTCCAGCAATTCTCCCTGTTGCTTTGGTAGTGAAAGATCAAGAGGTTCTACTTGTGGCTCTTCTTGTGCACCTTCCGCTGTGTACAAGTAACCCTGTGCATTTCTGGATGAGGAAAGGTTTAGCGGTGACGGGGATGGTGTACTGCTTCTGGAACCATTGCTGGTTGAGCCCACTGGTAAAACGGCAGAGTCTGTCATCTTCAAAGGGCTCTGTAGATTTACTGTGTTGTCCTGGGGTTCACCTGCATTTGCAGACTGAGGCTGATCATCGCTCTTTGCAGGGATATTTACTTTGTCTGGATCAGGAGAAGATGGTTCTGAAGACTGCACTGAAATCTGTCCAGCTTGCATCTTTTCAAACCACTTTTTTACTACATCCAATGGTAGATTTACTGAATCAGCAATTTTTGAGAGCTCTTCTGCACTTGGTTGTGCATTCAAAGCATAATATGCTTTCAGAAGAGACAAGAGGTTCTTTAAAGGTGGTTGACTGGGAGACAAATTGCCATCTCCAGCACCTGATGAGGCAGAGGACTCAGGCTTCTCAGCTTCTGCTGCTGCAGGGAGTGGAGGGAGCTGTGCAGGCTGCTTCAGGTCATAGTGCTTTAGTTCTGGAAGTGCATTAAGGTCTCCTGGACAGTCATCACACAGCAGACAAGTGCTATCATTCACTCCCCCTTCAAAGTTTTTGTCCTTCTCAGATTTAACAGTAAGATCTTCTGGTAGCTTTTCACTTTTGCAACTGTTTGTGGGGACTGGATTTTCTTTTTTTAAATTCTGAGGAACAACTTGAAGTTGGCTAGGCTGCTCAAGACTGTAGTTGATGATAATTTTGGTTGTTCCATCTTGATCAACCAAAGGAAGACTGATGGCTGAAATAACAGAATGGCCACCTTGTTGTATGGATGAAGCATTGATTGTTTCTTGTTCTTTGGATGCAAGATTGGCTTGATTATTCTCCAAAACTTGCCTTATTACATTACCATCTACTGCCACTTTAAGTACATTCTGAATATCACTTAAATTGATACTTATGGGAGACACCAAACCAACTGTTGGCAGAACAACAGCTTGCACCACACCCTGAGGAGAACTGGCTGCCTGCAATGGGCCACCACCACTAAACACCCCGTTTTGTAAAGGGGCTGAACAGTTGATTCCTGAAGCAACC
Organism: Microcebus murinus; assembly: GCF_040939455.1. Classification (NCBI taxonomy): domain Eukaryota; kingdom Metazoa; phylum Chordata; class Mammalia; order Primates; family Cheirogaleidae; genus Microcebus; species Microcebus murinus. The sequence continues at coordinate 1,386,630 of NC_134128.1, forward strand.
ACTATGGGTTTGAATTCATAATCCACAGGTTCAGTTTTAATTTGGTTTATAGAAAGTTGTTCTTGAAGGGGTTTATTCTCTATCTTTTGCCGTATCTGTGGTCGTGTGGGACTGCCTGGTGATGCTGAGAGAGATGGTGAGGAACACTGAGATGTTTTGAGTCCTGTTCTTGGTCGCCCATTCACAGGCATCAAGCTGATACATTTTTTACTGCTTATGTGTGAGCTATAGGAACCAGAATGAGAAAAACGTTTCTTGCAGTTTGGGCATTCATATGGCTTCTCTCCTAAGCAAAAAAAATTACATTCACTGAATTAATATAAATTTTTATATATCCACATTTTCCCTAAAATAAGCACTATCAATTTTAAAAAAGAGATTATCATGTATGCTTGGAATACAATTTTATTTAGAATCATCATTTTAAGTTCAAAACCTACATAAATGTTATAAACACTAGTCTGAACTACATGTGCTAACCAATCAGGGAATCTTCTCAGCATATGTGTAAAATTTTTCTGCCAACTTTTATAACTTCAAATAATTCTCAAATACCAAAAAAGAATTATATCCTACTCCCTCAAGTAATTTTTTTCTATCCTGTTTCACCAACTCATATAATTTAGTGTATTTTACTCTATTCAACCATTTGTAGAAGAAATTAACATTAGAAGAAAGAAGTAAAATCCCCCATAAGACTTAAAAAGTATGAATATCTCTCCTCAACCAATAAAAATTCTCATATCCATAAGGTTTTCTTGAACAGGTTTTTCCTAATTGAGGAAAACTTTAAATATGAAGTATTATTATAAGCACTGGCTTACTAAACTGGAATGTATCTACTCCAGAGATAGAAGTTCTGGTGGGCACACAAAGCACCGTGGAGTTTCAATCTCAGTGACAGTGGATATGGTAAAACATTATTTTTATATTAAAACAGATTATACCATGGGAAAAATGCAACATTTGTGTGAACTGTTAAGAAAACTCCACAACGTCAGAGAAGCGTCGTGCTTGTGGGGGCCTCCCTCAAGCTGCCGCCCCAGATGCTCCAGGTGCAGGGCACTTAGTTCTCCTTGGCCATTAGGGTAGTTGGGTGGAAAATACTGAAAAGCACTGAGGTAAACGGAGTATTTTCATACAAGCCTAATTTTTCATTTTGCTATTTATAGTTATAATTCATTGACGTATCATTTCCAAGTCACGGGGTGGGAACCCGGGTCTTGCGTGCCACTTATCCCCGCGCCTGTCACAGCGCAGGCCACAAAGATGCTCCCTGAGCCTTTTCTGGATGAATGAATGGCCAATTGTTGAATTATGAAGTGAGATGACGCTGATTTGTCTACTCAGTATCGAAATAGAGCTCTCCTCTCCTCCTTTTTATGAATTAAGATGAAAGTAGAGAAAGCCAGTGTAAGCCCTGCTAACAATGAAGCTTCAATGCTGTAAAGTTAAAAAATGTGAGTTGTTTTCTCAGAAATATGATTATTGAAGATCAGATATTAGAATCAGAAGGGATCTAAGAAGCCCTCTAGTACAGACTCCTTTTCAATAAAGAGTTCATCGCACATCATCCTAGACAGCAGCTAGCCTCTGCTTGAACCCCTTTAGTAAGAGAGAATTACGACCTGCTAGACAGATACCTGGTGCTGATGAGGACCATAGATTTTGGTTCAAATCCTGGCTCTGTCAAATACTACTTTCTGAAACTTTCCAAGCTTCAGAGTTTTGGGGTGTAAATGTAGAAACATTCTCATTGGATTGTTAGAGGAGTTATAGGAGATTATATAGCAAAACTCTTAGTATACTCATCAAATGTTAGTGATTCTTTTACAAAACAACTCTACTGAGAGAAAGGCTGAGTTATCGAGCCACGGTAAGCCTGCTATACTGCCTGTTTCCTTATCCGGTCTGCGCTTCTGATGCCGTGTGGAGCAAGTACCACTTTTCTTTTACCAGCCAGACTTTCACATTGACAAAGAGCTTATATATCCCAAACTTCCCTTATGCAGGTTAAATATATCCAGGTCCTTCAAGCATTCTTCACAGGATGTGTTTTTCCGAAACCTTACCTGCTTGTTAACCCGCCTCTGGATATTCTACAGCTTATCACTGTCTTCCCAATGAAATGCCCGAATAGAATTCAATATCAAAATGCATCAGATAAAAGTTTCCAATGGGGGTAAAACAAGGGCTAGTATATCTCTACTTTAACATTTTTAATTCCTTGATAACATTTTTTGTTTAACTACTGTTTCCCCAAAATAAGACCTACCTGTAAAATAAGCCCTAGCAGAATTTCTAAGCATTTGCGCAATAGAAGCCCCACCCTGAAAATAAGCCCTAGTGACGGGCGTGGCTGCGCAGCGCGTCTGCACAACCCGTGCATTTTGTCGTGGAGCGGTAAAGAACTCGAGCAGCCCTTCTCATCCGCCCCATGACAGCTCTAGTGCTCGACATGAGAGATTGGGGCCAATGGTTCTAAAGGAAATAGAGTCGCAAGACATTCAGGATGGGATTTGGGTTTGGAGAGTGATGATGATGCTCTAGAAGAAGACGACCTGACTCTATTTGAATAAATGTAGATTGTTGAACTGTACTTAAAAAAAATAACACATCCCCTGAAAATAAGCCCTAGGGTGTCTTCCTGAGGAAAAGTAAATATAAGACCCTGTCTTATTTTTGGGGAAACGCAGTACATGCTCACTCTCCTTATAGACACTAGGAAGATAAACATATATAATATAGACTCATGTACCTTTACAAACAGGGAGACAGAGGACAGTAGGCATGGTGAGCACATCATAGCCCCAGCTTTGCTATGTGCTAGCTAAGTGACAATGGACAAGTTAATTAAACTCTCTGAACTTCAATTTTCTCATCAGTAAAAAGGGGGACATAATAGAATCTATCCTATAGGGTTATATGAGTTAATGCATATAAATAACTAACATGTGGCTAAACATAGTTAAGTGTGCAACACATGCTAGTTATCATTATTATTATTGTTGGGAATTACCTTACTATTTTATCACTGCCAGAAAGTCTACATAACAATTATTCAAACACCAGAAGTCACTATGTTTGTTAGAAAACTCCTAGTTTCTAACTTCTCAGACTTTATCACCTAATTAATTTACCTACCAAGTTTAGGGTTTGCAACTAGTTTATCTTAGCGGTTACATCGGGAAGTTTCACTACTCAAAGGTTTTTTTTTACTTCCTACGGCTTAGAGCCTAATTTGTGGTCCACTTCCAACATGTGTAAGGGATTTCACAACCTTTTTTTTTTTTTTTTTACACATTTATTTCATGTCAGTCTTACTTTCTTAATTTTTCTTATATATTTTTAAATTAAAATTATTGTTCTATTAAAGGTATAAAAGTCTCATATTAAATAATTTAAAAAACAGTACAGAAATAAGTACAGAGGGAATGAACAGTGCAGAGCACAGTGGAGTTTCATGTTCCATGATGTGGCCTAAATAGGCATTAGCTTTTGAAGCAGCAGCGGCACACTGGCAGCTCATATTCAAATTTAGAACTTGAGATTGACTTTTAAATATCAATGCAGGATTTTGCAATTAAATTTTAACTTCTTGTTTCTAGACTATTGTGTTATGATCTCTGCTTCCCAACTTTGTATCATTTATAGATATGATAATTTTGTACATGAATATTATTCTAATCTTTATTTTATTTTCCTTCCTCTACCCCAATTTCAACATTTTAAAGACTCTCTTGAATTAGCTATACCTTTTACCTTCAAATCCTTTCTGGTAAGAAGGTAGGCTATTAAAAATATATTATTGATAAAAACTATTCAATATATAGGAGCTAAGAAATAGATTTCTGTGGCAGGCTGACAACCTGTACTTTTCTGAAACATTAATCAATGTGTGAAAATAAATAAATGTTTTGGTAAGAATCTTGGTTTGAGCATTTTCAAGTGGTAACTTCAGCTTATTTAAGTGTTAACCTCAATGAGCAATACAATAATACTTTCAGAAATGCAGTTCCAAAATAAAACACAGGTATCACCCACCACCTTTCACAAAGCCAACTATACTTTTTTGTAGAAAGATGTTTGTAAAATATAAACATCAATACAATAATTTTCACAAAATAAGCAATGTGCAAACATCTATAATTTCCCATTCACCATAGTTCTTTTTTATTAAAATTATTTAAATCTATAACATACCAAAATTAATGGGGAAGTGCACAGATTTCATTGTACAATGTGAGATGCTACTAAGTTTTCTTTATAAGCTTTTGTTCAAGTAGAGTCTGTAAAGAAATGCAAATATAGCTCTCTGTTTATGGTATGTTTCTAAAATAGGTATAATACTTTCATCATATATCATTCATCTTGTTAAGTAATAATTTAGAAAATGATGTGGAACAGAAAGGTGAAGATGGGGCACATTTTCCTTTTGGATTCTCATCATGCTGCAGCCCTCTCTCCTCTCACGCGGCCTTGGCTCACTGCCTACGCCTCCTCTACCACTCTTACCTTGAGTTCCATTTCTACTTCTCTCACATGAAGGATATCCTCCCTTCCTAGTCCTCTGTGCAAGTCGTATCTCTACGTGCTTTTTCATTCCCTTGTTAATTGTGCAAAGGAAGCAATGAAATTAACATCCATCAGAAAGCTAAAGTATTCTCAAGTTGTACTTGCTAACGTATGCTGTTATCGTCTGATAAGGAACTCTGGAGTATGTCATATTATATTAATTTGATATTTTTTAGTCAAAGGTTAAGAATCCAATAAAAAAAAACATTTATAAACAGGAAATTTCTCCACATCAGTCTTTATCCTAAAAGAAAAGCAAGGAGTTTATGACAATGCATGCAGATCTCATGTTATGACAGATTTATTTATTTCCACATATGCTATGATATTCAGGGTATAGAAAGAAAACAAATATTTACCACTGTGAATTCTTAAGTGCTCTTTTAGGTGGTGTTTGTATTTGAAAGCTTTTCCACATTCAGTGCACTTGAACTTACGATTGCCCCCAGACTGCGTCACATGTCTCTGTAAGAAAAAATTGGTATTTAATTTGTAAAGCAAAAGAACTTTAGACTAAAGAACATCCAATATGCTATAAGTAATGTTTCAGGTAAGTTTGATGATTGCTTTATTTCTTAAAAGCTTCAATTTGTAGCAGTCACAAAAATCTAACACTTGAAATTATTACCCAAAAGGATGGTGATAGTGGGAAAAAGAATTGTAGTATAGAGAAAAATCTCCACTTTCTAATTTAAAGTATCAGAGTCATATTTTGTTAAAAAATATAGCATTTAGCAAAATAAAGTAATATGCACTTTACCAGGAGCTAGAGATTATCTTGTCTGAACTCTAATTTACAGATAAAGAAACTGAATCCAAGAATATTTACTAATCTGTCTAAAGCATAGTTATTGCAACAGAACAACAAGGTCTCCGAACAGAAGAAAAGGCAGGCTTTTTCCAGTACTTTATCCTGTCTCTTATGTGTGATATATCCAAAATGAATTTTAAACCTGATGATTTAAAAAAATATTTCCTTTTTTCAGCTGAATGTGGACTATTGTAATAGCTTTTTGTCTGGTTTATCAAATTCCCATCTTTATATATCTCAAGTGTATTCTTCACACTTAATCTTACAAAAACATTGCTTGAATTGAATTGTATCAGCTCCTGCTCATAAATATCTGAAGGATCCCCATCAGTCCCTGAATAAAGATTCTCAGTCTGTAGATTCCAAGATTACAGCTCTTGAGTTTCCAAGATGATTCTTCCTCAGTTCTCTGTCAGAAGTCTGTGCCTCAGTTAGAAGGCAAGTCACAGCGTGTTGCATTCATAGCTCCTCTCTCTCTCCTTGCTTTGCTTTCCATTGTTCCTTTTTCCTTGGCTGTGTTTCCCTTTAATTCTGACTGTGAAGATTCCATCTGTCTCTGTACAGGCTTAACTCAAAACTACCTGCTTCATACTAACCCACCTGGAACTTCCCTTCCTCTATCTTTTCCACAGGAAGGAAAGAGTAAGTACCAGGCCCTACTTCATCCAAACCCATGGCTTAGAATACCAAATATATGGTATTTATATACCTATCTCTACCTCTAAACCTCTCCCCTCAACTCGAGACAATTATAGCCAATAGCTTTTTTGACACTGCCAGTTGCAGAGTGGTAGGCTTCTGAAACTTGACATGACTAACACCAAACTCATAATCTCTCAAACGCAAACCAGCTTGTTCTTTGGTGCTGCCTTTTTTTGTGAATAGCATCCTCATTTATTTGGTTATTGCTTAGGCCTGCAATTTGGAGTTATCCTTGATTCCTCTCATTTTCTTATACCCTAACCCAACCCATCAGCAAATTGTCTGAGTATATTCTGACTCCAACCTTCCTCACGTGGCCTCTGGCCTGGTTTAGAGCAATAGCCTCTGAATCGTCACCCTGCTTCCATTCTTGTCTCTCTTGATCCATTTTCTACCCAATAGTCAGCGTTCCCTGAAAAAATCCAATATCCTTCACAGGCTTCCCCATCACACTTGAGAATATAATCCAGTCTTTGCTATGGCCTATGTCAGGGCCTCTCTCATGTGGCCCCCCACGACCTCTATTTACACTGGCCTCCTTGCTGTTCCTAGGGCATGCCTGGAAGGTTTGGCCTCAAGGCTCTTTTGTGTTTCACTCTGTTCCCTCTGAAGGGAATGCCCTTCCCCAGATATTCCATCTCTGGGTCCTTCATTGTATTCAGGTCTCAGTTCAGATGTCCCATTCCCAGAAATGTCTCCCTACCCTGTAAAAACTAGCAGCTTTTATCACTTTCTTTCCTCTTATCCTGCTGTATTTTTCTTGATACTACCTGTTTATTTTATTTGTTTGATATCACCTACTAATACATGCTCCCTCCTGTAAGAAACTTTGTCTTTTTCACTATTGTGCCTTTAACACATAGAACAGGACCTAACACATAGTAGAAACTCAAATATTTGTTGATAAAATAAATCAGTAAGCATGGAAATGCTTATCTTGCAGTTGCAGTATGATTTTCAAAGGCCAGCAAGATAAACGTTCTACCCTTTAGTTTACTGCCTCACAACCTAAATTGCTTCCAGAACCTCTCAATTATAGTTCCTCACATTATTGGCCCCCACATTTATCACAGCTCCTTTCTGGCCTCAGTCTGACCCACTTATATATAAAACCCATTACATTTGTATACACCACAAAAATCACAAAAGGGGCTTTCATGCTCAGAGACTTTAGAGTTTTTTTTTTTTATATATATATATATAATGGCATCTCCTGCTTTGACTACCAGTTCCATCTGTCTTTTCCTTTGACAAGGGCCCAACATACAGACCAAATCTGGTGGCAGTGGTTACAGAATGGGTCTGCTTTCTAAATGTCACGTGAATAGGTCTCTTCCCAAGCCTTCCCTGTGCTGTTAAGTGTTAGGACTCTGAGGCAGACAAAGCGCTCTTCTGTTCCGTCCCAGGTAAGACTCCTCAGGAGGGGCCTAGGTGAGTAGATGGCATCTGTCTTGTAGCCCCTACTCTGTGCCGAGTCGGTCTTGCTCATGCTGCTGTCTCCCACTTTAAGTGCTCCTTCATGGACTTAATCATAACCCTGTGAAATCTTGGTTCTACTTTCCCTGAGTGCCACTCTCTCTCCATTATCTTGTTACTTCATGAATGTTATTACTGAAGTCCTAAGAAAATAGGCTGAATGGTGCTCCTTCCTTTCCCGTTACAATTTTTTTGCTTGGCTTAGCCATCAACAAATGGTCTACCTTATTCTTTATGGGATATGTGACTTCTATTAGGTACATTGGCAGGGCGAAGTTCTCACAGATTCAGGTATGTAGATACTCATAATCCTTTGTTATAAGAAACTGGATGTGCACCTCGACCTTGAAATATACCCTCGCATGCCCTGTGCAGTTGAATATTTATTTTATTTTTAAAGTTAGTGCTAAGTCAAAATTAATTTTATTGTTGACGGTTATTAGGACCTTGTAAAAGGACAACTGGTAAATGTTTCTGTGAGTTTAATTTTCAGAGCCAATAGTTTAAATGTAACTTACCATTACAAAAGAGTCTTGGTTTATACTTCTAGAAATTGGGGCACGGTGACATAGAAGTAGAATAAACCATATGAAAACTGAGTCTTCAGAATAAAAAATATAAAATTTATATTCTTAGAGGAAGCAAATCCCCTTACTATAGGGAAAAACTGACTGTAGCTTTCACTGAGACTAGTCACTGGTCCAAAGAAAATTAAACTTTACTGGTTGATTTTATTCTCAATTTGGTTAGTATAATATGGTTTATGTAACCAATATCTATTTTTCCTACACTGAACAAAACCTTCTAAACCTGGAGAATTGTTTGTTTTGGTATAAGTAAAATAATTAAATAAAGATGGAAAGGATCTTACCTGAAAAAATAGTTATCTCTAAAATAAGTTCATATGTGCTTTTTAACTCAGAAATGACCAGATAATTCAAACAAATAATTACTTTCAGTTTTATAAGGCTGCAGATAAGGCGCTGTTCTTTTAATTAATTAATTTATTTATATTTATTTTAGCATGTTACAGGGGTACAAATGTTCAGGTTACATATGTTGCCTTTGCCCCACCTCAGTCAGAGCTTCCAGTGTGTCCATCCTCCAGACAGTGCGCCCGCACCCATTAGGTGTGAATACACCCCTCCCTCCTCCCCTCACCTGCCCGACACCTGCTGAATGTTCCTACTATATGTGCACTTAAGTGTTGGTCAGTTAAGTCAGTTAACACCAATTTCATGGTGAGTACATATGGTACTTGTTTTTTAAATCTTAAATACATTAAAACCCTAGCCTTCCATTGAGGGCTGAGTACTCAAAATTTGGAAAGTTAGTGAACTCAGGCATTCGCTTACTTGATCTCTTCCTGACTTGTGTGATGTCATGTGGCGTTCAAGTTGGGTTCTGTATGCAAAGGTGTAACTGCACAGAGAGCAACTGAAGTTATCTTCATTCTTTTCATGACGATACTTAATGTGTTCTTTCAGAGAGGTAAAGCGCTTATAGCCTCTGTCACAATATGGACAGGTGAGTAATTGAGAAAATGCATCTGGTGTTCCTGTAAAAGAAATCATATATTATAAACTTAAAACATACAGAAAATATTACCAAAGTTTCCACTGAGCCCCTATGCTATGTACCAGATATTGTGCTACCCAATTTATCTTTGATCCTCAAAACAATACAATCACACTCATTTCTATTTTATAAAAGAGAAAATGTGGTTGAGTGTGGTGGCTCATGCCTGTAATCCCAGCACTTTGGGAGGCTGAGACAGGAGGATAGCTTGAGGCCAGGTGTTTGAGACCAACCCAGGCAACATGGCAAGGCCCTGTTTCTACAAAAAAATTAAAAAAGAAAATTAGCTGGGCATGGTGGCATGTGCCTGTAGTCCCAGCTACCTAGAAGGCTGAGGCGGGAGAACTGCTTGAGCCCAGAGTTAGAAGCTGCAGTGAACTATGGTCGAGTCACTATACTCCAGCCTGTGACAGCATGAGACCCAGTCTCAAAAACAAAAAAACAAAAAAACCCTGAGGCCCAGCAGAAACGTTAAATAACTTAAAAGACACAGCGCCAGAAAATGATGAAGTTAGGATTCAAACATGGGCTAACTTTCAAGTTACTGTCTTCTATACTAAATTATAATTCTTCCCCTCTGTTGTATGGCTAACTAGACAAATAAAAATGAAAGTAAAATTAGAATGCAGATTACATTTGTAAATGTATACATATTAAAGTGTAATTGTACTCTATAAAAGAATCTTCCTATTGGTAATAATTACATCATTATTTAATGTTTATTCTTCTGAATTTGAAAATGACACTATGAAGTCATTGTCATCAAAGAGTAATACACAGTCCGACTACCTTTCCAGGACTCCCTTGAAGGGAAGTATGGACATACGATTGAGTTTGGACCAGGACGAATGTGTACGGAGTTGGGGGACAAAGAGTGACGTGGGCCAGATCTAGGCCTGGCACATAAAAGCCTCCTATGCGTCATCCTTCCGTTCTTTCTTCTGTTGAAATAATGACAAATCTGTTCTATCTCTGCACGTGTAGGGATATATGCAACTTTCAGAAAACAAAAGCATGCTGGATAAATTAGAGTTTACTGAGTGAACTACATTTTTACACACAGAACTGTTGAAACCTGACAATCCTAAAATGTAATACTTTGCCCATTATTATTTAACTAAGAAGAGTTTTTCATATCTGACTTATTTCCTTAAAGAAATAAGTTCCTAAGTGATATACTATTATAAATATCATCTCTACTTTCATTTTGAATTTCTTATAGAAAAACAGATAACCAAAAATAATTTCATACAACTATCCAAATGCTTTATAAACACATCTAACAACTTTATTGGAACTTGAATCTATATAAATTAAATGTCTTTCTTAAGGACCAGTCTGCAAATACTAGCCTGAGCACCTGAACTGTAAACAGCTAGTCAATTACATGAGGGAGGGGCTTTAAGATGGCTGGCTAGAGGCAGCTGGTACTCACCACCTCCACAATAGAACCAAAACAATGAGTAGATAATCACACTTTGAGTAGATCATCTAAGAGAGAACACTGGCATCCCACAGAGAAGTGAAAGGAACTACCTGAAGCAAAGAAGGGGAGTGGGGGAAGGTGGCCTGCTCTGCCAGGGTTGTCTGGGAGCCTGGAGAGGCTCCCAAATTCAGGGAAAAAGTAAGTGAGAGACCTCCACTGCTCCACATTCCCACCGCAGACTCCTGCAATCCTTGATATAGAAGTGACCCTCTTGGGCCCTGAGACTAATATAGGGAGCAACCTGGAGACCATGTGGTGGCACTGCTCCAAAGAGGGAGCTCATGCTAGGTCTGACACACCCCTAAGACCTAAGCAGCTACAGCAAGGCACCATTTTGAAAGCCTAGTGGTCCAACAGGCCCTGCATTTCCACATCCCTGGAACCCCAGTGACAGCCCCCCCTGCCCACAGCCACCACCACTGTTGGTGACTGCAGCCAGGGCTGAAGTATGAGCTACTGGTAGTAACCCTGCTACCCTCAGCAGTGGAGCTAGTGTGTTTTCATGTGCCCCTAGGACAGACTCCCCCACCTGCATTTGCTTCCACTGTGGGCTACTACCACCCTTAGAGGCACTGGCAGCAACCCCACTGCCCTCTGCAGTGGAGCTGCCATGCATTTACAAGGATCTGAAGATAAGCTATCTTGCCTACAGCCACCACTTCTGGCTGAAGCATGCTCCCAGCTATCTGCCCACAGCTGCTGCCACTAAATGAAACCCTGCCCTCCCTAGTAGTATGGTCACAACACAGCCTCTATAGCCCCCACCTGAGCATTTTGCTGGGGGCCTGAGGATCACCATGCCCCTTCCTACCACAGCCAGTGTCTCCACACACAACTAGGAAACCTAAGGGCAGGCCTACCTTGCCAGGCTCTGCACTCTACCCCCAGTACACAGGCAAACCACTCCAGGGCCTGAGGACTGCCTAACCCAGTTAAATGATGTTGGCACCTGGGCACTCCTCCTGTGGCCCTGAGGTTGGGTCCATCCAACCTACCAGTGCAATTACAGCTGGTAGTACCCACCCACACAAAGCACCAGCAGGTCTGCCTAGCCTGTTAGGCCTGTTACAGCCACCACCAACACCGGTGCAAAGTACTTGGGAACCAGAGAGTCGTTCCGCCACTGGTACTGCCATTGCCCAACCCATGCTGCTGTCCAGGGACCTGAGAACCTGCCCACCCACTTGGCCCACTTCTGCCACTACCAGAACCTGAGCAAGCTGCGTGGAGGCCCAAGAATTAGCCCACTTGGACCCATAACACTGGGTGCCAGCATATGCCGCCCTGGGGCCCAAGGACAGGCCTGGCCTGCCGGTGTTTTCATTCCCAGCAAAACTTCACCACAGACTCCACTATCAACCACACCTTAAGCCACCAAAGGAATCACTGATGTTGTTTAGAGCCAAAGAAATAAAACAGAAGCTACACTACAGCATGTACCCAGAATCAAAGCCAACACTATATTAAAAGATAACATCTTCAGGGAAAATCCTCCCCTGTGAAAGCAAATACAAAAAATTGGAAGAAGTGACTGTTACATCAGATACACAGATATCAAAGTAAGGAGAGAAGAAACATGAAAAAGCAAAGAAATATGACACCTTCATAGGAACACAATAATTCTCTAGCAACTGATTCCAATCAAAACGAAATTTATGAAATCCTGGAAAAAGAATGCAAAATAATGATATTAAAGAAGCTAAGTGAGATACAAGAAAACACAGAAAAACAATACAAAGAAATCAGTAAAACAATTCAGGATATGAATGAGAAATTTACCAAAGAGACAGATATACATTAAAAAAAGGAACCAAATAGGAATTCTGCAACTGAAGAATTCACTGAATAAAACACAAAATACACTGGAAAGCTTCAACCATAGTCTAGATCCAACAGAAAAAGAATTTCAGAATCTAAAGACAGGTCTTTTGAAATAACTCAGTCAGACAAAATAGAGTAAAAAATTATGAACAAATCCTGTGTGATATAAGGGATACCATAAAGCAACCAAATATTTGAATTTTCATTGTCCCAGAAGGCAAAGAGAAAATGAAAGGGATAGAAAATCTATTTAACAAAATAATAGCTGTAGCATCTAGCTAGAGATTTAGACATCCAGATAAAAGAAGCTCACGGATCCCCAGTAGATACAATTCGAAAAGGTCTTCTCCAGGACACATTATAGTCAAATTGCGAAAAGTCAAAGAAAAAGAGAGAATTCTAAAAACAACAAGAGAAAAGTGTCTAGTCATTCATAAGGAAACCTCCATCAGATTAATAGTGGATTTCTCAGCAGAAACCTTACAGGCCAGGAGAGAATGGGATAATATATTCAAAGGGCTGAAAGAAAAATCTGCTAGCCAAGGATACTATACTCAGCAAAGTTATCCTTTATAAGTTAAGGATAATAAAGTCTTTCCTAAACAAACAAAAGCTGAGGAAATTCATCACCACTAGACCAGCACTATAAGAAATGCTTAAGGGTGTCCTATACCTGGAAGTGAAGGGATAATTATCTACCATCATGAAAACACACAAAAGTAAAAAGCCCATTGGCAGAGCAAACATATTAAGAAAGAAAAAGGACTCAAATGTTACCACTACAGACAATCACAAGGATAAACAATCAGAGAGAAAAAAGGAACAAACGATATGCAAAACAACCAGAAATTAACTAGTAAAATGACAGGATTAAACCCTCACTTATCAATAAAAACCTTGAATGCAAACAGATTAAACTTTTCACTTAAAAACTATAGCATGGCTGAGTGGATTTTAAAAAATGACCTAACTATATCCTGCCTACAAGAAAATCATCTCACCTATAAATACAGAAAGTAAAAGGACAGAAAAAAATATTCTGTGTAAATGTAAACCAAAATTGAGAAGTAGCTATATCATATAAAACACACGTTATGTCAAAAAAAGTAAAAGTAAAAAGAGACAAAGAAGGTCATTGTATAATGACAAAGGGGTATAACAATTTAAGCACATATGCACCCCAAACTGCAGCTCTCAGATATATAAAACAAATATTATTAGATCTAAAGTGAGAGATAGAACCCAATACGATAATAGTTGGAGCCTTTAAACCCCACTCTTGGCATTAGACAGAAAATTTAGATAGAAAATTTAAAAAACCCAAGAAAATTAAAAAACAATCACTGAATTTAAATTGTACTTTAGAACAACTGGATCTAAAAGATATTTACAGAACATTTTATCTAACAGCCACAGAATACATATTTTTCTCATCAGCACATAGGAAATTCTTCAGGACAGACCACTGTAGGACACAAAACAAGTCTCAACAAATGTAAAAAAATAAAAATCGTATCAAGTAACTCCTTAGACCACAATAAAAAAAAAACTAGAAATCAATAACAAGAACAACTTTAGAAACTGCACAAGTACACAGAAATTAAACAACGTGTTCCTGAATGACCACTGGGTCTAGGAAGAAAAGGTGGAAATTAAAAAATTTCTTTACACAAATGAAAATTGAAACACAACATACCAAAACCCACGAGATACAGAAAAAGCAATGCCAAGGGAAGTTTATAAGAGGAAAGTAATAAACATCTACATCAGAAAGTAGAAAGAGAGGTCGGAAAAAATGGCGGAGTAGAGGTAACTCTCCGGACTCCTGCTCCCAGAGAAGGAGACACAGATCTTGGTCTCCTACTCGCGAGTGGATCTCCCCACTACAAGGACAGCATTGAGAATCCACGGAGGTACAGCCGGGACTCCCATAAAAGGATAAACAAGGTGATCGGGAAATAAGATCGCATTCTATGGAGAGTGCAAAGCAAACAATAGGGCGCGTGGGAGGGCGCCGGCCTGCAGGGCCAGGTGGTGAAGTGGGATCAGACCCACAGGAGAACTCCTTGCTTCCCCATCAACCTCCACGCCCACCCAGCCAGGGACCTGTCTGAAACTGGTGCGAAATCGCAGCAGGAGAAGAGGGTGCTGGAGGGTGGGTTGATGGTGAAAGGCGGCGGCGTGGTCTCCCCTGAGCCCCGTGCTAGGGCGGCTCCAAGACAGGAGGAAACTGATCCGTGTGGACTGGGGAGGCGGTTAGAGGTCTCGCCTCTGGTAACCAGGGAGACTAAGCAGGGGCTCTAAGTTGGAACTGCCCAGAGCGAATAAAACTGCACAGGGCGGGTCAGTAAAAGCCAGGGCTCCAGCTGAACAGGCCGTCGGGCAGGCAGCGTGGAAGAAACTGCAGGGTGTCCTATTGACCCAGGCCCCCAACCGGCACCAGCTGCACCCTAATCAGTCGCCCCCCAGTACTAGTGCCCTATGAGTGGGCTAACGATCGCCACTGAGGGGGTCCACAGCCCAGCGGTCAGCAGGCAAGTCCCCGCCCCCGCCCAGCCTAGAGTCGCTCCTGGCAAATCCTGCCCCTACACAATCTGCGATCGGCTTGTCAGGCCTGGCTCCATCAAGGATCTACTGAGAACTCTAGCAGCTGAGGGGAGTGACAGCCACTGGGGGGCAGGGTGTGCAGGGCAGAATGGGGAGATGTGGCCTCCCCTCAGCCCGCATCTCTCTTGCCCAAAGTGGTAGGCTCCACCCCTGGAGGCGGAGCAAGACAAGAAAACCCACTTTCCCCAAAAGCTACCCCTGTCAGGGGAACCTTCCAAGTGTGGTGGAAGAGCTCCCCCCAGTGGTTGATCAAGAACCTACAAAAAGTAGTCAACTCAGCTCTAGCAATTGACCCAGAATGGGGAGGACCCAACACAACTCAAAAAATCAAGCTGAAAATATTCCCCCTAGGAGATACGCCAGCTCTCAAGAAATGGAGCCTGAACAAACCCAAAACACTAAAATGACAGAAGAAGAATTCCAAAATTGGATTGTTAAAAAGCTCAATGAAATGCAAGAAAAAATGGATAACCAACACAAAGAAACTACAAAGAAGATACAAAAATTGGAAGAAAGATTCACTAAGGAGATTGACATCCTGAAGAAGAATCAATCAGACATCCTCGATATGAAGAATCTATTCAGGGAAATTCAAAACACAGTGGAAAGCCTCAAAAATAGGGTAGATTAAACAAACAAAGAATCTCTTAGCTGGAAGACAACTCATTCAAATCAAATTAGTTAATCATAGAGCTAGAGCAGAAAAATAACAGACATGAGCAAAGCTTACAAGAATTGTGGGATTATACAAAGAAAAATAATCTGCGGGTCCACTGGATTCCGGAGAAGGAGGAAGAAAAAACCCAAGGGTTAGATAAGCTTTTTGAAGAAATAATTGAGGAAAACTTTCCAGGTCTAACCAGTAACCTAGAATTAGAAATACAAGAGGCCAAAAGAACTCCTGGAGATACAATGCAAACAGGAAAACAACATGCCATGTAGTCATCAGACTGACCAAATATCAACAAAAGAGACCCTCCTACAAGCTGTTAGACGCAGGAAGGAAATTACATATAAAGGAAAACCAATCAGAATAACTCCAGAATTCTCAACTGAAACAATACAAGCAAGGGGGGAATGGGGACCCACTTTCACTCTTTTAAAACCAAATAACGCCCAGCCTAGAATCTTTTACCTTGCAAAATTAAGCTTCATATATGAAGGAGAAATTAAGACATTCTCACATAAGCAAAGTCTCAGAGAATTCACCAAGACAAGACGAGCCCTACAAGAAGTACTCAAAACAGTGTTACGCACGGAACACCATAATAAAAACTCACAAATATAAAAACAACCAAAACCCAAAGATTAAAGGCCAGATATTATAATGGCTCAAGAGAGAAATCAAAGCAACAACATCCAACCGAACAGAATGAACAGTAATTTACCTTACCTATCAGTTCTCTCAATAAATGTGAATGGCTTCAACTCTCCACTCAAGAGACATAGGCTGGCTGAATGGATAAGAAAATACAGGCCAAGTATATGCTGTCTTCAGGAAACACATCTAACCTGCAAGGATGCATACAGACTAAAAGTAAAAGGGTGGAGATCAGTATTCCAAGCAAGTGGAAGCCAAAAGAAGGTTGGCATGGCAGTTCTAATTTCAGATGATTTAGTTTTTAAACCAACGAAAGTAGTGAAAGACAAAGATGGTCATTATATAATGGTGAAGGGAACAGTTAAACTAGAAGAAATAACAATTTTAAATATATATGCACCCAACTTAGGTGCACCCAGATTCATAAAGCAAACCTTACTGGATCTAAGCAAATGGATTAATAGCAACTCCATAATCACCGGAGATTTCAACACCCCACTGACGGCATGAGACAGATCCTCCAAACAGAAAATTAATAAAGAAATAGGAGAGGAAAAATGGCGGAGTAGGGGTGCCCTCCTGGCTCTCTGCTCCCAGAGCAAATAGTGAAGAAAGTGGATAGCCACACTCCAGCCATCTGCACTTCCAGGAGACCAGCTTTGCAAGCCTGCAGATACCCAACAGAAAACGGAAGGATAAGACCATTTACAGCCTAAAGCAAAGGTGAACCGATCATTCTTCCGCAAAACTCGGGGATTCGGAGGCACACATCAGGGAGGGAGCGAGGCGCGGCTTAAGCCGCTGCCGGCTGGCAGCGGCGCCAGCCCTAACCGGTGCTGAGAAACATCCCTTCCTACACCGAGCTCCACTCCCACGTAGGCCGGGAGGTGCCTGAAGTTGGTGAGAAGTGGCAGCGCAGGATTAAGCCGTGTAGAGAGGAGACTAGAGCAGGGAACGCGCTGAGTCGCCAGAGCACACAGCGGCCGCAGTTTAAGGTGGGTGAGGGTCCGCGCAGCAACCGCTCTCTGCGCAGCAGGAACCAGAGCCCGCTTGGGCATCTCCCTGCAGAACACTCCCAGGTCAAGGTTAAGGGGAGTTTACACAGCAGGAGGCTTTGACTTTGGATTTGGAGGAGGTTTGGGATAGCACTGAGAGGTCAGAGTGCGCAAAGTTAGACTCCTTGATCCATTAGGACCCCCCTCCCTCTGCCCCTCCAGCACCGCTCCGCCCCTGCATTCCAGCGCTGACTCGGCATTCCAGCGCTGACTTGCGCTCGGGGTTTGGAGAGGAGGCGCAGAGAAAGCGCTGGTACGCGCCGCTGCTCCACCAATTTGATATTGGACCATCACTTGCTGCACAAGCGGCACTGACTCTGTGCTCAGAGAGTGGACCCTGCCTGGACGGGGCAGAGCTACAGGGGAGATTGCCCTTGGCGAATTTAAGGCAGATAAAGGTTGCCTTCCACACTCTCCTGCGATCCGGAGCCCCGCCCTGGGCTCCAAAGTCTCTGCCCCAGCCTTGGGGGCGGAGCTGAGATAGAAACTGTTCTCATTCCTGCCGCTTATCTCCACCTGGGTAATTCAAGAGACAAAAGGCAGGGATAGGTGGGTCCCATTGACTGCCTGCCTGCTTTTGATCAGTCTCACCCTGCACAGGTCTCCCGTGCGCTGTGCCCAGAGTGTGGAGCCCGCTTGGGCAGAGCTGGGCCTTGCAGGAGGCAGCCATCAGTGGCTATAAGGCAGAGATATTTTACGACCCCCACATCCAGGGATTTGAGGCTAGGCCTTTGGCTCCAAAGTTGGTATCCCCGCCTTGGGGGTGGAGCCGAGATAGAAACTGCTCCCGTTCCTGCCACTTATCTCCACTTGTGGAATTAAAGAGACAGAACAAGGGGCCTGGTGGGTCTGGCTTCAGGACAATCTCTCACTGCACAGGTCTCCCACGCTCTGTGTCCAGAGTGCAGAGCCTGCCTGGCAGGAGATACCCACGAAGGAAGCTGCCCTTAGCTACTTACTATAAGGCAGAGAGTCTTTACGTCTACCACCATCCTGTTTCTTGTGGCTGAGCCTTGGCTCCAAAGTCTCTGCCCCCCCCCACCCCACCCCCCGCATTGGGGGCAGAGCTGAGATAGGAACTGTTCCCATTCCTACCGCTTATCTCCACCTGTGCAATTAAAGACACAGAAGACGGGGTTCCCTGGGTTTGGCTACGGGCCTGCCGGCTTCAGGCCAATCTCTATCTGCACAGGTCTTCTGCACTCGGTGACCAGGCCCTGGAGTTTGCCTGGGCAGAGCCGAGCCTTGTAGGAAGCAGTCTTTGGTGAATACAAGACAGAGAGACATTACAACCCACACACTCTGGTGACTTGGAGCTGGGCCTTTGGTTCCAAAGTCTCTAGCCCCGCCTTGGGGGTGGAGCTGAGATAGGAACTGCTCCGCTTCCTGCCATCTATTTCCACCTGTGTAATTAAGGAGACCAGCAGGAAGGGTAGGGTAATTGGCTGATTCCCCTCCGCTACATCTCAGACTGCTGGCTCCCCAGCGGGTTTAGAGACCTGCAGACACCACCCCAGTGAAGGCTGCTGACAGAGAGCAACTCCACCTACTGGCTCAGAAACTAAACAAGACGTGTGAATACCCAAACGAAAACCTAAAGGAAAGAAACAACAACCAAGCAAAATGGGAAGAAATCAGCGAAGGAACTCCAGAAATATGAAGAAACAAACGGAAAACACACCCCCAAAGAGGAGCACCAGCCCCTGAGAAACAGACAACAAACAAAATCTGGCAAATAAAATGACAGAAGAGGAATTTCGAATGTGGATCATAAGAACACTCACTGACCTGCAACAACAACTCAATAACCAACACAAAGAAACCACAAAAAGCCTCCAGGAAATGGAACAAAGGTTCAACAAACAGATTGACACAGTGAAGAAAACTTTAACAAAAGTCCTAGAGATGAAGAATCAACTCAGGGAACTACAAAATACTGTGGAAAGTCTCAAGAACAGGGTAGATCAAGCAGAAGAAAGAATCTCAGAGATCGAAGATAACACCTTCCAATTAAATAAATCAGTCACAGAAATACAGCAAAGAAACAAGAGAAAAGACCAAAGCCTACAAGAGCTGTGAAATTATGTGAAAAAACCTAACGTGAGGGTCATAGGGTTAGCAGAAGGGGAGGAAGACAACACTCAAGGGCTGGACAAGCTTTTTGAAGATATAATAGAGGAAAATTTCCCAGGCCTTGCTCAAAATCTCGATATACAAGTTCAAGAAGCCCAGAGGACCCCTGGGAGATTCAATGCAAACAGGAAGACGTCACGTCATGCAGTCATCAGACTGACCAAAGTATCAACCAAAGAGGCCCTTCTAAGAGCTGTAAGACAAAAGAAGCAAGTAACATACAAGGGAAAGCCAATTCGAATAACATCAGACTTCTCTAATGAGACTTTACAAGCAAGGAGAGACTGGGAACCCATTCTCAATCTTCTGAAACAAAACAATGCCCAGCCTAGAATCCTATTCCCTGCAAAACTAAGCTTCATATATGAAGAAGATATAAAGACATTCCCAGACAAGCAAAGCCTCAGAGAATTCACCAAGACAAGACCAGCCCTACAAGAAGTACTCAAAACAGTGTTACACGCGGAATACCATAATAGAAACTAACGAATAAAAATAAAATAAAAAAAAAACCCAACACCCAAAGATTAAAGGCCAGATATCTCTATGGATAAAGAGAGAAAACAAAGCAACAACATCCAACCCAACAGAATGAACAGTAATCTACCTTACCTATCAGTTCTCTCAATAAATGTGAATGGCTTAAACTCTCCACTCAAGAGACATAGGCTGGCTGAATGGATAAGAAAATACAGGCCAAGTTATGCTGTCTTCAGGAAACACATCTAACCTGCAAGGATGCATATAGACTAAAAGTAAAAGGGTGGAGATCAGTATTCCAGGCAAGTGGAAGCCAAAAGAAGGCTGGCGTGGCTGTTCTAATTTCAGACGATTTAGTTTTTAAACCAACAAAAGTTGTGAAAGACACAGAGGGTCATTACATAATGGTGAAGGGCACAGTTCAACAAGAAGAGATAACAATTTTAAATATATATGCACCCAACTTAGGTGGACCCAGTTTCATAAAGCAAACCTTACTGGATCTAAGCAAATGGATTAATAGCAACTCCATAATCACCGGAGATTTCAACACCCCACTGACGGCTCAAGACAGATCCTCCAAACAGAAAATTAATAAAGAAATAATGGACTTAAAAAGAACTCTAGAACAATTGGGTCTGACTGACATCTACAGGACATTCTACTCAAAAATCCACTGAATATACGTTCTTCTCATCAGCTCACGGGACATTCTCTAAGATTGACCATATCCTAGGACTCAAAGTAAACCTCAAGAAATTTAAAAAAATAAAAATCATACCATGTATCTTCTCAGATCACAATGGAATAAGGGTAGAAATCAACCCTAACAGAAACTCACATTTCTACACAAAAACATGGAAATTAAACAACCTTCTACTAAATGATTACTTCATAAATGAAGAAATCAAGACGGAAATAAAAAAATTCTATGAAGAAAATGACAATGGAGAGACAAGTTATCAACTTCTCTGAGACACAGCTAAAGCAGTTCTGAGAGGAAAGTTTATCTCCATAAATGCCTATAACCAAAAGTCAAAAAGATCACAAATAGACAATCTAATGAAACAACTCAAAGACCTGGAAAAAGAAGAACAGACCAGCCCCAAACCCAGCAGATGGAGTGAAATCAACAAGATCAAATCAGAACTAAATGAAATTGAAAACAGGAAAGCTATTCAGGAGATTAACAAAACAAAAAGTTGGTTCTTTGAAAAAATAAACAAAATTGACACGCCACTGGCTAAGCTAACGAAAAGCAGAAAGGAGAAATCTCTAATAAACTCCATCAGGAATAAAAAAGGAGATATCACAACTGATCCCAAAGAGATACAAGATATAATTTATGAGTACTACAAAGATATTTATTCACACAAACTGGAAAATGTGGAGGAAATGGACAAATTTCTAGAAACACACAGCCTCCCTAGGCTCAACCAGGAAGAAATACATTCCCTGAACAGGCCAATCTCAACAGCTGAAATAGAAACAGCAATTAAAAATCTCCCTAAAAAGAAAAGTCCCGCTCCAGATGGCTTCACACCCGAATTTTACCACACTTACAAAGAAGAACTAATACCTATCTTGCAGAAACTATTCCACAACATCGAGAAGAATGGAAACCTCCCTGACACCTTTTATGAAGCGAGTATTACTCTGATACCAAAACCAGGAAAGAATCCAACAAAAAAAGAAAACTACAGACCAATATCCCTAATGAATATAGATGCAAAAATTTTCAACAAAATCTTAGCTAACCGAATCCAGACGCTTATCAAAAAAATAATCCATCATGACCAAGTGGGCTTCATCCCAGGAATGCAGGGATGGTTCAACATATGTAAATCTATAAATGTAATTCACCACATAAACAGAAGCAAAAACAAAGACCACAAGATTCTCTCAATAGATGCAGAAAAAGCTTTTGACAAAATTCAACACCCTTTCATGATACGAACACTCAAGAAAATAGGCATAGAAGGGACATACCTAAAAATGATACAAGCCATTTATGACAGACCCATAGCCAACATCATACTGAATGGGGAAAAACTGAAAGCATTCCCACTTAGAACCGGAACCAGACAAGGCTGCCCACTATCTCCACTTCTATTCAACATAGTACTGGAAGTCCTGGCTACAGCAATCAGACAGGAAAGTGGAATTAAAGGTATCCAAATAGGGGCAGAAGAAATCAAACTTTCACTGTTTGCTGATGATATGATATTATATTTAGAAAACCCCAAAGATTCAACCAGGAAACTCCTGGAACTGATAAATGAATTTAGCAAAGTCTCAGGATACAAAATCAATACACAGAAATCAGAGGCATTCGTATACGCCAACAACAATCAAATCGAGAACCAAATTAAAGACTCAATACCCTTCACAATAGCAACAAAGAAATTAAAGTACCTAGGAATATACTTAATGAAGGAGGTAAAAGACCTCTACAGGGAAAACTATGAAACACTGAGGAAGGAAATAGCAGAGGATGTAAACAGATGGAAATCTATTCCATGCTCGTGGATCGGCAGACTCAACATCATTAAAATGTCTATACTACCCAAACTGATCTACAGATTCAAGGCAATACCTATTAAAATACCATCAGCATTCTTCACAGATATAGAAAAAATAATTTTACGCTTTGTATGGAACCATAGAAGACCCCGAATATCAAGAGCAATTCTAGGGAACAAAAACAAAATGGGAGGTATTAATATGCCAGATATCAAATTATACTACAAAGCTGTTGTAATTAAAACAATCTGGTATTGGCACAAAAATAGGATTATTGACCAGTGGAACAGATGTGAGAACCCTGATATAAAACCATCCTCACATAGCCATCGAATCTTTGACAAAGCAGACAAAAACATATGCTGGGGAAAAGAATCCCTTTTCAATAAATGGTGCTGGGAAAACTGGATAGCCACTTGTAGAAGGTTAAAACAGGACCCACACATTTCATCTCTCACAAAAATCAACTCACGCTGGATAACAGACTTAAATCTCAGGTATGAAACCATTAGAATTCTAGAAGAAAATGTTGGAAACACTCTCCTAGACATCAGCCTAGGCAAAGAGTTTATGAAGAAATCCCCAAAGGCAATCAAAGCAGCAACAAAAATAAATAAATGGGACATGATGAAACTACAAAGCTTCTGCACAGCCAAAGAAACAGTCATGAGAGTAAACAGACAACCTACAGAATGGGAGAAAATTTTTGCATCCTACGTATCCGATAAAGGGCTGATAACTAGAATATACATAGAACTCACGAAAATCAGCAAGAAAAATTCAAATAACCCTATTAAAAAGTGGGCAAAGGACTTGAACAGAAACTTTTCTAAAGAAGACAGAAGAATGGCCAACAAACATATGAAAAAATGCTCACCATCCTTAATCATCAGGGAAATGCAAATCAAAACTACAATGAGATATCACTTAACTCCAGTGAGAATGGCCTTTATCAAAAAGTCTCCAAATAACAAATGCTGGCGTGGATGTGGAGAGAGAGGAACACTCCTACACTGCTGGTGGGACTGCAAGCTAGTTCAACCTCTGTGGAAAGCAATATGGAGATACCTTAAAGCGATACAAGTGAATCTACCATTTGATCCAGCAATCCCATTGCTGGGCATCTACCCAAAAGATCCAATGACACTCTACAAAAAAGACACCTGCACTCAAATGTTTATAGCAGCACAATTCATAATCGCAAGGCTGTGGAAACAGCCCAAGTGCCCATCAATCCAAGAATGGATTAATAAAATGTGGTATATGTATACCATGGAGTACTATTCAGCTCTAAGAAACAATGGTGATATAGCGCATCTTATATTTTCCTGGTTAGAGCTGGAACCCATACTACTAAGTGAAGTATCCCAAGAATGGAAAAACAAACATCACATAGACTCACCAGCAAACTGGTATTAACTGAGCAGCACCTAAATGGACACATAGGTACTACAGTAATTGGGTATTGGGCAGGTGGGAGGGGAGGGTATATACATACATAATGAGTGAGATGTGTACCATTTGGTGGATGGTCACGCTGGAAACTCAGACTTGTGAGGGGATTTGGAAAAGGGCATTTTTTGAAACCTTAAAATTTGTACACCCACAATATGCCAAATAAAAAAAAACAAAAGAAAGTAGAAAGATTTCATATAAACAATCTAATGATGTACACCTCAAGAACTAGAAAAGAAAGAACAAATCAAATCCAAAATTAGTAGGTATAAAGAAAGAAGTAATAAAGATCAGTCCAGAACTAAAATCAAATAAAGACTTAAAAAACAATATAAAGGATCAACAAAATGAAAGGTTTTTAGAAAGATAAACAAAATCAATAAACTACTAACTAGATTAACCAACAAAAGAGAGAATACCCAAATAAAATCACAAACAACAAAGGAGACATTACAACTGATACAACACAAATACAAAAGATCATCAGAGACCATTACAAGCAACTATACACTAATAAATTAGTAAACCTAGAGGAAGCGGAAAAATTCCTGGACATATACAACTGATGGAAATTGAATGAGAAAGAAGGAAAACCTGAACACACTAATAATGAGTAATAAAATTGAATCAGTAAGAAAAAGTCTCCTAACAAAGAATGTTTTAGGACCAGAGGCCTTCATTGCTGAATTCTTCCAAACTTTCAAAGAAGAATACAAATGCTCCTTACAGTATTCCAAAAAACTGAAAAGGAAAGAATTCTCCCTAACTCATTTTAAAAGGCTGGCGTTACCTTGATACCAAAACCAAAAAAAGATGCAACAACAAAAATTCAGGCCAACATCCTTGATGAATATATACACAAAAATTTTCAGCAAAATACTAGGCAAAACTGAATCCAACAGTATATCAAGAAGATAATATATCATGATCAAGTAGGATTTATCCCAGGAACAAAAGGATAGTTCAACATATGCAAATCAATAAATGTGACACATCACATCAAAAGAATGAAGGACAAAAACCATACTGTCATCTCCATAGACAGAGAAAAAACATTTGATAAAATTCAATATCCCTTCACAATAAAAAGTCAAAACAAACTAGACATAGAAAGAACATACCTCAACATAATAAAGGTCATATATGACAAACTCACAGCTAATATCATACTGAATGGGGAAACGCCGAAAACTTTTCCTATAAGAACTAAACAAGACAAGGATGCCCACTTGTACTACTCTTATTCAATATAGTACTGGAAGTCCTAGCCAGATCAATTAGGCAAGAAAAAGAAAGAAAAGGCATCCAAATTGGAAAAGTAGAAGTCACACTGTCTCTCTTTGCAGATGATATGAGTCTAGAAAAACCTGTACTCCACCAAAAAACTCTTAGATCTGATGAATAAATTCAGTAAAGTCTCAGGATACAAATTAACATATAATAATCAGTTGTATTTCTATACACCAATAAACTAGCAGAGAAAGAAATAAAGAAGGCAATCTCATTCACACTAACTATGAAAATATAAAATACCTAGGAACAAATTTAACCAAAGAGGTCAAAGACCTTTACAGGAAAACTATAAAACACTGATGAAAGAAACTGAAGAGGACACAAACAAATGGAAAAACATCCCATCCTCATGGATTGGAAGAATTAATATTGTTAATATGATCATATATATTGCCAAAAGCAATCTACAGATTCAATGTAATCCCTATCAAAATACCAATGTCTGTTTTCACAAAAATAGAAAAAACAATTCTAAAATTCATATGGAACTAAAAAAGAGCCCAACTAACTCAAGCAATCAAGAGAAAAATGAGCAAAGCTGGAGGTATCACACTACCTGACTTTAAAATATATTATAAGGCTATAGTAAGCAAAACAGCATAGTATTGGAATAAAAACAGACACAGACCGATGAACAGAATAGAAAACCTGGAAGTAAATCTATATATTAATAGCCAAATGACAAAGGCATCAAGAACATACACTGGGGTAAAAGATAACTTATTCAATAAATAGAGCTGGGAAAACTGGATACTCATAGGCAGAAGAATGAAAGATCTCTCCCCATACACAAAAATCAACTCAAGATGGATTAAAAACTCAAATGCAAGACCTTATAAAACTACTAGAAGAAAACATAGGAGAAACACTTCAGGACACTGCTCTATGCAAAGATTTTATGGCTAAAATCTCAAAAGCACAGGTAGCAAAAACCAAAACTGGACAAACGGGATTTCGTCAAACTAAAATGCTTCCCCACAGCAAAGGAAACAATCAACAGAATGAAGAGATAATCTGTTGGAGTACAAACTATTCATCTAACAAGGGACTAATACCCAGAATATACAATGAACTCAAATAACTGAACAGTAAAAAAACAAATAATCCATCAAAAGTGGGCAAAGGACAAGAATACACATTTCTCAAAAGAAGACATACATATGGCCAACAGGTATACGAAAATATGTTCAACATCACTAATCATTAGGGGAATGCAAATCAAAACCACAATGAGATACCATCTCATCCCAGTTTGAATGGCTATTATTAAAAAGATAAAAAATAACAGATGCTGATGAGGATACAGAGAAAAGGAAACTCTTATATACTGTTGTGGGAATGTAAATTAGTATAGCCATTATAGAAAACAATATAGAGAGTTCTCAAAAAACTAAAAATAGAACTACCATATGATCCAGGAATCCCACTACTGGGCATTTATCCAAAGGAAAGGAAGTTAGTATATCAAAGGGATACCTGCACTTCCATGTTTATTGCAGCACTATTCACAATAGCAAAGATATGGAATCAACCTAAGTGTCCATCAATAGATGAATACGTAAAGAAAATGTGTTATATACACAAAATGAAATACTATTAGACCATAAAAAGAATGAAATCATGTCATTTTCAGCAACATAGGTGGAACTGGAGGTCATTATATTAAATTACATAAGCCAGGCAAAGAAAGACAAATATTGCATATTCTCACTCATCAGCGGGAACTATGAAAGCTGATCTCATGGAGGTAGAGAGTAGAATGATGGTTATCAAAAGATGAAAACGGTGTGTGTGTGTAGGAGGTGGGGAAGGAAGAGAGGCTGGTTAATTGGTATAAACATACAGTTACAAAGGACTAATAAGTTCTAATGTTCATTAAAGTTGGATGACCATAGTTAATAAAAACATATTTTATATTTGAAAACAAAAGAGAGGACTTAAAATATTCCCAACACATAGAAATGATAAATACTTAAGGTGATGGACACTCCAAATACCCTGACTTGATCATTACACATTCTATGCATGTAAGAAAATGTCACATGTGCCCCATAAATATATATAAATACTATGTATCAATAAAAAATTAAAAAACCAAATATATAAATATGTATCAAATATATGAATAAAATCAAATAACCAAAGCTCCATAGTTTATGATAGTATCTTTTGTTACCAGCTAACAAGGCAACTTGAACCAGAGAGTTTTCCATTGGGATGATTCTAACATGATCCTCTTCTTTGGGGATTAGATTAGCTACATGAGGAAACTTTTTGGAAACTGTGTTATGTTTTGTCCACTATGAATTCCCTATTTGTATAAGTGAGTGGAAAATCAACATTTGGGACCTTTTCCTTGCCAGAATACCTAGTTCATCCTATTATTTCGTTAATTAGTGAAATAATATTTTGTTAATAGAAATCACAATGTCAATAGAAATCACAATGTCATGTGGTTTCTATTAAATTGCTCCTACTTTACAGTGTCAAAGAGCTGTCTGTTCTCATATTTTCTTCATCTTCATAATTATTCCTTATAATAAAATATTAATGATAATAAAATGACAGGTTGCTCATATTTTAACAGCAACTTATTATTTTCATAGATTAATATCTATTGAATTTTCTCTCAGATATGAGATGAATATATTATTTTAGGCCACTAGCATAAAACAATGAAAAGTAAATCTAAATATTTGGCATAATAAATTATAGAGTTAGTAGGTTTAAAAGATAAATGAAAGTTTTTGCTTCTGTTTTTTAAAAACATTGGAATTTTGTTTTTTAAAAAATTTTTTAGCAATGAAGGTTTGTCATGTAGGGGAAAAATGTTTCCTTTTTAGAAGTTTTATAATGAAGTCAAGGCAGCAATTCAATACTACTAAAAATAAAACCAACCTGTATCTGACCATTTTTTGAACTGTTTATAAATTCTTTAAGTATCTGTGACTATGAATATTCTTATGCTTTCAAGGCAAAATTCTTTAATTTTATATCCTAATTTTCTTTTGGTAGGCAATATAAACATTTCAAACTGATAGTACTACTTTATATGTAACACCTCTAAAAAAATCTCCTGTATTTGTCCACCACTAATTAAAAATTTGTGATTATTCAAACTGTTGGAATAAAGTTTGCCTACTGACAACTTATAAGGAAAGAGTGTAGGAGGGCATGTTTAATCTACCAAAAATTTAAAAATTTAAGAGCTTTTGAAGATAATCACTATTTGTATGTAAACAAATGCTGTTAGTATGACAGAATATTTATTTTAAAATACTTTATTAGCTTTTAATTAAATTACATGAAATACCTGAAAGTAATGAATACAAATTAACAACATATTCTATAATTCAGACTTTTTACTATACTAATACACAGCTCCTCAATTTTTAGGGGATTTTATGTGTTCATTTATGGCAAACTTTATAAGTTTTAACCTTATTAGATCTATGTAATGGAACATGTCTTTGGCTTTCAATTTGGCTGTTTGAAAGTTTCCTGTCACATAAAAATTATACATATATATTTTCAAAATTTTCTATTTCCTTTTCATTTCTATTATAATCTACTATTTCTTCTGGTAAAATGATAAGACATTTTCTTTAGGAAAAAAAGAAACAACCAAGAAAGTAGAAATGTTAGAGCCTTACAGCATTATAATGCCAATACCTATGAAGTCTCAAAATACGCAAACAGATCAACAGAGCGCTGATGATTCAGCTGCAATGCAGAGCCTCAAGGCTGCAATCTACACTCTTCAGACATGTGTCCACTGAACGCCCTGGAGGAACACTGTTCTAGAGTGCTCTACTACTTTCTCTGTTATCAATTCAGTTACAGAAAGTCCCGTCTATTTTGAAGTGAAACTTCTGGTTTTGTTCTTTTTCATAGTTGATTCCTGACTTAAGGAAGATACAGTGGACTCTTTGCAATGGAATCTGTTTTGTTTTTTATATCATCCTTCTTGATTTCTTCCAAAAACTTCGAAGTTGATTATTTGATATTAAACTAAATCTATCCATTCAACTAGGAACCATGGAAAAATAAAACCAAAGTTAGGATCTTAATACTTCAAGGATCCTAAACGTTTCTAGTAACTTCCTAGTCTTAGTACCGATCTTGAATAAAATTTCTTATAGGAACATTTGTATGCTATGCTATTTTCATATGTTTATAGTGCATGGGTGGGCAGAATGACAGCCTATTTCCTTTAGGAGAACACATTTTTATTGCATTTTCCCTGCTCTATACACTGACTGTTCATATGAGAGAGGACTAAATCAGATATAGAATTATTTCCAGTTTCATATGTTTTGAACCAGACAACCATGTTTTGTTTGCTAAAAAGAATAATGGAAAAGAATCAAAGGGCAGTAAGGGTCATCCTAGTTCTCATTTCTGCCTGCTGCCATGTAAATAAATGGAAATTGATGTCCAATGCTGTTCTAAGCCTTCCACATGCAGTGGCATTACCACTATGTACACGAGCAGCCAATAATTTATTCTTGTACTGTTACCATGGACAAAGTCCTATTAATAAAACACATTACTCTCTGTAGGCACCTGCAATAAATTTTGGTCCTCAAAAATGTTCCCTATAGATTCCCATAATAGAGTAATAGAAATAATGGAAATGATGGTGCTTTAAAGAGGGAAGGAAAAACAACTGTTAAGGTCCGTTTACCATTTTCATCGTGACCACTGGCTTCTGGTGTGCCTTGCCTCTGGTCCTCCTCTGGTGCTTCAGGATAAATGACAGCAGTGTCTTGTTGCTGCAGGAACTCTTCAACGTTAGGATCATGGTTCTGCTCATTTTCTGCATCTGAGTCGCATTCATTATCTTTTACTAGAAGAAATGCATACTTTATAAAAAGCAATTTCACAAAAGTTGTTATAAAGTTTTTCTAAACAAGAAATTATTTATCTTGAAACACAATTGTTCTTTAGTTTTTATGAAATATTTACTGAAATCTAAAAATGAATTCCACTTGTTTTGTTGTAATCTAGTAAAAAGTCTTTTACTTTATAAATTTAAAATGTTATAAATGTCTGAAATTCTTACAATATTCTTTTCAAGTTATGGAGGCAAATGCCTATTTTATTAATAAACAAAACACAGAGAAGGTAATGTAGTTGACTGAATTCGTTCTCAATTAATGATAAAGCGGAGAAAAAAAGAAAACTTTAGTTCTCAAAGGTCACCTTCTAAAAATCTATCATATCATAATGTTTATTTAAAGTAGTATAGTAGTCCCCCTTATGCACGGTTTCACTTTCCTTGGTTTCAGTTACCTGTGGTCAACTGTGGTCTGAAATTAGGTGAGTACAGTACAATAAGATATTTTTGAGAGAGATATCACATTTACATAATTTTATATTATAGTATATTGTTATAATTGTATTTTATTATTAGTTGTTACTGTAACTCTTTTACTGTGCCTAATTAATAAGCTAAACTTTATCATTTGTGTGTACATACAGGAAAAAACATAGTATACATAGGGTTTAGTCCACTGGGGGCCTTGGAACGTGTCATCCATAGATCACAGGGGACTACTGGACTTTAAATCTCAATCATTCTCATATAAACCACTATGACGTTCAGTTCAGTTATATGATTTCTTAGAAAACAGATTTAATAATTATCTATAGTTAGGAAGATTTCTAGTACGATGGCATCTATTTCTTAACTCCTCTAGTATTCATATACAGACAGGAATATTCATATTCTCTCTCTCTCTCTCTCTCTCTCTCTCTCTCTCTCTCTCTCCTTCAATAAACATTTAACCGTGGGATTAAGGCAGAGGCAATTTTTCTTGCATTGGAAAGGTTTAAGAGATAACAGAATGTTTTCAATCTCTGAAGGCAGCCGAGTGCTGTGGAGTTTCCTAAGCTGTGTTGCTGCACTATGGTTCTCCCCATTTCCCGCGCTGGCTCCAGACCATGCTGGTGGCAGCTGTAATGGGTCCATATGGCTCCCAAGTGTCTCATGACTGACTTCTTTATAGACTTCAGACTGAACTGTCAGTTCTAAATTTGTAGAGCAGCACGTCCCAGTACACTGAAATTGGGCTAAATTAAAATGGTGATGTATGGGCATCTTTTTGTTCAATGGTTATTAAGATAACCTTGCTAAATCTCCTGCACAGTAGTAGTAACTGAACTCATAAGGGTGGCTGCTGTTTAAAATCTGAGAACCAATGACATAATAATAACAACACTGATCCATAATTTGTTTTCCTCCTTACAGCCAATAGCTGTCAATTATTTAGCAACTGCTGTATGTTGATAATTGTATTTAGTTCATGGCCACCAAACTTGGGTTATTGGATCCAGAGGTAATTAAGAGGTGAGATTATACTGTTGGTTTTAAGTCCCAACAATCAATTCCCAGATCCTCAGCTTCCATGTATACTCCTTCTTAGCATCCTGAAGGTTCTCCTTTCTCCCTGCTCTCCCTTTTTCACAGTATCCCTTGCTCTTACTTTCTCAAAAGAAAAAAGAGAAAAAGGCCTATTCCTCCATCCATCCATTAAATTAATATGGTGTATTGCCTTGGAGTGTAAAAACTTCCGGGGTACAAATGGAGAAAAGTTCAAAATACTGATTGGGTAAAACCCTCTTTACTGATTAGCAAGGCAACATAAAATCACTATAGGTTTTCTAGTCTTTCCTGTTTATATGAATTTTTATTAGTCTTAAAGCATGGCAACTGAAATGGTGGGAAGGTGAAATCAACTATATTATATGGCCAGAGAAAAAGAAGGTAATTTTCATATAATGACCTCACCTGTTCAACCCCCTATTATTAAAAAATCTGTTGCTCTTCAAGAGACTGATGAGAGCAAAGCAAAGAATATTCTCAAACATCATGCTAGGATCTGTCATTAGCTGGAACAATAAGCATTTCTGAACAGCTAAAGCAATACAAGTCAGTGACTTTGAGTCTTTTCAATGTAATTTCAATTTTTCAAGTTAAACTAGATAAAATTCATAAATGAAATTTATATTTTATGTGCTTTCTTATAGATTCCATTTAGTCAAATTTGACAAGATAGTTAAAACATTTATTTCAATTAAGCAATCTCCATCTTATAAAATGTTTATATTTTCTATATGCTAGTAACAAAAATTATATATATTCTGGAATGATTTTTAAATACTTCTCAGAATTATGCAGTCTATTTTTTATACATAAATTTTGCTACCTTAATAAGTTATAAACTTACATATAACACTGATTTTTTCTAAGTGTATTTATTTGGAGATAGATTTCTATAATACAAAAATTAGATCATATATTATCACCTTACTCTTGACTTCATTATTGGCTATTTTTATGATGTATTTATTTTTACCTTATATATTCTTCCTTATTTATAATTTGTATATTCCTCATACATTTTCTTTTTGAGGACATTTATAAAATTTCTCAAAATGTGTATTGACACATTTATTTGAATTGGAAAAATGAAGATACTTTTTCCTGACAGAAATTCAGTCTGATTTGGCTGATTGGTATGATAGTGATAACTGGCTTTGCTAGTTAGACTATTAGGTAGAAATTTTACAGAAATTGGATGAAGTAAATAGCACCTGTAGTAAAAGGATTTAAAAAAAATGTATTTGCAAATGATACTGAAATTAACCATATTTCAATATCCTCAACCACTTCTGAATATATTAAACAAGGTGAATGTAAGTGAGAAAAACATTAAGAAAAACAAAAACAGGTATCATTAGTTCTTTGGTAAGCACTGGTAAAGTCTTTCTGGTATATGTCCCAGAAAATGAGGGAATGAATGATTCTAAAGACTGGGAAATAAATTCTTTTGCAAATTAGATGACTTTGAATTTTTGTTTTAAACAAAATTGAAGAAGTAGTTAATCAAATTGTAAGCTGATAGGACATTGAAATATTTTTATCGATAGATAGCCATAATTCTTGGTATATAATTCTGAAGATGTTTAAGAATTGAGTAACTCGGTTATAACAAAAATTATATTTCATATTTTTGAGAATAAAGTTATTGTAATGCTAAGCAAAAAACAGAAACACAATTTATGCTAAATACTTTTTCTTTTAGAAATAAGTAACATGAAGCTACTTTATTTGAAATTTATGAGGCAGCATATAATCAGTTTATATACTATAAAATTTAGATGATTATTATAGCACCTCTAAGGGTTGGGTGAGGGTTAAATTAATATAGTAGTGTGTACTTCCTGGCACATAGAAGTACAAGTAGTAATTATTAGCTATTTTCCTTATAGCAGGGTTGCAAGGTGAACATTATGATTTCACAATTAAAATTTTTCTCAATAACAAAGTGAGGGTCAGAAAAGGTAGACTGCTTTTCCAAGATCACATAGGAGAAAAGTACTACTATTAGAACATACAATTTGGCATTAGGTGTCTGGTATCAAATTCTAGGCTCTTTCCATTAAACTACACTGTCTTCATGAACCTGTATTTACCAAGCCCAACTTCAAGCTGAGACCATAAATCCTGCAGTTTTACCCATAAAATTTAAAATGTTGGGAAATGCACAGTGTGGGAAGCCCAACTGTAAAGCAATTTCCTAGTCTTAAGATGATAAACTTATGTATATAAATATTAGGAAGATGAACAAATACATAGAAACATATAATAATAATTTAATTTTCTGTTAGATATGACAAAACTCAGAACTGATTGTCAAAGGATAGAATTATAGGGCTATAAACACAAATTAGAGAGAGCAAACATTTAATATAAAGACTAAATATCTTTTTATTTAGCTATTTATCCATCTCTGTATTTTCTACTGAGAATAAAGTACCCTCAAGCTTCTTTCTATCTTTATCCTCCTTTTTGAAACTTTATAAAACTACTGACAACATAAACAAGAAAAAAAGGATGCTCAGAATGAACAAAGGATGTTTTGGGTGAACAGTTCACTCTCTGAATACTTAGCTCAGACTACAGTTCTCTGAACTTCATGAATTGCAAAAGGAAGTCAGCTATAGAAAAGATCTGACACAGTTCTGAACTAATGATGTTGACCTTTGTATAATGCTATCGCTTACTTTGTCAGCACGTTATTCCCTAGAAGTCAAGTAAGTTAACAAAAGCAAAGGTAAAACATAATTTTAAAGTTTAACTGCTCAAAAGTCTCAAAAGATCAATTTCCATCTTTCTTTTCTTAAAGCTACAGTTATTGGAGCTTTGTTACATGTTTGCTTACTCCTCTCTGTGTCTCAGGGAAATAATGCAGCAGGGGTCATCTTCTTGAGGGTAGGGGAGACCTTACAATTCAGCAACAACTTTGGTTAATTCAAGGTTACTCTGCCTTCTAGATGTGATTTTTTTGGAGGAAACTTATATACTACTTAGTACTTCAACATGAAAGAATTAATTTATTTTTATAATGAAGAGCAAACTGTCAGACAAAATACTCTAAAGTTGAAACTATGAATTTTATTAGTGTTTTGCCTAGAAGGATAGTTTTCTGTAACTCTGATAATATATTTATAAATCACCAAAGTTTAACATTAGTTAAAAGAGTAATAAACAGCATTCTTTTGTGTTCATTAACACTATTGATTTAGTAATAACAAATGTCCAGTTTAAATATTCCATCTAGTCTATAGTTTAGCAAGCACAAATATTGATGCCAAGCATATATGAATATATTATTCATGTAAGTTACACAGAACCAAGTTAGGGGCAGAATATAAAATCTTAGGCTACGGGTACCACAAATTATCACATAGTCCATTATTATTTAATTACTTTGGAATTTACCTTTAGTAATAGTATAAAGATTTGCTCTGTTTTATGGAACTGGCTGACAAGTATGAGAGTACTAATGTTTATATTACAGATGAAAACCTATTCTTGACATTTATTAACCATGAATCACATTCATCTCACATAATGAAATTTACAATGCTTTATGGAATAAATGTACTGAAAAGTTAAAATCTATAAATGTTAAGCTACAGAAGAGAAGGAAAAAGAAAAATATAATTAAAACTATGCTAGAAGCACTTAATTTATGGTTGAATATACAAAATACAGTTATACTACTTTTAAGTACAGTATTTTGAGGAAATGTTTTAATAATTTGGAATTCATTTTTGAAGTTTACACTCTAATAGTTCTAGCTGACTTAGGGGACACAATAAAAAGTGGCTGGTATTATTATACATAAGATCTGATTTAAATTTTCCACTTACTCTTTTGCTTCTTAAATCTGATCTGAATCCATTACAGAGGAATAGCCTTAAGTCTCAGGGAGTATGTACTTTTAGTCACCTAGAAGCAAATTTCCTTGTTTACTACAATTCAAGTTCATTTTGGCCTTTTTCAATCACAGAAATTACAAGAAAAAATTGATTCTCTTGTTTGCTGTGACATGTTCACTCAAATATCAATATTCATGATTCTCATCTGGTTTACAGATAACCCATGATATCTGCTTATCCTTTTTTCTTCTGCTTTCTGTCTTGTGGGCAATTCAAAGCAGATCCTGGTAACTAGTAATGAAACTCAAAATAGTTATATGTGCATTTCTATAACTTTGGTCAAAAATTTGACCAGAGTTAAAATTGTCATCCAAACAATTATTTTTTGGATTATCTGTAGATTATACTTGTCATTCTTACAGGATGGAAAATATGCTATATTATATAAATCTGTAAATTTACATGATATTTAAAGAATATTTACTTTTAACTTTTTATGTAGTGCCCCATATGCCTAAGTAATTAAACATTTAAGGAGGGCACGATAAAAGAGGAGAAAATAGACTAAACTCAGGACTCACAAATGCAAAAACCAGTGACACCCAAGATCTCCTTCAAAGACTATAGTACAAAGGAAAATGGCAAGAGGGTACCTGTACATCCTGCTTCATCTGCCTGAGCTTCAGGCCCCAGGATTTCTTGCCCTTCTTTTCCTGCTGAAATCAAAGAACATGGGATTAAAATAGTTCTGTAATGTTCCTAACACCAAAAAAAGATAAATGTTTGAGGTGATGCATATCCCAATTACCCCAATTTGGTCATTAAATAAAATGATCAAATTTTTGTAGTCATGTATCAAAATATCACATGTACTCCTAAAATATGTACAATTATTATATATCCATAAAAATTAATAAAATAAAAAAATAGTTCCAGGAAAAAATAAGGAATTTAGTAACAGGGAAGGAGGTGATGGATGCTGAACAACATACTACACTATAAATCAGTGCATTTGATGATCTCAACACTCTGAGATATGTCTAGATAATAATAATAATATTAATTTTAAAAGCCTACCCAAAGTTAGAAGGCGTTATTTCTAGTGTTTTCTTTAAATAGTATTTCTAAAACATGAGCTTGAATTTCCTAATGACAGAGACTCATATCTTTAGTATTAAATTGAATGATAAAAATTGAAAGTTAGGAAATTTATGGGTTATCTCTAACTTTCAGGCAATTTTGTGGTATATAATAGGCACATTGCCAATGAAAGGA
Source organism: Microcebus murinus (assembly GCF_040939455.1). NCBI lineage: Eukaryota > Metazoa > Chordata > Mammalia > Primates > Cheirogaleidae > Microcebus > Microcebus murinus. Next base: position 1,423,454 of record NC_134128.1, read on the forward strand.
ATTTGTGATTTTGGCAAAGATGTGTTGCCCTGTCAAAGTTTAAACAGAAGTCTAAAATTAGAGGAGAGACGTAAAGTTTAAAAGTAAGTTTTTAAAAAAATGATAAAATCATATTATAACAAAAGAAAACTGTAGACCAGTATCCCTCATAAACAGAGACACAAAAGATTCCAAACATGTCAGGAAATCAAATCCAGCAGTGTATAAAGCTATAACACATCATGGCCAAGTGAGGTTTATCAGGAAATACAGAGTAAGTTCACCATGTGAAAAACAATTAATATAATTAAACATATTAAGGGACTAAAAATAGAAAAAGCAATAATCTCATTAAATGGAGAGAATGACAGTTCATTATAAAAACTTTAAATGAACTGGTATAATAATAGAAATTCTTCAGTCTGATAAAGGGTATCTATAAAAAAATACAGCTCCTATTACGTGTAATGGGGAATGCCTTTCCCCCTTAGATCGCAAAGACGGAGAATGTCCGCTTTCCCCACTCCTATTCAACATTGTTCTGGAGGTCCTAAATTTCTGATTTTTTTCTGGTAGCCATCTCTCCTCCACCAGCTAACCCATTTCAGAAGAAACTGATCCCACCATAACCCACAGGGATGGGTCTGTTAGCTTAGATTCAGAAGGTCTCACCCTCTAGCTGCAGTAGCTGTTTCTGAGGTAGACATATGACTTCCACATAATAATCAGGGTGAATTTCAGAGATCTTATTTAATACTCTGTAAGAATAGCTCCTTCTTTTCTTTTGGATAATGGTGTATGTGATGTGAAGCCTTGAAGTGCGGCAGTCATTTGGTTATCATGAGGGAAAGGAGTTTTTCTGCAAATGTGAAACATGACTATATAGTGAAGAAAAGAGAAGAAATGGGATTCTTTACTTACTGGAAGGATGGCCTTGCTAATCAACTCTAACAGAGAAAAATAAACTATCTAACTTGCTATCTCTAAGATTAACCGCAGGGACCTTAATTCACTGTCATTAACATTAATCACATGGGTCTTAACTCACTGTCTTTGAAAATTAACCACCCACTCAGATTGTTTTCACAACCTTTGAAAAGAGCTCAGCAGAGAGAAAGAAAGTGTAAACTCTCCTCTTCTATATTCGCTAGACCAGCCTGGCCAGAACTTATTTCAGAGAAACTGATAAGATCGTCTCCAGGAGAAGAAAAAAGGGAAAAATGAACACCCTAATAACTTACAGCTGTCTCCTACTAATCAGTCTACAGCAATAATTTTCCCTTTACCCCTTTATAATCTCCAATAAAGGGTGCAAGCCACTTGGCCTCAGAGTCAGGACTCCTCCTTTCTTTCACTTGTGTGCTGTACCCTTTTCCCTTTTTTCTCTTGGGAAAAGTAAAAGAAACTTCTTATTTCTTTCTATCCTTAAAAAAAAGTTCTGTGTGTCGCAAACAGTTTAACTTCTAGAAATCTGAAAAGGAAACTTTTAGTACAGGTTATATTGAATTTGGATTTTTTTACCTTTATAAATATGGTAATGTGTCCATATGGTAAAGCTGTAACAAATGTCTTTGTGCCCAAAGTAAACACCTAAGGTACTACACTTTTTCTTTCACTCTTCATTATTCTAACCACTGATAAGTAGTAATAAACAATATAGTGTACTGAAAACTTTTTTAGATGTTTTGTTATTCTTCTTTGCTACCTCTATGTTTATAGTACTCTATATAGTAAGTATTTTGTATTATAAATAAATGCATACTTCTTGGCAAGCAAAAAGCATGTTTTATATATTCAGGTACATTTTATTTATTATAAAGTCTATTAAGAACATGTGTATATATGAAAGGCATAAAGGAGTTTAAAACTGATTTTTCTAACTAGTAGCAGAGCATATGTCATAATTATGGTCAGAATCCTTAGTCATACTAAAACATAGTGTAGCTATCTGCATCCAAATCAAATCCCACTGAATATGTCATTCAAAAGTCTCAATTTAGATTTCCCTTAGGTTTGATTGTTAAATTGAAAAATAGAGCACTCATCAAGTAAAATATGTACATCACTATTAAAGTATGTATTTCTTTTAAGTGCCTTGGATTATAGGGTGGATTGATTCAGCAGGTTTTCTTTACTTATTAATTTTTATACTAGTACTTAAAGATGATCACTATATTTAAAAAATTAAAATATGCATAGACATCTTTAGATCAACATAAAAATACTGTCTAAAGTAGATAATGATGAGATTAACTTCTGCTAAAATCTCATTTTATACTATCAGCACAATGACAATTTAAAAATTCCTAGCAAAGTGTTTACAATGCTTGTAGGATAAACACCAGTGTTTGCTAAATGCCTATAAACCTCTAACACTGCCCTTTCTTTCTTCTCCAATGCACCTCCTAAACTAAAATAAATAGTAAGACAATTGGGTAATTATATGATGCTAATATAATTACTGATTATTGTGTATCTATGCCCTTTATTCTCCTCAAATGAAAATCAAAACAGAGTTAAATTAAAGATGGAGTATGACATTGATATTAAAGGTTAAAATGACATTTTTGAACATTAATAACTTTTCTACTTATAATTACTATTATAGCTAATTAAAAACTGCAATGTAATTAAATGATTTATTCATTTCTTCATTCCTTCACCTTTGCTTGGGATAAAATCTAGGCTCTTTAGATAAGCATTTAACATACTTCAGAATCTGCTCCCAGATTTATTTCCCACAATTTAAAAACTAGAAGTCTCCATTCTTTCCTTCATTATTGGGGGTGACTTTTGGTTGAACAACTAAAACCATGTTGTCTAATTAAAACAGAAAATATCCTAATGCTGGCCTGTAACAGGAACACACTTCTTTCGCTACAGAAAGTGCTGCCCAGGAACAGGCTCCTTGCTGCTCATCCACAGACCAGCATGAGGGTGTTCTCAAAGGGGCTGTGCTCAACATTTTCAAGCAGCAGTCTCCCTCATGTGTTCTTCTAGTTCAGGAAATGTAAGGGAAGTAAAGAGTAAAATACACTTGTACATACTATTTTTTTCCTATAAGACTTAATAATGTCACCACATTATGAATGGTTAACCTAAATTCAATTTTAAAAGGAGCACTAGAATACTCCTAAGGTTTCTGCTGTTAGTGTAAATTCCAAAGCAAATATGTAAATGAGAAAATGCCTGAGTAATAAGACTTTGTTTTTTCAAACAATGGGAAAAGATAGCTTGAAAAATAAGTCATGAAATACTACTCAGCAATAAGAAGGACAAAACTATTGATACATGCAACAACTCAGATGAATCTCTAAGAAATTATGGAGAGCTAAAAAGCCAATCTAAAGAGTTACATACTGTATGATTTCATTTATGTAACATTCTTCAATAACAAAATTATAAAAATGGAGATTAGTGGTAGCCAGGGGTTAGAAATGGAACAGAGAGAAGGGAGAGAGGTGGGTGTATAAAAGTAAAGTAGGGGGCCTTGTAGTGCTAGAATTGCTCTGTATTTTGACTATATCAATGTCAATACTTAAGTTGTGATATTCTATTATAGTTTTGCAAGGTATTATGATTGGGGAAACCTGGGCAAAGGGCACACAGGATCTCTCTGTATTATTTGTGAATTATTCATAATCTATAATTATCTCAAAATAAAGTTTAATTAAAGATAAGTCAAAGGTAAATATTGCAAATTTAGATCAAAAGAGCTTATGGCTTTTTAATTTTAGCCATAAGATAAAATTCCTAGTAACTAAAAACAAGGATGGCAAATGCAATTCACTTTATTTAGAAATCCAGAAGACTTATTATCAATTGTTGGATAGCATAGCTCAAAGTAGAGGATTGATTATGTAGCAAATATGCTAAATTCTAAAGCATGCATTTTTGAAATTTTGTGTTTCTAATAATTACAAATGTGTTCACTGGAATATTTTCTAGCAACCTCTAATATAGCATAGTAAGTTTCTAACTGAATCAGATTTTCCTTTCCTGATGTTTTTCTCCTTCTCTTTGACACATATTCACATATGCCATGCATACTTATACTCGTACAGATGCTCCTTAACTTACAATGGTTATGTCTTGACAAACCTTCTGTAAATAAAAAATATCATAAGTTGAATGCATTTAATACGCCTAATCTACAGAGCCCAATAGCTTAGCCTAGCCTACCTAAAATGTGCTCAGAACACTTATATTAGTCTACAGTTAAAATCATCTAATACAAAGCCTATTTTATAATAAAGTGTTGAATATCTCATACAATTTATTGAATGCTGAAACAAATGGTTTCAGCAAACCATTTGTTTGCATCATTTCTTACAAATGAAAGTAAGAAACAAATGGTTTTATGCATCCTTGAAGTACAGTTTCTATGGAATGATATTGTTTTTTTGCACCATTTTAAAGTTGTAATTTGAACCTATGTCATAAGTTGTGGGCCTTTTGTATACCTTTTCTCAAATTGTACCCACTGCCTAGAAAACTGTTACCCATTCCAACTGAGTAACTTCTACTAATCTGATTTTTAAAGATCAGTTCATATATGTCTCATCCTGAAGTTTTCGCTAGGCCTGCTCTTGCCGTCTCACCCTAAAGTCCCTGCTAAAGGATAACTACTCATACTGAATTCAATCTTAAAAGTGTTCAATCTTTAATTACGGATGAAATGTTTCACTGTGTGCTTTTCTAGATAGCTTCATTTCCCCCTCTTGTATTCTCTAGTTGATAATATATATGGAAATATTTGTGTAACTGTACAGAGAAGTTATAATAAATATAATTCCCAATCTCCATGAATACCTGTTAACTTAGACAAAGATAAAAAAAATATATGTGAGGTCAGATTCAGTTAAGATGGAGAAAGTCCAAACCATCCTGTGTCTGCTACTGAGTGCAGCTAATAAAATCTGGGCAGAATGCATGGAACAGCTATTTGAAGACTCTGAAAGGTAAGTATTAGCAGGCATACTGGAGAAGACGACACAGCAAGAATTCAAAGTACAAAGGGTGATAGTCCAGTATTCCCTAGCCTGGATCCAAGGCAGCCTAAAACCTGGAAGTGGGCACTGGGGCAAGGCAGAGAAAGCTCTAGGAGAAGCCCTCTAGTTTAGGCTCAAAGAGCAGGAAAGGTCTTAAAGAAGGGAGAAATATCCATTTTTTTCCTTTTATTCTTTTGTCCCCAGGCTCTAGGTCATTCCAATTAGTGGTAGAAGCAAGGATGACAGCTGGGAGACCCGAATGTACCTAAAACTCTGAGGGAGGGCACTCCTCCTCTCCAGCAGGAGGAGCTGTGGCCCCAAGGGTGTGGTACAAACTTCCCTGAGTTCTTTCTCTCCTTGTCTTTTTGTAGCTCTTCTTCCTATAGGCATAGTTACAGGAAGTGTGTGGCAAAGTAGAGTAAATAAAGTCCCCTAATTTTGCCTAGAGGATTGAAGAGCAGAGTCCCAGGAAACTGAAAGTACTGGGGAGGTCATGAAAGGGACAAACTCAACACAGTGACCCCATAAAGTTGTTTATGAATTCCTGGGTTTATGCCCAAACTTCTCATGTATGAATGTGATCACAGACTCTGGGAACCTAAGTATGGGATAGATAACTGCCTAGGTCCCAGATTAGCCACTGGGTTATACACAAAGGACAGATCTGGTTAGCATTTCAAAGGCTCTGTAAACCGAACTGATTATGGAACCACAACATACAGAAAGTTGGTTGTAGCTTATAGCATGAATATAACTGGATAAGTTGTCTACTAAACCAAAAATACCAAAATTCTTTATAGGATTTAAATAAGACCAAGAGTCGCATAACATAAATGTCAAAATGTCCAGAATACAATTCTAAGTTACTCAGTGTATGAACAACTGCACAAAGACTTACATAGCAAAAGATGATCAAAAGATGGCAACATTGAGGACATAAAGATCTTGGAATTATCAGACAAAGACTTTAAGGCAGCTATTATAAAAGTTCTTCAAGAAGCAAGGGTAAACCCTGTTGAAAAGAATGGCAGATAGAATGTCTCAGCAAATTCACAGAAAATAGAAGATATATAAATAAAAACTGAAAGGAAATTTTAGAACTAAAAATACAGTAACAAAAAATTTAAGAATCACTAGATGGACTTAATAGCAAAACAGAGATGAAAGAGCATATAGATCAGTGAACTGCACAGTAAATAAGTAGAAATTATTCAATTTGAATAAAAGAGAGTAAAAGATTTAAAAAAAAACAGTCACAGGAATGTGTGAGACAATAATAAAATATTTAATTTTCATGTCATTGGTGTCCCAGAAAAAAGAATATGATAAAGAAAAAAATGTTTAAAGAAATAATGTCTAAAAACTCCCAAAATTTAGAAAAAGACATAAACCAATAGATTCAGGAAGTTCACTTAATCTCAAACAGATAAATCCTCAAAAATCTAGACTCAAATCTATCAATCAAACTGAAAACTGAAGTTTAAAAAATATCTTAAAAAGAGTCAGAGAAAATGATATATGAGGGAACAATGATTTAAAAGACTGCAGATTTATCATCAGAAATCATGGATTCTTTAAGAAAATAGAACATGTTTGAAGTGCTAAAATGAAAAACCTGGCAGTTCAAAATTCTACATCCAGCGAAAATATTCGACAGGAATGAAGGTAAAATAAAGACATTCTCAGATGAAGGAAAACTAATAGAATTTATTTCCAGCAGACCTGTTCTATGATAAAAGAATTGCTAAAAGAAGATTATCATAAATAAGGTGAAATGATATCAGAAGAACACTTAAAATGTCAGGAATGAAAGAAGAACAAAAGAAATCATGTAGTACATATGAAAACTACAAAATAAAGGAAGCAGGATTATGGGATCTATATGAAGGTAAGATTTATACATGCTACTTGGAATGATAAAATATTGATTCTAAGTAGACTGAAAAGTTAAGAGTACATTCTAATCCAAAGAATGACAACTAAAAACTACCTATACAAAGGCATATAGTCAAAAACGAAATAAATTAAAATGAAATCCTAAAAAAATAGTCAAATGATCCAAAGAAGGCAGGAAAGGAGGAACAGAATAATGAAAAAACAGAAGAAACAAACCAAAAACAAATAATAAAATAGTAAACCTAAATCCAAACATCAAAAATTACATTAAGTATAAATGGTCTAAACAAGCCAATTCAGAGATAGGGTTTGTCAGAATAAATAAAAAAATAAAAGCAAGCTCTATCTATATGGTATCTATAAAAATTAAATATGACATAGTTTAAAAATAAAAGGATGGAAAATTATATTATACCATGAAAATACCAACCAAAAGAAAGCTAGAGTAATAACATTAATATCAAAGTAGACTTGAGACCTAAGAAAATTATCAGAGATAAACAGAAACATCGTATAATGATTAGAGGGGTCAATTCACCAAGAAAGCATAATTTAAAATGTGCATGCATCTAACAACAAAGGTTTAAAACAGGTGAAGCAAAAATGGACAGGACAGAAAGGAGAGACAAATCCACAATATAACTGTAGATTTCAATATTCTTCTTGCATTAACTGACAGAAAAAGTAGACAAATCAGCAAGGATACAGAAGAACTAGGCAACACTAACAACTAGATCCAACTGACATTCATAGAACACTCTACCCAACAACAGTAGAATTCACACTCCTTTCACATTCATGAAGACATACCATATCCAGGATCATAAAACAAAACTTGACAAATTTTAAAGAACTGAAATCATACAAAGTATTTTCTCTGACCATAATGACTAGATGTCAATAGAAAGTTAAGAAAATCTCCAAACAGGTGGAAATTAATTACACTTTCAAAGAATCCATGGATGAAAGAGGAAAAAAATGACAAAACATATCAAAATTTGTGAAATATCTCTAAAGTAGTACTTAGAGGGAAACATACAGCATTAAATGCTTATGTTATAAAAGAAGGTCTCAAATCAAAATTCTAAGCTGTGCTAAAAAATAGGAAAAGAGGAGCAAAATAAACTCAGAGCTAGCAGAAGGAAGTAATAAAGATCAGAAATAAATAAAATTAAAAACAAAAAATAAAGAAAACAAAAGGCTGGTTCTTTGAAAAGATCAATGCAATGAACAAGCCACTAGTAAGACTGATAAGCAAAAAAGAAGGAAGCCACAAATTACTAATACCAAGAATAAAAAAGGGACTATTACTACATAACCAGCATATATTAAATGAGTAATAAGGGAATACTCTGAATAATTCTATGGACATAAATTTGAAAACTTTGAAATAAACCAATTCCTTGAAAACCAGAAACTACTAAAACTCAACTAAGCTGAAAAGAATAACCTGAATATTCCTATAACTATTAAAAATTAAATTTTAGTTAAAAACTTTCCCCCAAAAACAAAACTTCAGGCCCAGATAGTATCATTTGCAAATATTACCAAACATTTAAAGGAGGAAATAACACCAAATTTAAAGAATCTTTTCAAGAAAAATAAACAAGGAAGAAACACTTTCCAATTCAATTTATGAGGCCAGGATAACTCTGATACGCAAAACATATAGCAGTACCAAAAAAAAAAAAAAAAAAAAAAAAGAAGAAATAAAAATCAAAATCAAAACTACAGACCAATATTCTTTGTAAGCATTTACACAAAATTCTCCAACAAAATATTAGCAATATACAAATATGATCAAGTAGGCCGGGCGCTGTGGCTCACGCCTGTAATCCTAGCTCTTGGGAGGCCGAGGCGGGTGGATTGCTCAAGGTCAGGAGTTCGAAACCAGCCTGAGCAAGAGCGAGACCCCGTCTCTACTATAAATAGAAAGAAATTAATTGGCCAACTGATATATATATAAAAAATTAGCCGGGCATGGTGGCGCATGCCTGTAGTCCCAGCTACCCGGGAGGCTGAGGCAGTAGGATCACTCGAGCCCAGGAGTTTGAGGTTGCTGTGAGCTAGGCTGACGCCACGGCACTCACTCTAGCCTGGGCAACAAAGCGAGACTCTGTCTCAAAAAAAAAAAAAAAAAAAAAAAAAAAATATGATCAAGTAAGTCTTTCCAGAGAATCAAGGCAGGTTCAATATTTTACAATTCATTACTTCACTTTACCATATTAACAGATCATATGATCATTTAATAACATTATATATCATTTCAATTGATGAAGAAAAAACATTTGAAAAATTCAACTCCAAGCCATGATGAAAACCTCTAGCAAACTAGGAATAGAAGGGAACTTATTCAATTTAATAAAGAGCATCTACAACAAACCTGTAGTTAACATTATACTTAAAGGTGAAAAACTAAATGTTTTCCCCCTAAGATTGAGAAAAAGGCAAGAATGTCCACTATCATCATTCTTGATTATGTTGCAATAAGTCACTAAAAAATAAAAGCTGTAAACATTAATGAAGGAGAAATAAATGCTCCTACTTTCAGAGGACAGAATTGTGTACGTACAAAATTCCAATGGGTCTATGATAAAACTCCTAGAACTAATAAGATAATTTATCAAATCCACAGGATATCAAGACAACACATGGAAATCAAGCAATCATGCTTCTATATACCAGCAATGAACAACTGGAAACTAAATTAAAAGGAAAAATCCTCAAGTCATTCAGAATAGTTCTTCTGTTAAAAAAAAATACGGGCTGGGATCAAGATGGCGGACTAGAAACACCGCCAGACAGAGTGTCTCTGCAGAAAAGACAGATTCTAGCAGAAATTAGAAGAAAAAGGAAGAAGACGAGCATACAGAGGACGAGGGCCAGAAGGAGGAGTACCTGAGACCCCGGAAGACTCCACGGGAGGAGGCTGCGGAGGAGAACTGGAAGCTGGGACCGCCGGAGCAGCCTGGAGACCAGTGGGAAGGGTAGGTGGATTAGTCACCTTCCCCCTCCCCTGCATCCGGGACTGCTGGTGGGCTCCCCATCCGGGGGAGAGACCTGTGGACACCAGCCCAGAGACGGCCACCGCCAGCTAGCGGTGAGCCTGTAGCGGACGCGGCACCAGACTCCCAACTCCCTCGGGCATCTCCCTGTGCACAGACCCGAGCCGCACGGCGGGGCCATACTGCCTCCTTCTCCCCTCTGCCGACCCTACCCGTGGCTGCCCAGAGAGACAATACAGCCACCAGCCAGAGGCACCTCCAGGGAACGGGACCTTCCCTTTTGGGACCCCATAGCTGACTCAGGGGAACTCAGACTGTGAGCTCCCTACCCACCAGCCTTTCCAGGTGCTGCTGGCATGGTGATCCCAGGAGAACGGGGCAGACCCTGAGGCTGAGAGACATAGACCCAGCTTGGGCTACCTGTGGGTGAATTGGGACTGGCACTCCTCTCCCTGGTGGGGATATAGTTGGAACTCTGGGGCCCACAGGTCAGACCTGCAGATCAGATCCCGTGCACCGAAGTCTCGCATTGCCCTGGGCACAGAAGGGATATACGTGAACAGCCTACTGAGGTGTGTGTGCCTTCAGGGGCAGATCAGCGTCCTAGAGGGCAACCTTCCTTCCAAAAGGAGGCCGTAAGCCCAGCCCAGATGGCGTTCCTGCGCAGGGAACCTCCCTGTTGGCATCACAGTCCGGGGAGGCCTGGTGGCGTGTGGTCCGGCCTGCTGGCAGAGGCCCAGGAGTAGCTGCGGAGTTGGGGAGGGTGGAAAGAAGCGAGGCCCGCTCCAGACTGCGAGTCTCAGACAGCCCCACCCCCACACGCAGACTTTCTGGCTGAGCAGGGCCATTCCAGCCCCTCCCTGACAGCTTTTCCTGGAAGTAGAGAACAGAACTTTGACCCCTGCTAACGACATTGGTGGTGCCTGAGGGCAGGCTTACCGAACCCAGCTCTGCCCAGACTCATTCCTAGACCAGCCCTCACTGAGGGGGAGAAAAGGACACACCAGGAAGTCCCAGGGCACCACTGACCACTTAAGGCACTAGAGTACCTCCCTAAGGAACAAGAGTTGATAACAGGACACAAAAACAACAGCATAGCCTGTTCCTCCAAGCAAGTGCCACCTACTGACAGGGAGGGCATCCTGCACAGCCTTTTCACAGCACCTACTAACTCATTCGTTATAAAGGGAGTGGTTGAATCTCACCTACAGACACCACCTACCGGCTCAGACACTAAACAAGGCGTGTGAATACCCAAACAAAAACCTAAAGGAAAGAAACAACAACTGATCGACATGGGAAGATATCAGTGAAGGAACTCCAGAAATATGAAGAACCAAACGGAAAACACACCCTCAAAGAGGAGCACCAGCCCCCTAGAAATGGACACCAACCAAAATGACAGAAAAGGAATTTCATATGTGGATCATAAGAACACTCGCCGACCTGCAAGAACAACTCAATAACCAACACAAAGAAACCACAAAAAGCCTCCAGGACCTAGAACAAAAGTTCACTAAAGAAATAGACACAATGAAGAAAAGTTTAACCAAACTCTTGGAAATGAAGAATCAATTCAAGGAACTACAAAATACAGTGGAAAGTCTCAAGAACAGGGTAGATCAAACAGAAGAAACAATCTCAGAGACTGAAGATAACACTCTCCAAGTAAATAAAACAGTCACAGAGATAGAGCAGAGAAACAAGAGAAAAGAGCAAAGCCTACAAGAGATTTGGGATTATGTGAAGAAACCTAATGTGAGGGTCACAGGGTAACCAGAAGGGGAAGAAGACAATGCTCAATGGTTGGACAAGCTATTTGAAGATATAATAGAGGAAAATTTCCCAGGCCTTGCTAAAAATCTCGATATACAAGTTCAAGAAGCTCAGAGGACCCCTGGGAGATTCAATGCAAACAGGAAGATGTCACGACATGCAGTCATCAGACTGACCAAAATATCAACTAAAGAGGCCCTTCTAAGAGGTGTAACATGGAAGAAGCAAGTAACATACAAGGGAAAGCCAATTTGAATAACACTAGACTTGTCCACTGAGACTTTACAAGCAAGGAGAGACTGTGGCCTCATTCTCACTCTTCTGAAACAAAACAATGCCCAGCCTAGAATCTTATTCCCTGCAAAACTAAGCTCCATATATTAAGGAAAAATAAAGACATTCTCAGACAAGCAAAGTCTCAGAGAATTCACCAAGACAAGACCAGCCCTACAAGAAGTACTCAAAACTGTGTTACGCACGGAACACCACAATAAAAACCAGCAAAACCCAAAGATTAAAGGCCAGATAGTACAATGGTTCAAGAGAGAAATGAAAGCAACAACATCCAACCCAACAGAATGAACAATAATCTACCTTACCTATCAGTTCTCTCAATAAATGTGAATGGCTTAAACTCTCCACTCAAGAGACATAGGCTGGCTGAATGGATAAGAAAATACAGGCCAAGTATATGCTGTCTTCAGGAAACACATCTAACCTGCAAGGATGCATATAGACTAAAAATAAAAGGGTGGAGATCAGTATTCCAAGCAAGTGGAAGCCAAAAGAAGGCTGGTGTGGCAATTCTAATGTCAGACGATTTAGTTTTCAAAGCAACAAAAGTAGTGAAAGACAAACAGGGTCATTATATAATGGTGAAGGGCACAGTTCCACAAGAAGAGATAACAATTTTAAATATATATGCACCCAACTTAGGTGGACCCAGTTTCATAAAACAAACCTTACTGGATCCAAGCAAATGGATTAATAACAACTCCATAATCACTGGAGATTTCAACACCCCACTGATGGCATAAGACAGATCCTCCAAACAGAAAATTAATAAAGAAATAATGGACTTAAACAAAACTCTAGAACAATTGGGTCTGACTGACATAGGACATTCTACCCAAAATCCACTGAATATACGTTCTTCTCATCATCTCACGGGATATTCTCTAAGATTGACCATAGGATACTAGGACACAAAGTAAATCTCAAGAAATTTAAAAAAACAGAAATCATAACATGTATCTTCTCAGATCACAGTGGAATAAGAGTAGAAATCAACCCTAACAGAAACTCACATTTATAAGCAAAAATGTGGAAATTAAACAACCTCCTAGTAAATGATTACTTCATAAATGAAGAAATCAAGATGAAAATAAAAAAATTCTATGAACAAAACGACAATGGAGAGACAAGTTATCAAATCCTCTGGGATACAGCTAAAGCAGTTCTGAGAGGAAAGTTATCTCCATAAATGCCTATAACCAAAAGTCAAAAAGATCACAAATAGACATTTTAATGAAATGACTCAAAGAGCTGGAAAAAGAAGAACAGACCAACCTCAAACCCAGCATAAGAAGTGAAATAAACAAGATCAAATCAGAACTAAATGAAACTGAAAACAGGGAAGCTATTCAGGAGATTAATAAAACAAAAAGTTGGTTCATTGAAAAAATAAACAAAATTGACACGCCATTGGCTAAGCTAACGAAAAGCAGAAAGGAGAAATCTCTAATAAACTCCATCAGGAATAAAAAAGGAGATATCACAACTGATCCCAAAGAGATACAAGATACAATTTATGAATACTACCAAAATCTTTATGCACACAAACTGGAAAATGTGGAGGAAATGGACAAATTTGTAGAAACACACAGCCTCCCTAGGCTCAACCAGGAAGAAATAGATTCCCTGAACAGACCAATCTCAAGAGTTGAAACTGAAACAGCAATTAAAAATCCCCCTAAAAAGAAAAGCTCGGTCCAGATGGTTTCACACCCTTATTTTACCACACTTACAAAGAAGAACTAGTACCTATCTTGCAGAAACTATTCCACAACATCAAGAAGAATGGAAACCTCCCCGACACCTTTTATGAAGCGAATATTACTCTGATACCAAAACCAGGAAAGGATACAACAAAAAAAGAAAACTACAGACCAATATCCCTAATGAATATAGATGCAAAAATTTTCAACAAAATCTTAGTTAACTGAATCCAGACGCTTATCAAAAAAATAATCCATCACGACCAAGTGGGCTTCATCCCAGGGATGCAGGGATGGTTCAACATATGTAAATCTATAAATGCAATTCACCACATAAACAGAAGCAAAAACAAAGACCACATGATTCTTTCAATAGATGCAGAAAAAGCCTTAGACAAAATCCAACACCCCTTCATGATACGAACACTTAATAAAATAGGCATAGAAGGAACATATCTAAAAATGATACAAGCCATATATGACAGACCCATAGCCAACATCATACTGAATGGGGAAAAACTGAAAGCATTCCCACTTAGAACTGGAACCAGACAAGGCTGCCCACTATCTCCACTTCTATTCAACATAGTGCTGGAAGTCCTGGCTACAGCAATCAGACAGGAAAGTGGTATTAAAGGTATCCAAATAGGGGCAGAAGAGATCAAACTTTCACTGTTTGCTGATGATATGATATTATATTTAGAAAACCCCAAAGATTCAACCAAGAAACTCCTGGAACTGATAAATGAATTTAGTAAAGTCTCAGGATACAAAATCAATACACACAAATCAGAGGCATTCATATACGCCAACAACAATCTAATGGAGAACCAAATCAAAGACTCAATTCCCTTCAAAATAGCAACAAAGAAATTAAAGTACCTAGGAATATACTTAACCAAGGAGGTAAAAGATCTCTACAGGGAGAACTGTGAAACACTGAGGAAGGTCTAGCAGAGGATGTAAACAGATGGAAATCATACCATGCTCGAGGATCGCCAGAATCAACATCATCAAAATGTCTATACTACCCAAACTGATCTACAGATTCAATGCAATACCTATTAAAATCCCATCAGCATTCTTTACAGATATAGAAAAAATAATTTTACGTCTCGTATGGAACCAAAGAAGACCCTGAATATCAAAAGCAATTCTAGGCAACAGAAACAAAATGGGAGGCATTAACATGCCAGACATCAAACTATACTAAAAAGCTGCAGTAATTAAATCAATTTAGTATTGGCACAAAAATAGGAATATTGACCAGTGGAACAGATCTGAGAATCCTGATATAAAACCATCCTCATATAGCCATCGAATCTTTGACAAAGCAGACAAAAACATACGCTGGGGAAAAGAATCCCTTTTCAATAAATGGTGCTGGGAAAACTGGATAGCCACCTGTAGAAGGATAAAGCAGGACACACACCTTTCACCTCTCACAAAAACCAACTCATGCTGGATAACAGACTTAAACCTAAGGTATGAAACTATTAGAACTCTAGAGGAAAAAGTTGGAAACACTCTCCTAGACATCGGCCTGGGCAAAGAGTTTATGAAGAAGTCGCCAAAGGCAATCACAGCAGCAACAAAAATAAATAAATGGGACATGATCAAACTAAAAAGCTTCTGCACAGCCAAAGAAATAGTCATGAAAGTAAACAGACAACCTACAAAATGGGAGAAAATTTTTTCATCCTACGCATCCAATAAGGGGCTGATAACTAGAATCCACTGAGAACTCACGAAAATCAGCAAGAAAAAATCAAATAACCCTATTAAAAAGTGGGCAAAAGACTTGAACAGAAACTTTTCTAAAGAAGACAGAAGAATGGCCAACAAACGTGAAAAATGCTCAACATCTCTAATCATCAGGGAAATGCAAATCAAAACCACAATGAGATATCACTTAACCCCAGTGAGAATGGCCTTTATCAAAACGTCTCCAAACAACAAATGCTGGCGTGGATGTGGAGATGAGGAACACTCCTACACTGCTGGTGGGACTGCAGACTAGTTCAACCTCTGTGGAAAGCAATATGGAGATATCTTAAAGCGATACAAGTGATTCTACCATTTGATCCAGCAATCCCATTGCTGGGCATCTACCCAAAAGATCCAATGACACTCTACAAAAAAGACACCTGCACTCGAATGTTTATAGCAGCACAATTCATAATTGCAAGGCTGTGGAAACAGCCCAAGTGCCTATCAATTCAAGAATGGATTAGGTAAATGTGGTATATGTATACCATGGAGTACTATTCAGCTCTAAGAAACAATGGTGATATAGCGCATCTTATATTTTCCTGGTTAGAGCTGAAACCCATACTACTAAGTGAAGTATCCCAAGAATGGAAAAACAAACATCACATAGACTCACCAGCAAACTGGTATTAACTGAGCAGCACCTAAATGGACACATAGGTACTACAGTAATTGGGTATTGGCCAGATGGCAGGGGGTAGGGGGCGGGTATATATATACATAATGAGTGAGATGTGCACCATCTGGGGGATGGTCATGATGGGGACTCAGACTTGTGGGGGAAGGGAGAAAATTGGCATTTATTGAGACCTTGAAATCTGTACCCCCATAATATGCCAAAAAAAATACGTAGGTGTAAATCTAACAAAACATGTACATGATTGGCATTCTGAAAATATAAAAACCCTTATAAGAAATCAAGAAAGACCTAAATAAATACGGAGACATTCTATGTTCATCAATTGGAAGACTCTTCAACATAATAAATATTTGAGTTCTCCCCAAATTGATCTTTAACTTTAACTCAATTCAAATCAAAATATGGCAGGATTATTGTCAATAGAGATAAGATTATTCTAAAATTTATATGAAAAGGCAAAGAACTACAATAATCAAAATAATTTTGAAAAAGAAAAAGTTGCACAGCCCGGATGTTTTTGGCAGCATAAATCACTATTGCATGGGCATGGAAACAACCTAAGTGCCCGTCAATTCATGAGTGGGTAATTAAAATGTGTTATATGCTAACAATGGAATATTACTCAATTCTAAGAAATGACAGTGAGCTAGCACCATTTATGGTATCCTGGATTAAGCTTAAGCCCGTTATCCAAAGTGAGGTGACACAAGATATGGAAAATGGGGTCTACGTATACTCGCCATCAAATTGGTACTGACTAAAACTATGGAGCTCAAATGGTGGTAATGTTCACCAGGGATTCGGGGAGGGGAGGAGGAGACCCACATCTTATGGATGTGGCAAGCATTGTGGAGAGGAAGGGAATACCTCTAACCCTTCTTAGGGAGAGGCAAAGATATACAATGTAACCAAAAAGTCAAAACAAACAAACAAAAAAACCAAGAAAACTTTTATCGGGTGGTGGGCAGGCGGGAGGGGGGAGGAGGAGAAGGGTGTATACTTACATAATGGGTGTGGTGCGCACCACCTGGGGATTGGGCATGCGTGAATCTCTGGCACATGGGGGGGGATGGATGGCAGGGGCAATATATGTAACCCTAACAATATTTGTACCCCCATAATATGAAATAAAAGGGGGCAAAAAAAAAAAGTTGCAGAAATAATGTTGCCCATTTTAAGACTTAGTATAAAGCTATAGTTACCAGAATTATGTGGTTTTGGCAAAAAGAGAGATATATAGACCAACAGAACAAAGTCCTGAAAAAGACCTATACAAATATGAAAAATTAATTTCCAACAAAAATGCTAACGCAATTCAATAAAGAACAGCCTTTTTAATAAACAGTATTAGAACAACCAGACATCCACATTAAAAAAAATAAACCTCCCCTCAACCTCACATCTTATTTAAAAAATTAACTCAAAATGGATCACAGACATATAAAAGGGAAGAAAGCAAAGGAGAAAATCCTGATGATCTGGAGGTAAGCAAAGAGTTCTTAAACATGACACCAAAACAATGATCCATAAAAGGAAAAACTGACAAACTAGCCATCAAAGTTAAAAATTTTGCTGTCTAAAAGACCAGGATAAGTGAATAAAAAGACAAGCTACCATAGTTTTTACTACAAGTATAAAGAACTCTCAAAACTTAATTGTAATAAAACAAATACCTCAACTGGAAAATACAGAAAAAGCAGACACTTCACTGAAGAGGACATACTGATGACACATAAGCACATGCAAAGATGTTCAACTTCACTGGCCATTAGGGGAATGCAAATGAAAACCAAACATATTATGAAAACATACCTATTTGGAATGGCCAAAGTAAAAAATACTGATAAAGTCAAATGTTTATTGGAGGGATGTTGAGAAAGTACATTATCCTTCATGTATTACTAGTGGGATAGTATAACCACTCTGGAAAAGTTCAGCAGTTTCTTAAAACAGTAAATATATACTTGACAAATGATACAATAATCCCACTTCTAGGCATTTACTCTAGAGAAATGAAAACTTAATGTCACCAGCCCCCTAAATCTCTATACTAATATTTACAGTACCTTTCTTCACAATGTCTATAAATTGGAAACAACTCAAATGTCCTGCAACAGGCGAATGGATTAATGAACTGTGGTTCATCTATACAATGAAGTACTACTCATCAATAAAAATGATCAAACTATTGATATTAATACATGTAACAACTTGAATCTCAAAGGCATGCTGAGTGAAATACAAAATGTTTCACCCTGTGTGATTTCATTTTTCTGGCATTTTCAAGAAGACAAAACTATAGCAACAGAGAATAGATCACGGTTGCCAGGGTTTACAGCGGAAGGAAGATGTGGCCAAGGAGGGGTGGTAAAAAAAAAGAGTTCTTTGGTGATGGACTATTCTGTGCCTTGAATGTGCTGATGCTACATGAACGCGCGCACGTGTGTGAAAGCTCATAAAACATAAAACATTAACAAAAACAGCCAATTTTACTGTAAGTTAATTAAAAAGATTTCTGAGTTCTTAACAATTTATTTTTCTAATTAAAGGTGCTAATTCTGTAAGTGGAAGTCTGAAAGGATTAATAGGAATGTTTGAGGATTTTTAAAACTATTTTGATTGTTTAGCCTCAGTTACTTGAGAGATCAATTCATAATAATACACAATGTTTTTATATTTAATCAATTGATAAAGTAAAATGGAAATCAGATCCAGAAATCTTGTGAACACTTTTACTTTACAAAAAGAAAAAAAAATAAGGAAGCAGTATATCAGAGCAAAGTCTTTAGAGTCAATTAAGCCTGGTTAAGACCCTGGCTCTACTGGGTCCATGAGTGACTTTTGGAAATATAATCCCTCTAGTCCTTAGTTTCCACATCTATAAAATTAGGACATCAACTAATAGGGTTGTTGCGAGGATTGAACGAGAAAATACATAAAGTATTTAGCCCAATGCCTGACAGACAGCAAATGTTGAATAATCAGTGACTATTATTAGGGATTCTATGAAGATTTACAAATTCTTTTGAGATGCCTAAAATTATGTTTATTATATAACATTCATTTTCAATCATCCATATACCTTCATTATCATTCCTTTTCTCTCCTAGCCGGAAAGGAAAAAAAATCATTTATCTAAACACTAAGAATAACTTGTCTATATACAGTACAGGCCTGCTAAGTATTTTTACCCTTAATTAGTTGAGCAAAATATCCAAAGTCCTGAATCATCTGTGCAACTTACATTAGAACAGAGGTCAATGGCACAGCTTCCAGACTTAGACCATCTGGTTTCAATTTCAGATGACACTCTCTCACTAGTAGTGACTCTGGTAAGTTACCTAATGTCTTTTGTACCTCTCTTTTCTCATCTATAAAATGGGGCTAAGTAACTTGTCTCATTACAGTCTTATGAAGATTTTCTAATATATGCAAAACAATTAAAAATATTACTGGGTACACAAAGTG
Organism: Microcebus murinus; assembly: GCF_040939455.1. Taxonomy (NCBI): domain Eukaryota; kingdom Metazoa; phylum Chordata; class Mammalia; order Primates; family Cheirogaleidae; genus Microcebus; species Microcebus murinus. The sequence continues at coordinate 1,442,976 of NC_134128.1, forward strand.
CTCAGTAAAAGTTGGTATGATTAATATTAGTCAGTGGTTTGTGGATTTGGGTATTATTATTATTTTTTATAAAAGTGATTCTGGTCTTCAGAATAAAGGCGCCCCAAAGATGTCTACATCCCAATCCTTCGACCCCGTGGCGAAATGGACTTTGCAGATGTGATTATGGTTATACACCTTGAGATAAGGAGGACCCTAGATTATTTGGGTGAACCAATTAATCATATGAACTCTTGAAAGTGGAAGAAAGGGAGGCAGAAGTGGAGAGATGAGATGAAAAAAGTAGGAGAGAACTAAGCAAGAGAGGGACTTGACCTGCCTTGCTAGCTTTCAGATGGAGAAAAGGGGGCACGAACCAAGGAATGCAGATACTCTGTAGAGTGGAGAATGCCCCTCCATCAGCAAGGCAACTGGGTCCTGTACAACTAAAATGATCTAACTCTTCCAACACCCAAACGAGAAAGGAAACTTCTCATAAACTTACAGGAAGGAATGCGACACTTAGATTTTAATGGACCTTTAATGGACTTATCCTACAGAGCTAAAGGACAATAAATTTGTGTTTAAACTATGAAGTGTTGGTAACGTGTTAATGGCAGTAATAGAAAACCAATACAAGTGGTTAAATATTTTTAGAGCAGGGACAAGAATGAGGATAACAGCTAGCTACAGAGAAGATTGCTAAGTAGAGTTGAATATTGTTTCCTTTTTGCTGTTTTGGTTTTGTCAGATACTATGAATCTGAAAATCACAGTAATCTAGTAATTACTAGATCCTACCCTTGCAGGAGCCCATGGGAAATTCAAAAGAAATATATTACATAATAACTGCTCTTAAGATGTTTCCATATGGATGGGCATTGACACTGACAAAATTACCTCTGTATTGCTCTATATATGTACTTCATGTATAGATATTATATCTAATATATATATTTATTTTGTTGTACCTATAATAAAAAAATGGCATGCTTTGGAATCAAATAGACTTGACTTTGAATCTGGCTTTCCTTTTATTCAATGTGTCATCTTGGCAAGATATTTAACCTTTTTCAACCTCACTTTCCTTATTTAAAAAATTGAGCCAATACCTATCTCAAAGAGCTATTGTATAAGAATAAAAAAGAAATAATGTATGGAAAAGCAATTAGCATTAGGCCTGTAGATGTACTTTCATTATTATTTCTCTTATAAAATACATAAAAGTTGGGAATATAACTGAATGTTCCTTTATTGTGTCAGGCTTCCCAGTCCTATTGTGTTTTAGAAGAGTGATGCACACCACCGGGGGATTGGACACATGGGGGGAGGGGGGGCCAGGGGCAATATTTGTAACCCTAACAATATTTGTACCTCCATAATATGATGAAATAAAAGAAAGAAAAAAACAAAGAAAAGAGGTATGTTTCTCAAAACCCAAACCAGACCCGAACAGAAAAGTCCTAACAAAAGGCAGAGCTAGGCCGATTTACCCTTGCCCCCAAAGTCCCTTGAGACCAGCTCTGGAATGGTGGGGAAGTAAGCTGGCACCTACAATGTTGAGGGAGACCAAGAAGAATATAAAAAACTTGCTTCTGGGGCTAGATATGAGACATTCTATTAGGCAAAGAAATGGAACAAAAGCCAGAGATCTATGAAGGATCCTCTGACATGCTATGCATTTTGTGAGCTGAATTATTATGTTTCAATATTTCTCCCATTACTGTTTACTAGAATATTTTTTTTTAATTTCCAACTTTTTTCATGTATACTAATGAAACACAAGAAAGGGTTTCTGCTTTATTTTGATCAGGATTTTTTTAAAATTTCAATTTGAAAAATTTTAGACTTAACAGAAAAGTTCTAAAAATAGTACAGAGTTCCTGTATACCCTTCAGCCAGCATCCCCTAAAAAGAACATGACATAATCAAAGCACTACATGAAAACATAAAACTAACATTAATAAATACTATCAGCTGAAGGTTTATTTTACTTTTACCAGTTTTCCCACTTTTTCCCCTTTTTCCTGGCTCAGAACCCAATTTAGTACCCTACATTGCATTTAGCTGTCATATCTCTATAGCCTCCTCCAAAATTTAACAATCTGTTTGTCTTTGACAAGTTGCTTTAGTCTTTCTTTGTATTTTTATGGCATTGACATTGATACTTTTGATGAGTACTGGGCAATTACTTTAGAGTGTGCCCCTCAATCTGGAGGCTTTCTAATGATTAGACTGAGGATCTGTATGTTGAGCAGGAATACCACTGCAGTGATGTGCCCCTGTCAATGTATCACACCAGTGGCTGCCATATCCTATCGCCGGTGATGTTAACCTTGATCACCTGGTTAAGGTGGTGCCTGCCAGCTTTCTTCACACTAGTCATGATGTCATTGTAATTAATAATTATCTTGTGGGAAAATACTTTGAGATTATGCAAATATAATTATTTTTTACTCATTATACTTCCACCCACTAATTTTAGCATCTATTGCTAGTTCTTGTCTGCAACAATTTATAACCATGGTGTTTGCCTAATGGTGATTTTCCATTTCCCTAATTATTTATTAATTCTACAATAAGGAAGAGCTGTCTTCTCCCCCAGATATTTATTTAAGTATTTATAGCAATATGGATGCATGGATATTTGTTTTATTCTATGGATTATAATCCAATGCTATCATTATTTATTTTGCTGCTAAATTTGTTCCAGATTTGGCCATTGGGAAGTCCTTCAGGTTGGCTCCTGTGTCCTTTTGACATGCTCTCATCATCACTTATTTATTTACTTATTTACACTTACTGTTCCAGGCTCATCTTATATTTTCTTTTTATTATTATTATTATTTCAGGATATTATGGGAGTACAAACATTTTGGTTATAAGTAATGCCTTTGCCTCTCCCAAGCCAGGGCTAGAGGCAAGCCCTTCCCCCCATACAGTGTTCATGGCATCCACTAGCTGTGAGTTTACCCACCCCCACCACCTGCCTGCGTACTCCCAGTGAATATTACTACCATGTGAGCACCTTAGTGTTGATCAGTACCAATTTGATGGCAAGTACATGTGGTGCTTATTTTTCCATTCTTGTTATATCTCACTTTGAAGCATGGGCTCAAGCTCTATCCAGGATAATATAAGAGGTGCTAGATCACCATTGTTTTTTGTAACTGAGTAGTATTCCATAGTATATGTATACCACATCTTATTAATCCACTCATGTGTTGATGGGCACTTGGGTTGTTTCCACATCTTTGCAATTGTGAATTGTGCTTCCATAAACATTTGAAGGCAGATGTCTTTATTACAGACTGCCTTTTTTCCCTTTGGGTAGATGCTTAGTAGTGGGACTGCTGGATCAAATAGTATTTCTATTTTTAACTCTTTGAGGTATCTCCAAATTATTTTCCACAGGGGTTGTACTAATTTGGAGTCCCACCAGCAGTGTAACAGTGTTCCTATCTCTCTGCATCCACGCCAGCACTTGTTTTGAGACTTTTTGATAAGGGCCATTCTCACTGAAGTTAGGTGATACCTCATTGTGGCCATACCACCCTGAACATGCCCGATCTCATCTGATGTCATCTTATATTTTCTCTGCCCCAGCTCTGGAATCAGCCATTTTTCTAAGGAGCCTTGGTACCTTTCATTAGGGAATGGTATTTGAATCCCAGACCTGGGCACTAGGCATGTTCACTGCTTCTGGGTGTAACTGCTTCCATGACTTCTCAGTAGACAGAGCTAGTAAATTTATGTATGTACATAAATATATGGAGGTGTTAACCTCCATATATTTTTGTATGTATTTTTATATATAATAAGAACCATGAGTTCATACTCATACCTCCAATTCAAACTGCACACCATGGGGTAGACTCTAGCCTTCTCTCTTTCCCTTATTCGAAAGTTCTTTCTCTGACAGTGAGAATATTGAGTCTCATTATCTTCAATATAATTACTTGTTTGTTCAATCCTAGTACACTCATAAAGTAGTTTTAGAATAACCCAAATCTGGCCAGGCATGGTGGCTCACATCTGTAATCCTAGCACTTTGGGAGGCCAAGACGGGAGGATTGCTTGAGGGCAGGAATATTGCTTGAGGGCTGGAGTTTGAGATCAGCCTAAGTAAAAAAAAATAGACCCTGTCTCTACCAAAGACTAGAAAAATTAACTGGGCATAGTGGTGAGCACCTGTAGTCCCAGCTACTTGGGAGGCTGAGGCAGGAGGGTTCTTCAGCCCAGGAGTTCGAGGGTGCTGTAAGCTATGATGATGCCACTGCACTCTAGCTTGGGACGACAGAACGAGACACCCTATCTCAAAAAATAAACAAACAAACAAAAAAACCCCAAACCCCAAAGCTCTGTGAGAAACAAATTTATTAACTAGAAGAAAAGTGGGAAAAGTGGGAAAAGGTTAGCAACCATGGAGGAAAAGGTGACACTTCTCTGAGTATACCTTTTTGTATAGCTTACCTGTATAACCATGGCAGTGTTTCCCATATACACACATAAATAAATCACCCAGCACACAGGGAGATTTAAGAACAAATACAACCAGTAACAAATGAAACTGACTATTGCAGATGAGATGGGGAAGAAAAGAAATAACTGAAGTAACTTTGGAAAACAATATTTTGATTATATACAATAAAGCTAATGACAAAAAGAACTATACACGCTGTACTCTAGTAGAAAATCTGTTTGACTGGATTTTTAGAGGGCAGGGTGTATAAGTGAGGTTCAGCACTGTGGAAAAGCCCAGACTCCTTCATTAGTGCCACCTCTGAACACTTACTATGAAGTACTTAAATATTAGTGGCTAAACATATAGTGCAAATGGAAGCGGATTCCCTTACAAATAGAGATTTTAAAAAAGCCCTCGAGGGTCATCAACTCTGCCTTTTTACTTTACAGATCCAAAAGTGGAACTTAACAGTGGTACATTAAAGACTAGAAGTTATGTGCTGAATTTCTTTCCATCACACAGCACCTCTGATTGTACACAATTCCAAAGAGTAGGTTAAACTGAATCTTGAGGAATGAGTACAATTTGGCTCAAGGCTTAGATAGTGACTGATGTACTCTTTGCATAGATTACTTAATTTTATTATAATTTATGTCCAAGAAAGCCTTATTACAATGTACTATATGATCAGAGTTTTAGCTTTTTTTTTTATCATAAAGAAGTTTTTATTGCCCTGGCATTTTTATAAACATGCAAATTGCTAGAGAATTTAAAAAACTACACGTGAGTCGCGGATGAGAAACACTGCCAGACAGAGTGTCTCTGCAGAAAAGACAGATTCTAGCAGAAATTAGAAAAAAGAAGCAAGAAGACGAGCATGCAGTGGATGAGGGCCGGAAGGAGGGGTACCTGAGACCCCAGGAGACTCCACGGGAGGAGGCTGTGGAGGAGAACTGGAGGCTGAGACCACCGGAGCAGTCGGAGACCAGCGGCAAGGGTAGGTGGATTTGCTGTTTCCCCTCCCCTGGATTTGGGACTGCTGGTGGGCTCCCCAGCGGGTGGAGAGACCTGCGGACACCAGCCCAGAGATGGCTGCCGCCAGCCAGTGGTGAGCCTGTAGCAGACGTGGCACCAGGTTCCCAACTTCCTCCTGGCACCTCCGTGTGTACAGACTCGAGCTGTGCAGCAGGCGCCATATTGCCTCCTCCTCCCCTCCGCCGACCCTACCCGCGGCTGCCCAGAGAGACAATACAGCCACTAGCCAGAGGAACCTCCAGGGAACGGGACCTTCCCTTTTTTTTTAATTTTTTTTATTTATTTTTTTATTTTTTATTTTTTTTTTAAATCCAGTCCCCGTGGGGACCGTCAAAAATTGCCAATGCCGACTATATTGCAAGTCGTCATGGCGGGGTATTGGGAAAAGTTTTCAATTAGCAATAATCGCGCCTCGGATAAACCTCATTGGCTACGATACTGCCACTGCGCAAAGCTTGGGACCTTCCCTTTTGGGACCCTACAGCTGACTCAGGGGAACTCAGACTGTGAGCTCCCTACCCGCCAGCCCTCCCAGGTGCTGCTGGCAGCTGAGAGACATAGACCCACCTTGGGCTCCCTGTGGGTGAATTGGGACCGGAACTCCTCTCCCTGGTGGGGATACAGTTTGAACTCTGGGACCCAGAGGTCGAACCTGCAGACCAGATCCCCTGCACCGAGGGCTAGCATTGCCCTGGGCACAGAAGGGTTATACGTGAACAGCCTACTGAGGTGTGTGTGCCTCCAGGGGCGGATCAGCATCCTAAAGGGCAACCCTCCTCCGGGGAGGAGGCCGTGTGCCCAGCCCAGGTGGCGTTCCTGTGCAGGGAACCTCCCCGCCGGCATCACAGTCCCGGGAGGCCTGGTGGCTTGTGGTCTGGCCTGCTGGCAGAGGCCCAGGAGTAGCTGCGGACTTGGGGAGGGTGGAAAGAAGTGAGGCCCGCTCCAGAATGCGGGTCTCAGACAGCCCCACCCCCACACCCAGACTTTCTGGCTGAGCGGGACCATTCCAGCCCCTCCCTGACAGCTTTCCCTAAAAGCAGAGAACAGAACTTTGACCCGTGCTAACGGCCTGAGGGCAGGTTTACCCAACCCAGCTCCGCCAGAACAAGAACTGATAACAGGTCACAAAATCAACAGCATAGCCTCTTCCTCCAAGCAAACACCACCTACTGACAGGGACGGCATCTTGCACAGCGTTTCGATGGCACCCACTGACTCAATACACAGGGAGTGGTCCAATCTCACCCACAGACACCACCTAACGCCTCAGAAATTAAACAAGGCATGTGAATACCCAAACAATAACCTAAAGGAAAGAAACAACAACTGATCGACATGGGAAGAAATCAGCGAAAGAACTCAGGAAATATGAAGAACCAAACGGAAAACACACCCCCAAAGAGGAACACCAGCTCCCTAGAACACCAACCAAAATCAGGCAACCAATATGACAGAAGAGGAATTTCGTATATGGATCATAAGAACACTCACCGAGCTGTAACAACAACTCAATAACCAACAAAAAGAAACCACAAAAAGCCTCCAGGATATGGAAAAAGAAATAGACACAATGAAGAAAAGTTTAACCGAACTCCTGGAAATGAAGAATCAATTCAAGGAACTACACAATACAGTGGAAAGTCTCAAGAACAGGGTATATCAAACAGAAGAAAGAATCTCAGAGCTTGAGGATAACACCCTCCAATTAAATAAACCAGTCACAGAAATAGAGCAGAGAAACAAGAGAAAAGAGCAAAGCCTACAAGAGATTTGGGATTATATGAAGAAACCTAATGTGAGGGTCATAGGGTTACCAGAAGGGGAAGAAGACAACACTCAAGGGTTGGACAGGCTGTTTGAAGATATAATAGAGGAAAATTTCCCAGGCCTTGCTCAAAATCTTGATATACAAGTTCAAGAAGCTCAGAGGACCCCTGGGAGATTCAATGCAAACAGGAAGACGTCACAACATGCAGTCATCAGACTGACCAAAGTATCAACTAAAGAGGCCCTTCTAAGAGCTATAAGACAAAAGAAGCAAGTAACATACAAGGGAAAGCCAATTCGAATTAACATCAGACTTCTGTAATGAGACTTTACAAGCAAGGAGAGACTGGGGCCCCATTCTCACTCTTTTGAAACAAAACAATGGCCAGCCTAGAATATTATTCCCTGCAAAACTAAGCTTCGTATATGAAGGAGAAATAAAAACATTCTCAGACAAGCAAAGGCTCAGAGAATTCACCAAGACAAGACCAGCCCTACAAGAAGTACTTAAAACAGCGTTATGCACGGAACATCATAATAATAACCCACGAATATAAAAACAACCAAAACCCAAAGATGTTAAAGGCCAGATATTACAATGGCTCAAGACAGAAATCATAGCAACAACATCCAACCCAACAGAATGAACAGTAATCTACCTTACCTATCAGTTCTCTCAATAAATGTGAATGGCTTAAACTCTCCACTCAAGACACATAGGCTGGCTGAATGGATAAGAAAATACAGGCCAAGTATATGCTGTCTTCAGGAAACACATCTAACCTGCAAGGATGCATATAGACTAAAAATAAAAGGGTGGAGATCAGTATTCCAAGCAAGTGGAAGCCAAAAGAAGGCTGGTGTGGCAGTTCTAATTTCAGAAGATTTAGTTTTCAAAGCAAAAAAGTAGTGAAAGACAAAGAGCGTCATTATATAATGGTGAAAGGCACAGCTCAACAAGAAGAGGTAACAATTTTAAAGATATATGCACCCAACTTAGGTGCACCCAGATTCATAAAGCAAACCTTACTGGAGCTAAGCAAATGGATTAATAGCAACTCCATAATCACCGGAGATTTCAACACCCCACTGACGGCTCAAGACAGATCCTCCAAACAGAAAATTAATAAAGAAATAATGGACTTAAACAAAACTCTAGAACAATTGGGTCTGACTGACATTTACAGAACATTCTACCGAAAATCCACTGAATATACGTACTTCTCATCAGCTCAAGGGACATTCTCTAAGATTGACCATATCCTAGGACACAAAGTAAATCTCAAGAAATTTAAAAAAATAGAAATTATACCATGTACCTTCTCAGATCACAGTGGAATAAAAGTAGAAATAAACCCTAACAGAAACTCACATTTCTACACAAAAACGTGGAAATTAAACAACCTCCTACTAAATGATTACTTCATAAATGAAGAAATCAAGACGGAAATAAAAAAATTCTATGAACAAAACGACAATGGAGAGACAAGTTATCAACTCCTCTGGGACACAGCTAAAGCAGTTCTGAGAGGAAACTTTATCTCCATAAATGCCTATAACCAAAAGACAAGAAGATCACAAATAGACAATCTAATGAAACGACTCAAAGACCTGGAAAAAGAAGAACAGACCAGCCCCAAACCCAGCAGAAGGAGTGAAATCAACAAGATCAAATCAAAACTAAATGAAATTGAAAACAGGAAAGCTATTCAGGAGATTAATAAAACAAAAAGTTGGTTCTTTGAAAAAATAAACAAAATTGACACACCACTAGCTAAGCTAACGAAAAGCAGAAAAGAGAAATCTCTAATAAGCTCCATCAGGAATAAAAAAGGAGATATCACAACTGATCCCAAAGAGATACAAGATACAATTTATGAATACTACCAAAATCTTTATGCACACAAACTGGAAAATGTGGAGGAAATGGACAAATTTGTAGAAACACACAGCCTCCCTAGGTTCAACCAGGAAGAAATAGATTCCCTGAACAGACCAATCTCAACAGCTGAAATAGAAACAGCAATTAAAAATCTCCCTAAAAAGAAAAGTCCCGGTCCAGATGGCTTCACACCCGAATTTTACCACACTTACAAAGAAGAACTATTACCTATCTTGCAGAAACTATTCCACAACATCAAGAAGAATGGAAACCTCCCTGACACGAATACCTCCCTGTAACGAATATTACTCTGATACCAAAACCAGGAAAGGATGCAACAAAAAAAGAAAACTACAGACTAATATCCCTAATGAACATAGATGCAAAAATTTTCAACAAAATCTTAGCTAACCGAATCCAGACACTTATCAAAAAAATAATCCATCACCACCAAGTGGGCTTCATCCCAGGGATGCAGGAATGGTTCAACATATGTAAATCTATAAATGTAATTCACCACATAAACAGAAGCAAAAACAAAGACCACATGATTCTTTCAATAGATGCAGAAAAAACTTTCGACAAAATTCAACACCCTTTCATGATATGAACACTTAAGAAAATAGGCATAGAAGGGACATATCTAAAAATGATACAAGCCATATATGACAGACCCATAGCCAACATCATACTGAATGGGGAAAAATTGAAATCATTCCCACTTAAAACCGGAACCAGACAAGGCTGCCCACTATCTCCACTTCTGTTCAACATAGGGCTGGAAGTCTTGGCTACAGCAATCAGAACGGAAAATGGAATCAAAGGTATCCAAATAGGGGCAGAAGAGATCAAACTTTCACTGTTTGCTGATGATACGATATTGTATCTAGAAAACCCCAAAGATTCAACCAGGAAACTCCTGGAACTGATCAATGAATTTAGTAAAGTCTCAGGATACAAAATCAATACACAGAAATCAGAGGCATTCATATAGGCCAACAACAATCTCATTGAGAACCAAATCAAAGACTCAATTCCCTTCACAATAGCAACAAAGAAATTAAAGTACCTAGGAATATACTTAACCAAGGAGGTAAAAGACCTCTACAGGGAGAACTATGAAACACTGAGGAAGGAAATAGCAGAGGATGTTAACAGATGTAAATCCATACCATGCTCGTGGATCGGAGACTCAATATCATCAAAATGTCTATACTACTCAAACTGATCTACAGATTCAATGCAATACCTATTAAAATCCCATCAGCATTCTTCACAGATATAGAAAAATAATTTTACGCTTTGTATGGAACCAAAGAAGACCCAGAATATCAAGAGCAATTCTAGGCAACAGAAACAAAATGGGAGGCAATAATATGCCAGATATCAAACTATACTAAAAAGCTGTAGTAATTATATCAATATGGTATTGGCACAAAAATAGGAATATTGACCAGTGGAACAGATCTGAGAATCCTGATATAAAACCATCCTTATATAGCCATCGAATCTTTGACAAAGCAGACAAAAATATACGCTGGGGAAAAGAATCCCTTTTTCATAAATGGTGCTGGGAAAACTGGATAGCCACCTGTAGAAGGCTAAAACAGGACCCACACCTTTCACCTCTCACAAAAACCAACTCATGCTGGATAACAGACTTAAACCTAAGGTATGAAACTATTAGAACTCTAGAGGAAAAAGTTGGAAACAGTCTCCTAGACATCGGCCTGGGCAAAGAGTTTATGAAGAAGTCCCCAAAGGCAATCACACCAGCAACAAAAATAAATAAATGGGACATGATCAAACTACAAAGCTTCTGCACAGCCAAAGAAATAGTCATGAAAATAAACAGACAACCTACAGAATGGGAGAAAATTTTTGCATCCTATGCATCCGATAAGGGACTTATAACTAGAATATACTTAGAACTCACGGAAATCAGGAAGAAAAAATCAAATAACCCCATTAAAAAGTGGGCAAAGGACTTGAACAGAAACTTTTCTAAAGAAGACAGAAGAATGGCCAACAAACATATGAAAAAATGCTCAACATCTCTACTCATCAGGGAAATGCAAATCAAAACCACAATGAGATATCACTTAACCCCAGTGAGAATGGCCTTTATCAAAAAATCTCCAAACAATAAATGCTGGCGTGGTTGCGGAGAGAGAGGAACACTCCTACACTCCTGGTGGGACTGCAAACTAATTCAACCTCTGTGGAAAGCAATATGGAGATACCTTAAAGCGATACAAGTGAATCTACCATTTGATCCAGCAATCCCATTGCTGGGCATCTACCTAAAAGATCCAATGACAGTCTACAAAAAAGACACTTGCACTCGAATGTTTATAGCAGCACAATTCATAATTGCAAGGCTGTGGAAACAGCCCAAGTGCCTATCAATCCTAGAATGGATTAATAAAATGTGGTATATGTATACCATGGAGTACTATTCAGCTCTAAGAAACAATGGTGACATAGCACATCTTATATTTTCCTGGTTAGAGCTGGAACCCATACTATTAAGTGAAGTTTGTCAAGAATGGAAAACAAGCACCACATATACTCACCAGCAAATTGGTATTAACTGAACAGCACCTAAGTGGTCACATAGGTACTACAGTAATAGGGTATTGGGCAGGTTGGAGGGGGGAGGGGGTGAGTATATACATACATAATGAGTGAGATGTGCACCATCTGGGGGATGGTCATGATGGAGACTCAGACTTGTGGGGGATGGGGGGGAAATGGGCATTTATTGAAATCATAAAATCTGTACCCCCATAATATGCCGAAATAAAAAAAAATTTAAAAAAAACTACATGTGAGAAAAATGCCTTTTAAGTTACTACTACTGGAGACATTTTTTAAACTCATTAATTTCAAAATATTAAGAAATAACTAACACATTAAATGATATTTTATAGAACCATATTAGTTTTATATACATTTTTTTAAACTGAAAGCATAAGGGGCTTTTAAAACAGGTGTCTCAAAAGTTAAGTGTACATATATTTTAAAAGGTTTAACTGACAAAAGCATGAGAGTTCTTACTGAACCACAAGAAGATCTCATAAGATGATAATAAGATAATGCTGGAACACTGCCAATTTATACTTTCTTCCCTACAAAGAAAATGTAGTTAGAACAATAGCACTTAATAACCCTAGAAATTTGTTTAGTTTTGATAATGAACATGTCCTAGTTTAATATCTACAATAAAAATGTTGCTTCTTCCATATAATCCTTCATTTAAGAACCTGATCTCAATTTGAAATTTCATTAAAAGAATAGCTTTCCAAAGGTACTTATTACATACTGAATGTTTCTTTAGCATATTACATTCTTCAACTACAGATGTTGAATATGAGTGCTGGTCTCCAGCACAGCTGAACATCATGGTGTTTATTGGTTCCCCTTCCCTTATAAGTTTTGAAGTAACTAATTGATAACAGCCAGTAAAGCTTCCTTTCGCTCAGCAGTGGCATAGGCCCTTTGCTTCACTGTCCTTTGTTCATCTTCAAGTAATCAGAGAGAAAACTCTTCATTGAGCAACTGGCATTCTAAACTTCCTTATAAAAACCTAAGTTGCAATTCATCTTCAAGTAATTAGAGAGAAAACTCTTCATTGAGCAACTGGCATTCTAAACTTCCTTATAAAAACCTAAGTTGCAATTCCCCTGCCTTCTCAGCAACGTATTGCTAATCTCTTTTTTCAATAGCAGAACATTTTACATGTGGATGTCTTCTTGAAGTTATAATGGTGATATGATCAAGACATCCTGTAGGGTTGTTTTTTTTTTTTTCCACAGTGGGTAGTACTGTATTATTAGGATGCTCAAAAAAATAAAGAACACTAGAACAGCAGTGCAGACAGGGCTCATCAAAGAACAGAACCTGAAAGTAACTGTAAATACAGTGGCATTCTACTGAGTAGGCTGACTGCCTTTTAGAGCAAGTGCTTCTTGCGGTAACTGCAGTTCTTTGTCTCTGCTTCTGGATCAGCTTGGTTTGATCACCCACATTCAAACTGGCACACTAATTTTTCAAATTCAGGCACAGGATCATTTACGGGAGCCAAAAAACAATACAGGGACAGGAGTTCTCTCTTTAGATCTAAAGATCCATTATATAAACTTTCATTGGAATGTGTAACTAAAGGCCACTTAATGATAACCAACTAAATGAATTATTATGATTGACTAACCTTTATATTTATGAATCTAAATGAGCTGAGGATTTTAAATCTGTGCTCAAAAGTCTTAGTTGCCTTACACCACTGGGCAGTGCTCCAAATTTGCTGTGCATTTTTTGTGGTAATATTTTGAACTCTTATAATGGAGAAAGATACTTTTTAACTTGTAGAATGCCAGAATTATCTTGTTTTGTGGCTTTCAGTGGCTGATACTGACACACTGGTCAAACTTATTTATCAAAGGAACACAATTTTGTATATACTGATTTTTCTGTTGGCCAGGCAAGATTTTTGTAAACATAGTGTAATACACATACACCTTTAAATTTTTTGTAAGTTAGGTGAAATATAGCCTAGCATTTATACTTTATTAGGTTTAGAAATATAGTTTATGTATGAAATAAATGAAAAAATTTATCTTCAAATGGATGATTTTTTTTCTGGCTTCATTAATTTTATCTACCCATATTTTTGTTTTTTGCTTCAATCATCATACACAATTGAGGAAACCCTATAGGAGAAGGAAATTTTGTTGTATATACCCCATATTTTTATTCTATCTATTGTCCTTCCTCCCTCCCTCCCTCCCTCCCTCCCTCCCTCCCTCCCTTCCTTCCTTTTGTTCCAATATTTCTCTCTTATTTCCCTTCTGTTTAGAGAACTTCTTTTTCCTAGGGTAGGTTTGCTGGTGACACACTCTTAGTTTCTTCACCTGAAAATGTCCTGAATCCTTCATTCTTGAAGGATATTTTACTAAGATATAGAATTCCAGGTTGACAATTCTTTTCTTTCAGCATTTTAAAAAGGTGCTATTTCCTGTAGGTCTCCGTAGTTTCTTATGAGAAATTGTTTCAAATTGTTTTCCTCTCATAGGTAAAGCTATCATTTCTCTCTCTGTGCTTCCAAGATTTTTTCTTAGTTTTCCTAAGTTTGCCTATGATGTGTCTTGGCATGGATTTCTTTGTGTTTATCTTGTTGAGGTATAGGTTTTTGTCTTTTGCCAAATTTTGAAAATTTTCAGTCATTTCTTTGAATATTGATTCGCCTTCTTTCTTTTCCTTCAGGAACTCCAATGACATAAATACTAGATCCAAACAGGATGCTGAGACTCTGCTCTTTTTTCCCCAGTGTGTTTTCTCTCTATTGTTCAGATTGGATAAATTCTATAGTTCTACCTCCAACTTCACTAATTCTTTCCTCTTTTCTTCCATTCTGTTACTGAGCTCATCTACTGAGTTTTATTTTAGTTACTGTATTTTTCAGTTCTAAAATTTCCATTTGGTGCTTCTTTATATTTTGTATTTTTTTTGCTGAGGCTTTCTACTATTTGGGTTTCAAGCATTTCTTAATTGTTTATTGAAGCATTTTATCATGGCTGGTTTAAAATCACTGTAAAATAATTCTAACAAATGGGTCACTTCAGTGTTGAAGTCTGTTGATTGTCTTTTCTAATTCATATTGAAATATCCTGGTTCTTGGTATGATGAGTAATTTTTGAGTAAAACATGGGCATTTTAGTTATCATTTAAGGAGACAGAGATGCTGGATCCTATTTAATTTTCTGTTTTGGCAGGCCTCCTGAGACGCGGCTCTGGTGAAGGAAGGTGTCCTCCCATTAATAGCAAGTAGGGATGGAAGTCTAGGCTCCTCTCTCAGCTTCCAGTCTGGGAAGAGGGCCTGCTGGGTACTGCTCAGCAGGGGGGTTGATTCAGGCTCCACTCTAGGCCACTGATGATACCACTTTGGCTCAGAGGGGCATGGGTGCCTCATTATTGCTTCCCAAGTGGCTTCCACTAACACTCGGGTGAGGTGTGTGATCTTGTTATCTCTGTGTAGTGGCGCAAGCCTGGAAACTCTCCACAGCTAGGCTTCCTCTGATACCACCTTTGCAGGGATGGGGAGGGATTTCCCACTAGGTGGGGACAGAATGGAAGTCAAGGCTTCCCACGTGGTCTCCACTGACCCCAAGGGAGGAAGGGGAGGTTCCTGTGACTGCTTGGTGGGGATGGAAGTCCCAGCTTCCCAACTGGTGTTGACTGATGCCACTGTGGTGGTAGTGGTGGAGGGAGCTGGGGCGTTTCAATTCAGTAGGGGTAGAAGTCTAAGGCTCCCCACTCCGCCTTTGCTGGTAGGGATAGGGGTGATGCTGCAGTTTTATTGTGCTATTCAGCTGCAGGCAAGCAGTTATTGTTTAAAAGTTTTGTCTTATGAGGCTGTTTCCTGGACCTCTGGCTAGAGAGAGCAGGCTTTTCTTGGGGCTTTTTGTGCACATGTGTGCACCTGTTGAGGTTTTCAGGCTGTTGACTTTTCTAGCATCCAACTGATCTATGAGGGATATATAAGCTAAAAGAAACCCCAGGGAATTCACTGCCATGCTATTACTTGGCTTCTGAGATCCCTAGCCTGTCTGCTGCTTTCTCTCCACCTTTCAGGGTTCATTTGTTTGTTTGTTTTTGTTTTTATTTTTTTTGAGACAAGGTCTCACTCTGTCCTTGGCCTTACTCATCACATTTCTGGATGACAGGAAGGAAATGAACATGATGAATGACAGAGTCAGAATAAAAAACAGACACAAGTGTGACTGATTCTAACTTAAGAAGTAATAAATTTAAGAATAATAACCATCTTATAATTAGACACCCTCCAAAGCTAACCATACAATGAAACTGTGGAATCATCTTAAATTCGAAGTGTCACAATCCAGATCTAATCCATTAACAAATTTTACTGACCTTACCTTCTCAGTGTCTTTACTACTACTATCCTGATTCAAGCCACTATCCTAGATTATAGTAATAGCCTCCTTACTAGTCTTACTGTTCAAATCCTTGCCCTCTATAGTTTATTCTCAATAGACCAGCCAGTGATCCCTCTAAACTGAAAATCAAGTTATACCATTACCCTATTCAAATCCTTATAATGTCTCCTCATTTCAATAAAAGTGACAGTACTTCTAATAGCTTATAAGATCTTTAAATGTTCTGGCATTCCACTACTCTTGTTGGATTCTTTCCTATGAATCTCTTCCTTCCTTACTCTACCCACACGCCTCCTGGCTGTCCCTCACATGCCAGGCTAAAAATCACAATTATGTCATGTCACCTCATGTGAAGTGATAAGCAGAGCATGTGATCACGTGTTATTCTTTCCAGAAATCCCACACCCTCAGTCTGCTCATGAGAAAATCATCAGACAAACCCTAATTGTGGAATGTTCTACAAAATACCTGCCAGAGCTCCTCACTTCAGTCAAGGTCATGAACAACAAGGAAAGACTTAGAAACTGCCACAGATCAGAGAAGACTAAGGAGACCTAACAACTAAATACACTGTGGTACCTAGGACTGGATCCTGGAACAAAAAGAGAACATTAATGGAAAAACCAGTGAAATTCAAATAAAGTCTGAAGGTTAGTTTAAAAAGAAACCTGCTGAATGTGTGAATGTATATATTACATCCATGAATGTAATATATTTATCCACTCACTAAGGTATACTCTAATACCTCTAATAAAGGTTTATAATTTTTCATGTGGTCATGCATGTACTTTTATAACTCTCACTGTTTATAGGGATGACTTTAAATTCAGTATATTGTTTTCTATCTAGCAAACTTATCAAATTCTCTGATTAGTTCTAACAATTTATCTGCAGATTCTTTTTTGTATATGTATAAGTGCATCATCTCTAAATAATGACAGTTTTGTTTTTTTCCTTTCTAATCCCTACCTGTATTGATTTATTTTCTTGTCTTATTGCACTAGATAGCACATCCAATACAAGGCTGATAAAAGTGATAAGAGAAATCCTTGCTTTGTTTCTGATCACGAAGAAAAAGTTTTCAATATTTTATCATTAAGTATGATGTGACAGATTTGACATAAATATACTTTATTAGATTAAGGAAGTATCCACTATTCCTCATTTTTTAGCTTTTATGTTACTCATTCATAGGTACTGAATTTTACTAAACATTTTTATGTGTTTGTTGAGATGAATATTTGGTTGTTCTTAAGTCTGTTATAATGTCATTTAAAATGGGCTTAAATGTTATTTTGACCTTGCACTCCACACACACACATACATACATATATACGTGTGTGTGTATATACATATATATATATATATATGTATAGTATAGCTGATATTTAGTTAGAGATTTCTGTCTCTGTTCTGATTTAGTCTGTAATTTTCCTTTCCTATTCTTCTTTGATTTGGTATAAAGATTATGGTAACCTCATTTAAATAGCTGGGGAATAATCTCTCTTATAGTACATTTTAGAAAAGCTGTCTAAAACTAGAATTATTATTTCCTTGAAATGTTTAGTAGAATTTAACGAGGGATGCTCTCTGGGCTAGAGTTTTCTATGAAGGAAAAAAAATACACACACAACAATTATTATACAGAAAATTTACTGTTATTTCTTTTGGTGTACAATTCTATAAATTTTGACATATATGTAGCTTCATATAACCACCACCATAATCAGAATGCAGAATGGTTCATCATCACCCAAAACTCCATCATGCTATCCCTTTACAATCATGGTCTCTTCCTCCTCCTAAACCCTGGCAACCAATGATACGTCATCCATCAAAATAGTTTTGTCTTTTTGAAAACATCATTATAAATGGAATCATTACAGTATGTAACCTTTTGAGACTGGGTTTCTGCAC
Organism: Microcebus murinus; assembly: GCF_040939455.1. NCBI lineage: Eukaryota > Metazoa > Chordata > Mammalia > Primates > Cheirogaleidae > Microcebus > Microcebus murinus. Next base: position 1,460,979 of record NC_134128.1, read on the forward strand.
TCAGCATAACGCCTTTAAGATTCATCCAAGCTGCTGCTTGTGTCAACAGTTTGTTTATTTTTATTGCTGAGTAGTATATTGCATTTAGGGATGTATTATAGTTTCCTTATACTTTCACCTATTCAGTGACAATGAGTCGGTAAAGGTTAATTTTAGGTGTCAACTTGAGTGGATTAAGGGATAATTAGCTGATAAAGCATTATTTATGGGTGTGTCTATGAGGGTATTTCCTCAGGAAATTGGTGTAAGTCAGTCAACTGAGTGGGGAAAATCAACCCTCGATGTGGGTGGGCACCATGGAATTGGTGGAGGCCTAGACAGCACAAAAAGGCAGAGGAAAGGAAAATTCACTCTCTCTCTCCTGGAGCTAGGACACCCTTCTTCTCCCAACCTTGGACATCAAAAGAACTCCACGTTGTCTAGTCTTTCAATCCTGAGACTGACACCAGCGGTTATTCTCACCACTACCTCCCCATTTCCCTCTCACCTTGAATTCTCCAGTCTTTGGCCTCAGACCGAGATTTATACCATGGACTTCCCTTGTTCTGAGGCCTTTGGATTTGGTCATGCTTCTAACTTCCTGGGTTCTACAGCTGATAGAGAGCCTATTGTGTGGCTTCTTAGCCTCTATTGTCACGTGAGTCAATTTCTTTAATAAGTCCTCTCTCATATATTTGTATCTATCAATACAGAGATAGATATTTCATTCGTTCTGTCTCTCTGGAGAACACTGACTAAAACAGGGTTGTTTCCAGTTTGGAGAAATTATGAGAAGAGCTGCTGTAAACACAGACATTCATGTTTTTGTGTAAACCTAAGTTTTTATTTCTCTAGGGAAAATACTCAGTGAGATTGCTGAGTTATATGGTAAGTATTTATTTAACTTTATAAGAAACTGCCAAAGTATTTTCCAGAGTGTCTGCACAATTTGCAATTCTATGAGCAATGTCTGAGAGTTTCAGTTCTGCATCTTCACCATCTCTTTGTGAGAATACTTTTGACCATTAATTCAATTTTTTTTAGATGTTACAGGTTATTAATGTTTTCCAATTCTTCTTGAGCCAGTCCTGGTTAAGAATTTCTAATATTTTGTCCACATTTTCAAATTTACTGGCATAAACTTGTTCACGAGCTCCCCTATTATCTTGTCAATGTCTGTAGTATCTGTAGTTATGTCCTCTTTTTTTCATTTCTGAATTTGGTTATTTGTCGTCTTCTCTATGTTTTTGATAAATTGTGTCAACGTTTTGTTAATAGTATTCAAAGAATAGAATTTTGCCTATATTGACCTTTGTACTATAGGTTTATTTTCTATTTTCCATTATTTACTTTTTTAAAAACTGTCAAACAGCTTAATTTTCTGTTCTTGGTTCCTGAGATAGATGCTTAGCTCATTAACTCTTAGTCTTTCTCCTTTGCTAAAATACATACTTAATGTTCTAAGTTTTTCCTAAAAATTGCTTTAACCATGTTCTACAAATCCTGATATATAATATTTTCATTATCATTCAGTTCAAAATATTTCCTCATTTAATTATATTTTTTTCATTGACCCAGTAACACACATTCAAAAGTATCTTTCTTAAAATTTTCAAACAGAATTTTCTATTATATTACTATTATTTCTAGCTTAATTGTATTATGTTTAAGGACCATGTTCTGCATGATTTTATCCTCTGGCAACCACCATTCTACTCCCTGCCTCTAGGATTTTGACTATTTAAAATTCTACATATTAGATCATACACTATTTGTGCTTCTGTGGTCGGCTTATTTCACTTAACATAATGCTCTCCAGGTCCATTTGTGTTGTCCAAAGAAGGCAGGATTTCCTTCTTTTTCAAAGAAGGAATAATATTCCATTGTATGTATATGCAATAATTTTTATATTCATTCATTCACTGATGGACATTTAGGTTGTTTCCATATCTTGGCTACTATGAATGCAATGAACATGGGAGTGCAAATACTTCTTTGAAGGCCTGATTTTAATTCCTTTGGATTTATACCCAGAAATAAGATTTGTGGATCATATGACAGATCAATTTTTAATTTTTTGAGGAGCCTCCATATTATTTTCCATAATTGCTATACTAACTTACATTCCCACCAACAGTGTACAAGGGTTCTCCTTTTCTCCACATCCTTGCCAACTCTGGTTATCTTTGGTATTTTTAATCATAGTCATACTAATAGGTGTGAGGTGGTATCTCATTAAGGTTTTGATTTACACTTCCCTAATAATTAGTGACGTTGTACACCTTTTTATATTCCTGTTGACCATGTGTATATCTTCTAAGAAATGTCTATTTACTCCCTTATCCATTTTTTAATTAAGTTATTTGCTTTAATTTTTTTTTTTTTTGCTATTCAGTTGATGAGTTCCTAGTGTATTATAAATATTAACCCCTTATCAGATAGATGGTTTGCAAATATATTCTTGCATTCTATATGTTGCTTTCGCTTTTGTTGTTTCTTCTATTGTGAAGAAGCTTTTTAGTTTGGTGTAATCCCACTTTTTTACTTTTGCTTTTTTTGCTTGTCATATCCAAAAAAATCATTGTATAGACCAATGTCAGGAGCCTATTCCTTATGTTTTCTTCTAGAGTTTTATGGTTTCAGGTCTTATGTTTCAGTTTTAATCCATTTTAATTGATTTTTGTATATGATGTAAGATAAGGGCCCCAAATTTCATTCTTTTACATGTTGATATCCAATTTTTCCAACAGCATTTATTCATGAGACTATCCTCTTCCCATTGTATATTCTTGGCACATTTGATGAAAATTAGCTGTATGGGTAGGTTTATTTCTGGGTTATCCATTCTATTTCATTGATCTATGTATCTGTTTTTATGCCAATACTATAACTGTTTTGATTACTATAGCTTTGTAATATAATTTAAAATTAGAAAGTCTGACGCTTCCAGCTTTGTTCTTGCTCAAGATTGCTTTGGCTATTTTGGGTCTTTTGTGGTTCCATATGAATTTTAGGTTGTGTTTTCTAATTCTGTGAAAAATGACTTTGACATTTTGATAAGGATTGCATTGAATCTGTAGATCACTTTGGGTAGTATGGAGATTTTAACAATATTAATTCTTCCAGCTCATGAACATGGGATATCATTCCTTAGATTTGTGTCTAATTCCTTTCATCAATGTTTTATAGATTTCAATGCAAATCTTTCATCTCCTTGATTAAATTTATATCTAAGTATTTAATTCTTTTTGATGCTATTGCAAATAGGATTGTTTTCTTAATTACTTTTTAGATAATTCCTTGTGAATGTATAAAAATAAAACTGATTTGTGTATGGTAAATTTGAATTACTATAGTATTACTGAGTTTATTAGTTCTATGAGTTTTCCAGTGGTTTTTAAGGGTTTTTCTATACATAAGAATGAGCCACATGAAAACAGGAATAAATTTAACTTTTCTTTTGATTTGGATGTCCTTTATGTATTTTTCTTGCTTAATTGCCATGACTAGGACTTCTAGTACTATGTTGAATAGAAGTGGCAAAATTAGGTATCCTTGTCTTTTTCCTGATCTTAGAGGGAAACCTCCTATTATAGATTTTCCCTGTTGAGCATGATGTTAGCTGTGGGCTTATAATACATTTCCTTTATTATGTTGGGGTACATTCCTTTTATGCCTTATTGGTTGGGAGTCTTTATCATGACAGGATACTGAATTTTGTCAAATGCTTTTTCTACATCTAATGAGATGATTGTATAGTTTTATCCTGTATTCTGTTAACATGTTTTATCATCTTTTTCATTTGCACTTGTTAAACTATTCTTGCATCCTTAGGATAAATACCAGTTTGTCATAGTGTATGATATTTTTAATGTCCTATTTGCTAGTATTCTGTTGAGGATTCTTGCATCTATCTCTACCAGGAATATTGGCTTATATTTTTCTTTTCTTGTGGTATCCCTGTCTGGATTTGGTATTATAATCCTGGTCTTGTAGAATGAGTTTGAAAGCTTTCCCTCAACTTCAATATTTTGGATGAGTTTGAGAAAAAAATTGTGGGGCGCGGTGTCAACGCCATTACAAGTTGGCGCCTGTTTCCGGCTTTGCCTAGAGCAGCTAACAAGTTCAGCGCACGCACAATTGTCGGTTGCCCTGTGGCGCGAGAATGCAAACAAAGGGTCCTGCTATGGACTAATGCTTTGGTGGCTCGACAGTTGAGCGGCCTATCGCAGCTTAGGGGTTGTGCTTCTGGGGTATATAGCGGCCTGCGCGCTGCCGGGCTGGGTCTTCCGCATCATGTAAGTCTAAAGGGAACCCCATTAAAGCACTGTCAGAAGAACTCCTGTTGCTGCGTCTTCCTTGCTGGCGAGGCCGGCGCGACAAAAAATGTCATTAATTTTTTCTTTGTTGGGAGATTTCTGATTATTGATTCAATCTTTTTGTTATTATTCTGTTCATGTTTTCTATTTCTTCATGCTATAGTCTTGCTGGGTTGTATGGTTCTAGGCAATTATTCATTTCTTCTGGATTCATTTCTTCTATCCAATTTGCTGGTATATATCTGTTCACAGCAGTCTCTTATGATCATCTGTTTATTTCTCTGGTATCAGTTATAATATCTCTTTTTTCACTTATAATTTCATTTGAGTCTTCTTTTTCTAGCTAAAGGGTTATCAATTTTTTAAAAATTTCAAAAAACTCTTTTCAAAAAACTCTTAGCTTTGGTGATTGATCTTTTATAATGTTTTTCTAGTCTGTATTTCATTTATTTGGTATTTATTATTTCCTTTCTTCTGTTAACTTTGGACTTACTGTATTCTTATTTTCCTAATTCCTTGAGATGCAAAGTGAAGTTGTTTGGAATCTCTCTTTATTATTAATGTTGTCATTCATTGCTATAAAATTCTCTCTTTTAAATACTTTGCTGTATTCTGTAAGTTTTAATATGTTGTATTTCCATTTTTGTTTGTAGTAAGATTTTTTTAATTTCCCTTTTGATTTCTTCTTTCATTTATGGGTTGTTCAGGCATGTGTTGCTTAATTTCCACTTATCCGTGAATTTTCCAATTTTTTTCCTGTTACTGATTTTTGTTTCATACCCCTGGTGTCAGAGAAGATACCTGATATGATTTTAATCTTAAGTTTGTCAAAACTTAAGTGCAATATTCAGTGGCATTTAGTGTATTCATAATGTTGTATGATTACTAGTTCTCTCTAGTTTCAAAACTTTTTCACCACCCACAAAACGTTCTGTACCTGTTAAGTAATCACTCCTCATTCTCACCTCTTCCTATCCCCTAGTAACCTTTAAACTTCTTTTTGTCTGTAGATTTTCCTATGCTGGATATATCACATTAAAAGATAATATAAGAATAATAAAAAAAAAACAAAAAAATCCCACTTATTTTGTGTTCTAACATATGATCTATCCTGGAGAATGTTACATGTGTGCTTGAAAAGAATGTGTATATTCTGCTACTGTGGAATAATGTTCTGTATATTAGGTCAATTTTGTCTAGTATTGTTCAAGTCCACTGTTTCATTATTGATTTTCTGTCTGGATGATCTATCCATTGTTGTACATAGAGCATTGAAGTCCCCTACGATTACTGTATTGCTATATATTTCTCTTATCTATTAATATTTGCTTTAAATATATATAATATTTGCTTTATATATTTAGGTGCTCTGACATTGGTTGAATATATATTTACAATTATTACATCCCCTTCATAAATTGATCACTTTATCATTATATGAATATCTTCTTTGTCTCTTGTCACAGCTTTTTACCTCAAGTCCATTTTGTCTGACCTAAGTATAGCTACCCCTGCTCTCTCTTTTGGTTAATATTTGCATAGAATATCTTTCCCCATTCTTTATCTTTCATCCTATGTATGCATCCTCAAAGATTAAATGAGTCTCCTGCAGGCAAGCTTATAGTTGGATCTTTTTTTAAAAAATGCATTTAGTAACTATATGTCTTTTGATTAGAGAGTTTAATTCATTTAAAGTAATCATTGATAGGAAAGGACTTACTATTACCATTTTTAACTGTTTTGTGTTTTATAGTGTTTTTGTTTCTTTCTTTTCTTGCTATCTTCCTTTGAGATTTGATTTTTTTTTTTCTAATGGCATGTTTAGTTCCTCTCTCTTTTGTGAATTTACTATAGGTTTTTTCCTTTAATTACCATGAGTTTTACAGAAACCTTTTTATAGTAATAACAGTCTATATTAATCTGATAAGGACTTAGTTTCCATCATATATGAAAACTCGACACTTTTACTTCTCCCCTCCCACATTTTATGTTATTGATATCACAATTTACATCTTTGTATATTGTGTATCCATTAAAAATTATGGTACCTATATTTTAATACTTTTTCTTTTAATTTTTATATTAGAGTAAAAAGTGATTTATGCACCACCATTAAATATCTCAGTGTTCTGAATTTAAAGATATACTCTTACAGTGAGTTTTATACCTTTATATGTTTTCATATTGCTAAATTAGTGTCCATTGGTTTCAACCTGGAAAATTCCCTTTAGCTTTTCTTGTAAAGCAGGCCTAAGGGTGATGAAATCCTTCAGCTTTTGTTTGTCTAGGAAAGTCTCTCTTCTTCATTTCTGAAGGACAGTTTTGCTGGGTCTAGTATGCTTGGCTGAAAGTATTTTTCTTTCATCACTTTGAATATATCATCCCATGCTCTCTTTGCCTGAAAGATGTCTGGTCAGAAATACACTTCTAGTTTTATGCAGCTTCCCTTGTTTGTGATGAGCCACTTTTCTTTGCTTTCAAAATTCTGTCTTTGACTTTTGATAATTTAATTGTAATGTGTCACAGAGAAGACCTCTTTATGCTTAATCCATTGGGATTCTTTGATCTTTACAGGTCTGGATGTTCACTTCTCTCTCCAGATTTGGGAATTTTTGTATCATTATTTATTAAATATGCTTTCTATCCCTTTCTATTTCTCTGCTCCAAGACTCCTATAATGTGTATATTGCTTCACCTGATGATGTCTCATAAATTCTATAGGCTTTGTTGACTCATTTTCTTTCTTTTTGTTACTCTGAGTGGATAATTTCAAATGATTCATCTTTGAGTTCACTGATCCTTTCTTACATTTGGCAACTGTGGTTTTGAAGCTCTCTATTAAATTTTTCAGTTCAGACATCTTCAGCTCTAGAATGTCTATTTGATTCATTTCTACATCTTTCTATATCTTTGTTGAAATTCTAATTTTCTTCATCTATTGTTTTCCTGATTTTGTTTACTTGTCTATGTTCTCTTGTAGCTCACTAAACTTCTTTAAGATGATTATTATGAAATTTTTACCAGGCAGTTCATCGTAGATCTCCATTTCTTTGGGGTCGGCAACTAGTTTTATTTTGTTTCTTTGATGGTGTCAAATTTCCTTGACTCATTATGTTACCTGCTTTGCTGTTTTCACATTTAAAGAACCAGTCACTTCTCCAGTCTTTGCTGACTGGCTTTGCAGAGAAAGCCTGTCTTAGTTCCTCCTGCTATAACAAAATACTTGAGACTGGGTAATTTATAAAGAAAAGAAATTTATTTCTCATATTTCTGGAGGCTGAGAAGTCTAAGACCAAGGCCCTAGCAGGTTCAATGTCTGGTGAGGGCCCACTCTTTATGTGCAAGATGGTGCCTTGCTGCTCTTTCCTCAGGAAGAGACAAACACTGTGTCCTCACATGGTGGAAGGGACAACAGGCACAAAAGATTAGCTAGCTCTTTTGGGCCCTTTTATGAATGTTCTAATCTTATTAATATGGGTGGAACCCTTATGACCTAATCACCTTCTAAATGCCCACCTCTTAATATTGCATCATTGGGGGTTAAGCTTCAACATGAATTTTGGAAGAGACACAAACATTTAAACCATAGCAAAGACCTTTGCCAGGAAACCTAGCTAAAGATTCTGGAGGTTTCTTGTACCTTTGGTATGGATGTGCCAGCTCTACTCTTGTTTCCTCTTAGGAAGCAAGTCTTAGGATTATGCACTCTCTTGATCCCACAAAATCAGGCCTGGTGCTGAAAGCCTCCCACTTATTTTCCCTAGGGAAGTGTTTTGAGATGCTCAAGGTTGTGGGCCTTCTCCCAAATCAACAGATTTGAGCAGCTGCTAAGATCCATTCCTGCTGCTTAGATCCATGTGGTGTCTGTAGAATCTCAAGTGGGACATGTACAGGAACACATGGAATACTGTCCATGGGCAGTGTGTAAGGTGCTGGGGAAAGTAGTGGCTAGCTTGGGAGGTCTGCAGATGAATTGTTCTGAGAGATCCATTGGTGCGTCTCTTAGTGAAGTTCTCAGTCCAGTTAGCAGGACCTACAGCTGACTACTGAGAAAGATGCACTGGTTGCCATGTGCTCTTTCCTCTTCTCCCTGCTCCTAGCTGCACCCAGATGACTTAGCCATGTTGATCCCCTCTGTGTTCTAAGTGGGACAAGATAAATGTGAACCTTCTGGGAAGTGTTCCACAAAGGTATTCACTTTACTCTCAGTTTTCCTCATGGGAGAAACTGTTAGCCAAGGGGCCTCTCTTGGCACTGAGCTATGTCATCTTTGGGGAAGGATGACAGTTTCATTTATCAGTGTAACTGCTCTTTGTATCCTCTTCAGTGCATTTATTCCCCATGCACTTTTTACTCCATGAGGGCTCTAGAACTCCTCACCAAGACTCTGGGGCTCCCACAGAGGCATTTTTTGTCTGTGGGTGGTTCCTAAAATTGGTGATTTTGTGGAGCAATGAGGGCTAAAATCTCTTATTCAACCGACTTTGTTTACATCATTCTTCTATTTTACCCTTCTTGAAGTTTGTTTGGCTTCTTGAGTCTACAGCATCAATTTGTTTTTTGTTTTTCAGAGACAGGATCTTACCTGCTACCCAAGCTGGAATGCAGTGGTGTGATCATAGTCTCAATCTCCTGGGCTCAAGTAATCCATGCACCTCAGCCTCCTGAGTAGCTAGGATTATAGGCATATGCCATCACACCTGGCTAAATTTACAATTTTTTTGTAGAGATGGCATGTCTCACTATGTCGACCAGGCTGGTCTCAAACTCCTGGGCTCAAGTGATCCTCCTGCCGTGGCCTTCCCAAATCCTGAGATTACAAGCATGAGCCACCACACCCACCCTCCTCCATCAATTCTGAAAAAAATCCCAGCCATTATTTCTTCAAGTATTGCTGCTGGCTCTTCTCTTGAAATTAAGACATACATTGGACTGTCATGTCTCTTCACTTGTTTTCATATTTTTCTATGTCTGTATCTGAGTTTCATCTAATGTAGTTTTCTCTATTTTCCAATTCATTCATTCCTTCTTTAACTGTTTAATTTGCTGTTAAACCTATCTTCTGAATTTTTAATTCCTATAATTCAATTTTTTATTTTTTTGCATTTTATTAGGTTCTTAAAATCTGTTGATTATATTTATCTATTTTATATTTATAATTTTATTTATTATATATAAATATATTTATTTTATAATAGATAATTTCAAGTTTGTTTTTTTCTTTAAACATGACAGTCATTCTGTAATCTGTATCACATAACTCTAGTTATTAAAGTCTTTATGGGTCAGTTCCTGCTTCCTTGTGTTTCTGGTAAGTCACATTCATATTTCTATCTTCTTGCTCAGTACTTGGGAGATTTCTATAGTGCTAGGATAAAAGCATATTCCTCTAAAAGACCTGCATTTACTTCTGCCTGGTGTCTATGGGTATTCATAGCAGTTCTACTCTAAACCTACTTATGGCTTGAGGTTTACCAGGCTACCCAGCAATACCTAGCAATGTGAATTTGGGCTTTAAATCAGTGAAAGATAGCTTGTGGTTGCTATTTTGCAGAGATAATCTTCCACTTCTCCAATACCTAGTCAAGGCAACTTTGCTTGCTGACTCTTGAGGATGTTAAGGACAGCAGATGGTTTATCCTTATAGTAAGTTTATCCATAGTAAAGATGTAATCCACACTCAGAGAGTATCTGTATTAAACTCTGGTGGTCTTGGGTTTCTTTCTTTTCAGAGGCCTTAAGCCACATCTTACATTTCCCTGGTTAGGCAATGTTCTTAGGGCCAAAGAGTCGTCTATGATCTGATCTTTTGACTTTTTAAAAAAAATTTTGAGTATTATGGGGGTATAAATGTTTTGGTTACAGGGATTGCTTTTGTACTCCTTCAGTCAAAGTTATAAATAAATGTGCCTATCACCCAGATAGTGTACATTGTATCCCTTATGCATGATTTCACCTATTCCCTTTTCCCCTCTCCCACCTCCTTCATTTCCACTGAGTTTTACTTCCATCTGTGCACGATTGCTGATGGTTAGTTCCAATTTAATAATGAGTACATGTGGTGTTTGTTTTTCCATTCTTGTGATTCTTCACTTAGGAGAATGGTCTCCAGTTCCATCTAGATTGTTGGAAAAGGTATTTTCTTTTTCTTTTTTATAACTGAGTAGTACTCCATGGTATACATATGCCACATTTTGTTAATCGACTCATGAATTGATGGACCATTGGATTGATACCACATCTTTGTGACTAAACTGTGCTGCATTAAACATTCTATTGCAAGTGTCTTTTTGATATAATGTCTTTTTTTCGTTTGGGTAAATACCCAGTAGTGAAATTGCTGGATCAAATGGTAGGTCTACTTTTAGTTCTTTGAGGAATCTCCATACTATTTTCCACAGGAGTTGCACTAGTTTGCAGTCCCACCAACAATGTATAAGTGTTCCTTTCTCTCTGTATCTATGTCAGCATCTCTTGTTTTGGGACTTTTTGATAAAAGCCATTCTCACTGGGGTTAGGTCTCTCACTGTGGCTATTTCATTTCTGTGATGGCTACTGACATTGAGCATTTTTTCATGTTTCTTGGCCATTTAGTCTATCCTTGTTTGAAGTAATGAGGGAAAGACTATGAAGTGCTTTGTGTATTAAGTCAAGGGACTTGGGCTTTATTCTGGAAGCTATGAGAACATCATTGATATGTAATTTATAAATAAATCTGGTGCAATAAGGAAAAAGAATTCTATCTTCATGCCTTTTGCACACTTTTTAATGGGGTTGTTTGATTTTTTCTTGCTGATTAGCTTGAGTTCTTCTTAGATTATGGTTATTAGCCCTTTATCAGATACACAGCATGAAAATATTTTCTCCCATTTTATTGCTGTCTATTTGCTCTGCTGACTGTTTCCTTGGGCTGTCCAGAAGCTTTTAATTTAATAAGGTCCCATTTATTTATTTTTGTTGTTGCTATGATTGCCCTTGGGATCTTCTTTATAAATTCTTTGTGTAGGCCACTATCTAGAAAAGTTTTCCCAACATTTTCTTCTAGCATTCTTATGGTTTCATGTCTTAGATTTAAGTTTGTTATCCATCTTGAATTAATTTTTGTGAGTGGTGAAAGATATGGATCCTGTTTCAATCTTCTACATGTGGCTATCCAATTTTCCCAGCCCCATTTATTGAATAGGGATTCTTTTCCCCACTGTATACTGCTGTCCCCTTTGTCGAAGATTAGCTGGCAATATGTGGATGATTTTATAACTGGGTTCTCTGTTCTGTTCCATTGGTCTATGTCTCTATTTTTGTGCCAGTTCATGCTGTTTTGGTTACTATAGCCTTGTAGTATAGTTTAAAGTCTGGTAAAGTGATGCCTCCAGATTTGTTCCTTTTGCTTAAGGTTGCTTTGGCTAGTCAGGCTCTTTTCTGGTTCCAAACAAGGCATAGAATTATTTTTTCCAGATCTATGAAAAATGATGTTGATATTTTGATGGGAATTGCACTGAATCTGTAAATCACTCTGGGTAGCATGGACATTTTAACAATGTTGATTCTGCCAATCCATGAGCATGACAGATATGTTTCTCTATTTGTTCATATCATCTGCAATTTCCTTCCTCAGCGATTTGTAGTTGCCACAGCCAACATCATACTGAATAGGGAAAAGTTGAAAGCATTTCCATTCAGAACTGGAACAAGACAAGGATGCCCATTGTCACCACTTCCATTCAACATAGTGCTGAAAGTCCTAGCCAAAGCAATCAGGCAAGAGAAGGAAATTCAGGGTAACCAAATGGGGAAAGAGGAGGTCAAACTATTGGTCTTTGCTGATGATATGATCTTGTATCTAGAAAACTCCAAAGAGTCCACCAAGAGATTCCTGGGATTGATACATAAATTCAGCAAAGTCTCAAGTTACAAAATCAATATACACATATCAGTAGCACTCCTATACACCAACAAAAGTCAAGCTGAGAATCAAATCAAAAATTCAATAGCTTTACAATAGTAACAAAGAAAATAAAGTACCTAGGAATATATTTAGCCAAGTAGGTGAAAGATCTCTGTTCTTTTTACTTTTATGGGTTCCTGTCTTCACTTTGATTTTGTCTTACTATCTACTTAGCTCTTTAAAACTGTTAAGCTTTTTAGTTTTGGTTTTAATATAGCACCATTAGTTGTTTTCAGTGAACAGGTTAGTCCAAATAATCTATCCCAACATATTTTCAGAAATAGAATCTCTTTATTGATTTTTTCATCTTTCTTTCTTCCTTCATCTATATCATTCTCCTTTAACTCCACCTTTTCCAGATAGATCATTTCCTTCTTGCTTCTACATTAAGACTCTGGATTAAACTACATGGATGGATCAATTCAGCCCATGGGGAAAAATACATATGAAAGCTTAGCTCCAAAAATTTTTGAGCTCAGTATTCAAGTTTAACCAGTTAATATCCCTACCATCAACCAGTGTTATGATAAATAAGCAAGTTAACTTCTCTGAATCCTACTTTCTAGAAACCTGGAATTATGTCAGTCCTTCCTCCTGTTACTTTCCATCAGAATGAACAAATCTTATATATTCTACCTCCTACACTTCAAATTATTTCCCTTCTTTTCACATCCCCTGGGCCACTACTTTAGTTTAAAAACCCTTACCACTGCCTGATTATTACAGCCTCCTTACTGAAGGTACTATTTCAGACTCTTTCCCTTCAAAATTCTTTTTCCTTATCGTACCAGATTTATTTATAAATGACATATCAATGATGTTCACATAGCTGTAAAATCCGTCATATTGTGGAAATTTTAACATATGCTAACCTGTGCCTATTATTTGGACTTTTATCTAAATTTCCACATTTCATTACCCAGATTCTCTGACATGCATTACCTCACCCATTATCTCAGATTTCCTAGACTTAGTTTTGATATTCTGTTGAGAGGACCTCCTTGAACTTGAACTCTTGCTGAGTATCTTCTCCTATGTCTGGCTTTGTATTTGAGCTCTTGCATGCAGCTCTTTGCCTTTGTTGATGTCCTTGTTTCTGATCCCGTCCCTCTAATTCATAATATCTGCCATTTCCATATCTTACTTTTATATCACTGGTGCTTAACCTGGCAAGACAGGCTAAATAATTTAATTAGTTTATTAGGAAAAGAAGAAAGAAGGAATTTTAGAGCTATAATAAAAGACTAAGTCCAACTTCTTCATTTGACAGATGTTTGCTCACTAAAAGGGCAGTAGATAGAGGGCTTCCTTGTTTTTACTGCTTCTTCCACTAAACCATGCTTTACTTGAGTAAAAGTAAAAATTTTACTTTAGTAAAAATTTAAAATTAGTGAAAAACCACCTTACTTACAATATTCTGATGTATATATATATAGAGAGAGAGAGAGAGAGAGAGAGGCTAACAAATACTAAAAATCTGTGTTTGGGATTTTTGCACATTGAATTATGTTATAATTTTACTATGCCAAAATAACATTCATTGGTTTCTAAGTAGATTCTTCATTTAAGGTCACAATAGGAAATTAAAGGTAGGTTCAATTATATCAACAATATATGGAAAGCTTGATCCTGGTTAGTAAAATCTATTAACATTGAATATATTACATGTATTATAAAAATGGTCAAAGTAACTTTGTCATTCTACTTCAAAATCTACTTTTTATTAATTAGGACACCTAATATTTATTAATAGACAAATTTACTGTTACTTTCCAACTTTTCATCCAATTTATCTTTTCAGCTAATATGTTTTTAAAGAAAGAATCAATAAAATATAATATTATTAAAAAATTAGACTTACCATCATCCTCCCAGCAGTTCTTAGCATTTCCTTCTCTTTCGCTGCTCCCTGGTAACACTGTTTGGTCTGTTGGCAGTTCATCTTCTGGCACACCACCTTCGCAATCCGCTGCATCTGTGACACTTTCTTCTTCCACAATATGGAGTTTGTCTTCATCATCTGAATCTGAATTTGTTTCTACCACAGTATTATAATTTGTAACTGTAATAACAAACAAGAAACAAATAATCAAAACCAATTAGTGTAAAAATCAGTTTTTACACCTCAGAAAAACAAAAGTAAAAAAAATACTTAAAACAGATTGCAATTCAATGTTTTCTTTTAGACCATAAAATGTAAGCAACTAATTTATTTGACAATACACACAGAGCACTTACTAAATACTAGATGACCAAATGATAAATAATAGTAGCCACACTTATTGAACACTTACTGTATGTACAAGTGCTTTATAAATACTAACTCATTAAATTCTTAGAACAATCTTATAACAACTCTATGAATTAGAGTTCTACCACCTACTATTTATATTCTTGTTTTATAGATGTGGAAACCAAGGCAGAGACAGGGTAAATCGTCCAAGATCCCAAAGCTCGGAAGTGGCAGGGCCAGTATCTGAATCCCAACATTCTGATTCCGTATTTTATGCTCTTAAACACTATATTAAACATCCTCTCCAACCACAATGAGCTTATTGTATGCAATACTGCTTATATACAATTAGGGCTTCAAATCTGTAAACCATTATAATTTTTAAAAAGAGGCCATCTTTCCTAATAAAATAGCATTACATCATCAAATTTACCACAAGGAAAGTATTTTTCAAGCTGTCAAATAGGCCCATGTACTTCAAATTAATCTTACATTGACTTTAGAAAGAACCAACCAGAGTAGTCAAATTTCTATGTAATTAAGGCATCATTTAAGTAATGTTATTAAGCTTGTCATTCTGAAAAAATATAATTGACATTCATAAGTTTTCAAATGGGCTCCCTTGCCACAATTTTTAATGAATTTCAAAAAAATTTAATGTCAGTATTTTAAAGATATGTAATTATTCTGAATGAGTTCTATAGTTCATAGCATCATGAGTAATAGCTGAGAATAAAATTCTCTAAATCAAATTATCTAGTATAATCAATGTTTTCCTTCAGAGTCCTTGTAATAACCACTCTAACAGAATAAATATTTAAATCATTGGGTATGGTCACTGGAATATCTCTTTTCAACTATTTGCAGGATGATTCTTACTTGCTAAGACTGAGAGGAAGAGAGACAAAGGCAGCTTTGCTTTGTTTAGATAACTAAGCCATAATTACTACCAGCTATTCTTCCCATTGCTCTCTTAAGTTTTCCAATCATTCTTGAAACATAATCACCTAAATGCTTACATTATAGTCATACATATCCCTCTCCCCACGTAAATACACATTCACACACACACGCATACCCGATAACATGAAGGAAGAAATAAAATAAAAAATATGGACAGATATTTAAAGGTGAGAACAAATAACCAAAATCTCTGAAACTGCTTTTATAGACTTTGAGAAAACTCTCTCTCCAAAAGAGAACCAGAGTTAACACTGTGCTCATATTAGGAGCTCTTTATTATCTTGTGTAAGAAAAATATCAAGTTTTATTGTATCATTAATATATTAGTGTGAATATGTTTTTCCAGATCTTCTCCCATGAGCAAATGGTTTTTCTCTCATTTTATTATAAAAGTAATATGTGTTCAATTTAAACAATACAAAACATGTAAAATAGGTAAAAGCACCCTTATTTTTCCTTCCTCCATTCATTCTGTAAGGGTAAAAATAATAGCAAAATTTACTAATTATTTCCATGCACCAAGCAGGCATGATACTAATCATTATCTTATTGTCATATCTTATTTAATTGTAATACAAACCTTATCTTATATACACTTATATGTATCTTATATTTAACATAAATCTTGTGTCACCTATATATAAATATGTGTATGTATATTTAAAATACACATATGGGATCACATTATATTGCTTTGCCATTTAGGTTTTTGGTACTTCATATCGTATCTTGGAAATCTTTTTGTCTGTACAGACAGTCTCTGACTTACAATGGTTCACCTTATGATTTTTTGACAACAACGGTGCAAAATCATTCTGGTTTTCACTTTCAGTATAGTACAGTAAATTGCATAAATAGTCAACACTTTATAATAAAACAGGCTTCATGTTAGATGATTCTGCCCAACTGTAGGCTAATGTAAGGGTTCTGAACACGTTTAAGGTAGGCTAGGATGAGCTATAATGTCCAGTAACTTAGGTGTAGTAAATATGTTTTCGACTTATATTTTCAATTTACAATGGGGTTACTGGAACATAACCCCATTGTAAGTCAAGAAGCATCTGTATATATGAAGCTTTCTTATTTTCCTCTGGATGGCTACACAACATTTCATTGCACGGACATAATAATTTAAACTACCATCTATTGATAAAATTTAGTTTGTTTCCAGTGGTAAGCATAAGCAATAATGTCATAATAAATTTTATTAAAATATATATAATTTTGGCCATTCCTTAAATACATTTATCAGATAGATTAGTAGGGGTGGAACTGTTGAGTCACAGGGAAAATTTATTAAGTAGATATTGTTATTAGGTCATTAAGTATGAAATGTCTGATTTCCTTAAGTATTGTTTGACAGTTGATAGATATCTCTGACATTTTTACTTTGACACTTCTTGTTTTATTTTTATTGTGAAAGTACATCCTCATTCTTTCAAATGCATAGCTTTTGGCTTGTGATTATCTTTCAAAAATTTCTTAAAGCAATTTTTGTGAAACCATGGATAAGGAAAAAATTTGTGTTATTTTTCAATATGAGTTCCATTGTGGAACAAATGCTGTGCAGACAGCTCAAAATATCAGCAAAGTGTTTCAGAAGGATGTGGCTAATGAATGCACAGTATGTTGATGGTTCCAGAAATTCCATTCTGGTGATTTTCATGTGGGCGACCTGAGACCAAGGTGGATAATGATGAGCTGAAAGCTATAGTGGAAGCAAATCCATCTCAACCTACGCATGAATTAGCAGCAAGCTTTGATGTTACTATTCCAACAATGTTGGACCATTTGAAACAAATCAGCAATGGTAAAGAAGCTGGATAGATGGGTTCCATATGAATCAAACAAGCATCAGAAGAGAAATCATTTCAAAGTTGCCTTTCTTTGCTGTCACGACATAAAGGCTAACCATTTCTACACTGTATTGTTACGTGTGATGAAAAATGGCTTCTTTTTGACAATCACAAGTGTTTGGCACAATAATTGGATAAAGATGAAGAGCTGAAACACAGTCCAAAACCGAATATGCATTAAAAAACCCCCAAAAGTTAATGGTGTCTGCTTAGTGGTCCAGTGCTGGTATTATCCACTACAGCTTCATGAATCCTGATCAATCCATTAAAGCAGACATCTATTGCAACCAATCAGATGAAATGATGAGGATGCTTGAAATTAAGCAGCTGAGACTGGTCAGCAGAAACAGGCCAATCCTTTTTCAAGACCACACGTCACAAAAAACAACGCTGCTCAAACTACAGAAACTGGACTTGGAAACTCTGTCATCCACCGTATCCACCAGACCTTGCACCAACTGACTACCACTTCTTTCTGGCGTTGGACCACTTCTTGCAAGGAAAAATATTCAATTCTTAACAAGCCGTGGAAAACGCCTTTCCCAATTTCATTGCCACTCACTCTCCAGGATTCTTTGCTGCTGGCATAAACAAGTTACTGTTACGATGGCCAAACTGTGTTGACAGTTTAGGTGCATACTTTGATTAATTGTACTGCTTCTTGTTTGAGATATAATAAACTAAACTTTTGATTCGAAATCAAATCAGACATTTCATATTTAATGACCCAATAAATTGCCTTCCAGATTTTTTTTGTTTCTGGAAGTATTACCTGAGAAGGTCTGTTTGTTATATCAATGATAGAGAATAGATGCACATATTTGGAATGGGAAATCTTACTGGCAAATGATGCACAATGCTATTAACTTTCATTTTTACCTTCAAGGGGTCTTTATTATTAACCTACTAAATGACTTGTTGAAGTCATTTAAAGTTGGCCTTTATATACTATAAGCTAAAATTAGAACATAGTGTTTGCTGAAGATTAATCAATTGCATACTCCATTAAGATCTGGTTATAATGTAAGGCTTCACTCACTGCAAAGCTCTCACTATGCTTGGGCATGGCGAATTGCATACAGGGACAGTTGAAATTCCTGCTATTTTGTGAAGAGAGCGTTCAGTGCTTCTTTGGTACCTTTAGATGGCCCTGGTTTTATACTGGTGCTATTCTTACCTTTAATGATATAATACTGTAGCTTAGCATTATCATTATCAGTTTTGTTA